>NC_045146.1:16176599-16485122 GCF_008831285.2 Nymphaea colorata | reverse complement strand
ACAGGACTAAATGTGGTTACAGCACTTTTCCCCAGCATAACAAGGCTACATAACAAGGCTACATGCTTACGCATATTTACATAGAAGATTTATGAAGAATACTAATTAATTTATGGTATGAAAAATATAAAACAGCAAATATAAGAAAGTACAACCATCAACACACTCACACGACACATCTATATTATTGTCATATGATATGTTCATATCCTTACACATATTTCAAGAAAATCCTCTGCCAAATTTTCAATATTTAAAGATCACATTTGGCAATGAGATGAAACCAAGCTTCTTGCTATAGGCAAAACCAAGCAAATGATAAATTGATCATGTTTAAACGATGAGCATTGAGACTGCGAAATTTCGCTTCATTCAACATTCACTCACAAGTCACAAAGAGGAGAGAAGACTTAGACAAGGAGCTGCAAACAATCAGAAATCCCCGCGGCAGAGATGGCAGATCAATTCTGCAATGTATATATACTTATTACAACTACTAGGGTACTGAAATGCTCTTATATGTTTTAAAAGAACTACAAGGGAGCCACTAGTGACCACCCACAAAGAAGAGAGAAGACATAGAGAAGGAGCTGCAAAGCAATCAGAAATTCCAGCCGCAGGGATTGCAGATCTATTCCACAATGTAAATAAACTTATACAACTATCAGGGTACTGAAATACCTTTAGACATTATACAAGGATTACAAGAGGGCCATTAATGATGCACCAACTAGTACAACACAAACAGGGACTGATCAGAACCAATTGGATAGAACCCAATATATGAACACAAAACACCACTTCTTTTCAGAGACCTCTACACAAATATGAATTCCAAAGAATAACCAGTGGTAGAGGTTGATATCTAACGAGCATGGATAGTCAGCTTCCATAAATAAAAAATGAAGGAATTCAACCAAATCCACAGGGATAGGAAGTGCAAACAAAAGGAACAGTGACTGTAACTAGAAAAAACTGAAAATTTACCTTTTCTTGAGCTTTCTCCATGATTGCTTGGTTTCTTGCAAGTATGGTGACTCCTCCATCAGCATTGACAGCAATACGTGCACCTGCAGGTGAGTCACATTTGCAAGCATAAATTACTAAAATACATATTCATATCATCATATGTGACCTTCACCATGGAGTCACCAAAATAAGAAGTTATCCACATACCGCACAATCTTACACTAAGAATGAACAAGTACCTGTTTCTTGCTCAATTTTTTTAATTGAGAACCCTGGGGCCCAATCAAACGCCAAAGAAATTCCTTGTTGTACTTAAGTGTTGCTGCCATGATATAAGGTTGCTCAGAAAATTTCATTTAGGCTGACAAAATGTGCCACATGTCATCACACAAAAAACATAATATTTAAAGATAATGAAGTCCAACCTAAGCGTGGAGAGTTTCCATCTACTTGATTGCGGGGCTCATTTATCTCCCGCTCCATATGGTCAAGGATATGCGTGCGAGCTCTTAAAGCAGGTTCTAAGGATTCACATATTATATAGAGAGGAATACCAGCAGGTTTCATATCTAACTGTATGGCAGTTACCCCCTCCTTCGTTCCAGCAATTTTAAAATCCATATCACCCAGATGATCTTCAAGGCCCTGCATTAATTTTAAAACATAAGTTCATATTGGTTCATAACTCTGCAAGAGGAACAGAGAACAGAAATAAGCATCAAGTCATGTTTATACTAGTATATCAGTCAGTATCCGGAAATCTTTAATAATGCCAGTAGAAGGATCCACGTCACTAATTAGGCCAACAGAAACACCAGCTACATGTTTCCGCAATGGAACACCTGCATCCATCAATGCCATGCTGCCTGCAAAAACATGAGCAAAGTCTTGTTAAGCAGCAAAGCAACCACATTGGCGAAAATAAAAAAATGCCTTAAAAGTAAAAGTACATATGTGTAACATCCAATACTTGGACAAGATATAACCATAGGACCCAAGCAATGACTCTAGATTTATAATAATTTGAAGACTTAAGTAACACTACAATGCAAACAATTGAATGTACTTCTTGAGTTTGAACAAGATGTCATGCATACCATTGCTGACATAAGTTATTACCAAGACCAGTCAAATGTGCAAAACATGCATATGAACTAAACTACAATAAGATGTTGGAAGATCAAATACACATTGCTAAAAAAATCACATAAACAGAATAATACCTCCACAAACAGTTGCCATAGATGTAGATCCATCAGATGCCATCACTTCAGAGTTAATCCGA
Organism: Nymphaea colorata; assembly: GCF_008831285.2. NCBI lineage: Eukaryota > Viridiplantae > Streptophyta > Magnoliopsida > Nymphaeales > Nymphaeaceae > Nymphaea > Nymphaea colorata. The sequence goes on along the minus strand of NC_045146.1, from coordinate 16,482,868 downwards.
ACACTATATGGGAAATCATCTTCTGGTGGCAGCAGAGCTAGCAATGCCTTCTCAGCTAATGTACCTAATTACCCCCAAAATAGAAAGACTGATATTTGAGAAGATTGCACATCCAATTAAAGCTCCTTCTTTATATACCTACTACATGGTAGCTTAAGGTGTTGATCACTAAGAAATAGAAAGAATAAGACTATTAAACGGTCAAATTTCAAGCCAAGAACTCAAGATCCAAATCTTTAGTAGATATTCTAAAAGTTAAACAGATATTATTTGGACGGAGCCATAGAGTAAACAGCTTTCCAACACCTACTCACTCAAATATCAGAAAACTTGAAAATCTGGGGAAAGGATTACATGGTAGATGCAAAAGAAATTAAATTATCATAATTCATATTTAAAGAGCAGAAATTAGAAAGCAAGGCACAAATTCATGCAACTTTCAGGAAGATTGTTAATAAGCAACTCACGGTATCACCAATACCATTAAAAAAAAAAACAAAGCTCGCAGTTATTCTACCTGGATAGTTAACTATCGTGACACAAAATGCTAGGAGTCAATCAGAGTGGGTGCAGGGGGAGAACAAGATTCCACATTTCAGAAGCTAAACATCGTGCGCTTTGATGGACGTTCTTAAAAACCAGATCACCTATTTCTGTGTTGTGCTTCCTGTAGCTAAGCCAAACATGCCAGATAAATCACCCAAAACTTTTGTTCCACAAGTACCTTTTATTGGGGTCAAATGTTCTGGTCAAAGAAGAGGGAAAAAGGATATGCCAACTAAATAGCATTGCAGGCCAACATGTGCACTCCTATTCATGTAAAAACAAGTTCATACCACATAACTTCATGACCGCATACATACATAAATATGCAGACAGCCCAGATCTGGTGATGGGGGGAAATAATAGCCGGAACTCCAGAAAATTGCCTTTAAAAAAGGAGCCCTCACACACCTACACCAAGTCTCTTGGATCTAATAAAATATCATTGTAGTTTCATTTTGTCATTCTGAACTGACAGTAGCGCATCTTGTTGACCACTTTGTCATTATGTCAGGTTGAAGCTCTTCTTTTAAAATGTCATGATCACATTTGTCACTTAAAAATCAAAAAGAAGGGAGGGGGGAGTGAAAGCAAAAATTACCATGCCCAACTTCCCTTCTGTTCAAGCCACCTTGTTTACCAATCTCATTAATTGAGAATGGTGGGAAACTGTAATGGAGCATGAAGCGCTTTGTTGGAGGCCCGACCAAAGATTCCAATCTTTGCGCATCACTGGGTGCACCAAGTGTCACTGTGCATAAAACCTGCTCATGTTTTCAATTGAACATACAAATTATTTCAAACGGCCAAAAAAAAGTAGTTTACTGACACAAAAATTTTCAGTTTTCAATATGTAACTAATGGATGGGATATACCTGAGTATTTCCACGTGAAAATATTGAAGACCCATGCAGGGCTGGAAATGGGCCAGCTTCACAATACAAAGGCCGAACTTCATCGAGTTGTCTGCCGTCAACCCTTTTACCTTCCTCAAAAATTCTTTGACGAACAACCTGAAATCAAAGCGAACAAATTCTGTTAATTTATAAAACCAACAAGTAGATAGGTAAATTAAACAATTGCTATACTCATGAAATTTGAAAACATAGATTAGATCCGGAACACAGGGTTCAGTCTCATATAACAGATACTTCAACAGTCAGCTTTCCATGAGATTATTGTTCACAAATAAACTCCATTGCTCAAGTACTTGACGAATCAACATGACAAAAAATTGTTTTAGCCAAGCCATTAAAAAGTCAAATTATGAATCGTATTATCAGTAAAGTGCACTTCCATCACGTGTTTCATTTCAGAGAGTTGCACACTATTCAAGGATAATAATTGCATTTTTTGGTCAAACAGTTAAAAATGTGACCAAGTTGCTAGGTAAACAAGCATCTCAAAGCAAAGTCTTAGATCTACATGGGACTAGATCTAGCCTTCGTTGACAATCAAAAAATACAAGAAAAGAGGTTAAAAATGTAAAGTAACGCTAAAAGTGAAAAAGGAATAACAAATTACTTGTGAGAAAAACAACTACAAAATCCCACATGTTATGTTGTTTTTTCAAATAAAATGCCAAAAAAAAAAAAATTTGACGATTCATATCTGGTTGGTGCCTTGGCACCTAGGCACCAAACATGAACTTAGGGAGCTTAGTTGGTGCTCAGGTGCTGTTTTGACCAATATATAGGTTTTTATCCTCTTCATTTTGCAGGCTATAGTTCATACACTTCATAGTTATTGGTTTCCTCTGATTCTAACTAAAATGCACATAGAAAATACTATCTGTTAAATATAATTTTCCATCTTGTTTGATGGAATATATTTCATTTGGCAAACCAAGTATTTACTTAAGTTCCATTCTGAAAATTTTCTTGCTCTCATAATGCCTAGTAAGCTAATTTTTCATTATGTATGGGATTTAAAGATTTTCCAGATTGGAAACACTTTTTTCCTTACATTATTGTACTTTAAGATAGTTATAACTAAAAGAGACCCGTGCCTCATATGACCAAGATGAATAGAATTCCTATAAGCAATTCAGTTCATTTGAGAGTTGAAATGCATTTCTCTGCACAAAGTACTTGCATAAATAAGAACTTCCCTATGAGTTATGAAAAATACTGAAATCGAAGAGCACCTAACTCCCATATCACCATATTAATAATCATTGTCATAATCATCAATATGTTAGGATTCACTAAGATAACATCCACAGAGTCAAAAAGCACCATACCTACCTTCTTATGAACACAGCCTACTAATCAGGCAAGGATCTTAAACTACAATTTGCTACCACATACAGAGAAGTTCAGACCTGGGAAGCACCATACTCATCCATCCTTTTCTACCCAAATCATAGCCAAACAGTGAGAGAAATACAGAGAGGATCAGTGAGATGGGGGAAAAAAATACTAACATTTGCAAAATACACCGACATCCCAAGTCCTTTGTTTTCGAAGCTTGGTTAAGATCAAGGTACTGGATATAGGAGGAAAGCTCACTTGAAAGTAAGGTGTTCCTCACTTCTTCAACATAAAGAACCAAATTCAAGCTTATTAGCTGTTCTTATGATTCCTATCATGCATCCCTCATGTTCCTTCACTTTCTATTGTATTTTCCCATGCTCCTCCTATGCTCTTTCATACACCCCATATACTTCTCCTAAATCAGTAACTATGTCTTTTAGGGTTTATTGTCTTGGGTGGATTGGCGAAATGTGGTTAGACAGAACCCAGACAGCAGTTTAAAAAAAAAAAAAAAGGCTCTTATAGAAGATAAACAAAAAAGTGCAAGGACCTTTCAAAATGAAACGAAGAAGGAAATGCATTAGAGGTTAGGTTTCCCACAGTTGATTTCCAACCACCATGCTTAATCTAGACAAACTATTTGCAATAACGTTAGCCTCCTTATCAACATAGACACATCTACATATGGAGAAATTTGATACATGGTGTGAATGCATTCAACCACATGGCATTGGTAGACAAATTAGAGGATTTTGTAAAAATTCCACCTCTCAAACTTAATTCACTAGGTTTCCTTAGGGATCGTCCTTCTACCATAAAAACATTGCAATACAAGACCAAACTGATCTGGCAAACTCATGATAAAAAGATTGATTACTGTTTCTCTCTGGCTGCACACACTCTGCATCTATTAGCAACTTACCTGCCCATCCTCCTTTCTATCTCGACTCCTATACCTATTAAGCAACCAGCTTGAGCGCCAAGCTTGGATTATAGCCAAGATGCCAAATGTACTTTACTGGTTGTTTCATGACAAAATTTTATTTTGAAAATGAGACAACACTAATCTTCGCAAGTCCGTCCACATATTGGGCCCCTTTTTCAGGTCACAGACAAACCCCATTTCCATGAGATTATGCCCAAAACCAAAGTGTCATTTTCTTTCAGGAATTTTGTTGTCCGAAGGTGGAAGTACCTTTCCAAGTCGGCACACTGATAAGCATGTCTCCTTTAGCTAGCACTAACTTATTGATAATAAAAGGATGAAATTTACAAATAGAACTGGCTAATTTTCATTTGTCTTAAATGAAAATATATTATGACATTATACTTTGATATAATTAGTAACACCTAATCTCTTTTGTATGAAATGCAAAATTTAGTACCAAGTTTTTAAGCCACCTGTGGACCTGTAGCTTCTCGATTGGAAATTTTCTTAAATGCCTCGCTTTCTGCTTCCATGTTGCATATGGACTTCTTGCTTATGCTTCCCAGTCTGACAATTTTAGTCAGGAATGAGGAAAATGGGCTGTGGTAACTTCCAAAGGGGAGTAAGGCCCCAACATTTCAGATGAAGTAATTAAATCATTAATTGTGCAGACCTAGTATTACTTGATAATGAAAAATCAATAAATACAACAAGCATTTCCATAAAACTAATGAAAACGAGAAACCTCCATCATCAGATGTGTAACTGCAGTGTACAAAACAGGGATATCTGTAAAAGCTACCATTTTACGGACTGTGTCAATTGCCCTTGGCAGAACTTTTAGGCTCTCTTCATCAGCTTCTTCCTCGAGTATCTTCTTCACATCATCTGTAATCTTATTCAGAGCTTTTCCACGCTCAAACTGTCAGTAAGGAACAAATTCATGCATAAGCCAATGCTGACCTAGTAACTAACTGAATATAAAACTAATAAGCAAATATACATCTCATCATTTAGACCAACGTTAACATACTTCTACCACTACATAATCAAGGTATAGCCTTGAAGGAGCATATTAATCTACAACTCGATAGAAAAAGGATCATGGAATAGATAAAGAGCTAGTCAAATATGGCGATGACAACAAGGATGATGCTAAAACAACAATCACATATTAGGCACAGGATTAAATAAATTAACAAAAGTAGAGTCATTAAAAATCAATAATAGTAAACAGACCACCTTGCCATATGTTGGGTCAGCAAAAACTTTCTCGATAGATGCTTGCGACAAGTTTCTGATTTTCTCAAGTGTACCATCCATTATGGTGAACAGCTTGAAAGCCTTCTTCTGATTCTTCACCTTATTGGCAAGTCTTATTTGGGGATCAATCAATTTGTTAGCCTGATATATCAGAATATCAAAGTTCATTAGCATAAGATTCAGTCTAACAGCAATGATGTTCCCAAGAGCAAGTCTCCCACCTCCGCATGTGCTAAATGCAGAGCATCAATCAAATCTTGATTTGAGATCTCCCGAGCCTGGGTTTCTATCATCAATGTCTTGTCACGTGTACATGAGTATACTAGGTTGAGATCACTTAAGCTAAGCTGGAACAATACAAAGCAAAAAAGAAAAATCATAAGATACAGAGACCAGCCTACATGTGGAAAGAAACATTAGCAAATTAGAATAGGCATAAATAATGCAATCACCACATTGATCAAGCTAGCACTGCCGTAGAGGATTCAAAAGGGCCTATTCATTGATATGTCAACCAACACGACGAAACATATTCTAAATTTATGTAGCTAAAATCATTCTCAAATATGCATCATCTTGCCAAAAGAGGCTCGGATCCACCGATTTCTCAAATCAACCTATCAATTTCTCCAATAGTTTTGTCCAGCCTAAAGGTGACTAGAAGAGAACTGAAACTCTGGATAGCAGTTTTAACAGCATCTGCCACATTTTTATTCACAGCCGCAGAACATGACATGGCCTTCTTTGCCAAATAAACCTTCGGAGCTGCACCATCACCTTACAATCTACATCATATTCTAAATCAGAAAAACAGTAGCCACATCATATATATCACAGGAAATGTGGTCCAGAATCTACAGACTTGATCTGATTCTGGATTAATCCAGATGACAACCAGAAATGTACAAATGTGAGGTACATTGTCACAAGAGGCATGTCTTGTGGTCAAGATTGGATCCGCTTCTAATTAATCCAGACGACAACTAAAGATGTAAAAATGTGATTAGGGTACATTGATAAGAGAGGCATGTTTGAACTTGAAGATACGTCTTATCTCCTGCCAAATGTGTTGATACATTGGCGCATTGATACTTCTCAAGGCTGAGCCGCTAAGGTGGTAGTTGGACACTTTTGGACACTGACATTTCATAAACACTGCAGCTTTTTGAATATAGAAGTATCTACATGTTGTGTGTGCAGAACCCCTAAGTGTGTCATACCCAGAGTGTCCAATACCAAATATCTCATGTGTAACACAGTTAAAAGCTCATTTACATTTGAAGTTGTAAAGGACTTGGAAATAGAACCTTAAGATCTTGTTGACATTAAGCACATAAGAGTAATAAACTTTCTGTCTCCAGACTCTCCACACACACAAATATATATATATATATATATATATATATATATATATATATAGAGAGAGAGAGAGAGAGAGTTTCCTTAGGATAAAGCACCATCAAGTGTTCCAACAATGCACCTATTTCACATTTGACATTCATATCAGTGTCAATGCAACATCCATTCTACTCAATCAGATTTGTGAATTGTGACTCATTACAGCCCCCAAAGAATCTGTTCTCCTTCAGTTCTCCACAGAATATCTCTGCCACATATTTCTCAATTATCATGGTCAAAGCCATGATCAGCTAAAGAATCAGTAAATCTTGATGCCCATTCAGTTCTTTATACCTTCTTTCCAAGATACTCCTTTTATTTTAATCTTCCACCTTTCCTTTATATATTTATATTTTTTTTTAATTTTCTTTTGTTGCTCAAACTATTCAGATCTTCTTATCCGTCTTTATACAAAATGTTTGACAAAGTGGAGGTTTTGGACGTTGAAGACAAAGTTGTCCATAGTGAGAGACCACAAAAATTTAGAGGAGGATATTTGTGCAAACCGGATCTAGGCCGTCCAGATCCAGGTCACCATCTCAGTATAGATTCTTCACAATCTCAAGAAACATCAAATCTCTTTCAAAAGGCACATAAAAGTTTCACCAAACATAACTATAAATTAGTGCAACATATTGACAGTCTTAACAAACTGAAGAAGGACAGGGATGCAAAAGTTCACAGGCATATCAGAACTTGAAATAATATGGCTGATTGTTTCCATGTGATTCCATGCTTCATATATGGATAGTTAAGAATTACCTCATCCATGTCTGGGTTAATAACCAGTTTTCCGTCAATCCTCCCAACACGCACTACTCCAATCGGACCACACCAAGGTATATCTGATATCATTAAAGCAGCAGACGATGCATTAGCAGCCATCACATCTGGATCTTGCTCACCATCAGAAGAAATAACATTGGCCATCACCTACAAAACAGCAACAGTCACATAAAGCAATTGTCTCCCTCTCTCTAAAATCCAAAATGAATTATATAAAAAAATCTATCTAGTGATCCCAAAACAAAAAAAGAAAAAAAAAAAAAAGAAAACTATTATTCTTTGCTGAACACTGGGAAATTAATGTTGGTACATTTCTCTAATGAAAAAAAAAACATGATTTCTAATTTGAAACCATAAAAAGATATAGCCAATTGGGTACTAGATGCTTTACAATATTTATGCATCTATCAGATATGATGGCCCCAAAGCTGATCCTTCCAAAGAAATGCAGAGATTACACACTAATAATTTTAGGAAAAAGAGAAAGATGAAAATTTTGTGTAGTGTTCTCCAACCACCTATGTTAGTCTGCATGTGTATCCAACATACATATAGTGATTACATGCCTCAAGTATTATGTGCCTCTGTTTCCCGTAGTCCAAAACCATTTGACGCTGTAAACAGATGGCCAAATCAATTTCAAGGATGTTCGTCTACATGACTATGTAACAAGTAACAAGCTTCAAACCACAGGATCCCAATCCATAACAAAGAAAATCAAAGAGAGCTCACAATTTCTTGGGCTAAGAATCATGATTTTTTTTCTACGAAACATAAAGTAGAGTGAAGTATAAGAAGAGAACTCAAAAAAACACACACACACACACCCAAAATGATCCACCAACCATAGGCTGGCTGATGGTGTATGTGTGTGTGTGTGTGTGTGTGTGTTTATAGAGAGGGAGAGTAAACATACACTCTTATTCTTTCTCACACCCCGGCTATTTATACAGAAGACGAATAAAGGAAACTAACCTGAACTTCATGGAAGAAGCCTTTAGGAAATAGAGGTCTGATTGATCGATCTATGACTCGGCCGCATAAGAGTTCTCGCTCTTTTGGTGCACCTTCTCTTCTCATGAATGTATTAGGAATTTTTCCTTGAGCATATTGTTTTTCCCGGTAGTCAACCTTTAGATGAAAAAACAATCAACAATGTAAACATTTTCATGGCATCACACTATGCAAATGCTGAATCATTCACCATTATAACAGGATACTTGTTTTTCATAGAAGAATCAATAAAGGATTTTTACCATGTTTTCATGGCCTTTGGGCATTTAGTTTCTAAATCATTTTAGAATAACAAAGTAATTTAGCTTTTCACTTATCAACACAAGATGGCAAGACGAAAAGTAATAAAATACATTACTTTCATCCCTTTCTCACTCTTCATACTTAAACACACACACACAAATATACATATTTCCAGCAAAGCGACCATTAACAGGAAGGTATCAACAGTTTGAATCTTGCTCAGGGTGCGGCCCACCCAAGTGACAACATGAAAGATGAGATAAACACGAGCATGGGTACTCTTGAAAGTTTGAAACAACTAAATACATCTATACTTAACCATGTCCATTGCACTTTGGTTCTTGATTGTCGAGGAGGGGGAAACAGTCTGATTTTTAACCTTCTTTTCCTTTGGCAAGGATAAGGAGTGAAACCTGTGTCACAGGGATAGTCCCTTTTGAGTTTTGACTCACTGTGAAACCCATGTTTTAAATGACTATTCTGCACTTCAGCAAGCATCAATATTCAATAAATTTAACCCAAAATTTTGCATCTTAATGAAAATTAGAGACTTATTTAAGTTGCTTATGCTTATATTATTGTTAGAGGGAATAAGAACGCAAGAAAGTCAATGTATAACTTATGAGGAGCTGCTGAGCAGCTCCATCCATTTGAGTCTCAAGGTACATGCTAACCAATTACCGGCCCTACCCAACGATTATATCTGAAGACCCTTTCAGATGTAGGTGTGCCATATGAGGCATTCAGTGAAAAGCAAGGGCTAAACAAGAAACCTGAGCTAGGTTAGGCATTAATAGTGTCAACGTTTGGTGGCATGAAGAGTGGTAGACAATAATGGACAGGAGGTAGACCCATAGTTTATTTTATCTATTTATTCATTTACTTATTGCTTCTGATGGCCACAGTGAGAAAATCATCTTGGTTACTCCTAATCTGTATCTTGGGGAACTTGCAGGTCAGCTTAAGGGTTGAATCAGAATTTAGCACTTCAAAAAACTAGCAAAAAAGGGGTCCCTTCAGAAATTTGCTTAAAAAAAACGCACACAATAAATTCTTCTTGATTTAAATATATAACTGATACTTAAGCTCCAAACTCTCTTGGCCTCCATAAGGCACACTTATGCTAGATAGATTGAAGAGATATGCTACTAATAGCAGACAGAAACTTAATAACATGATATTAGTAAGAAATATATAAGCAATTTATAGAACAAGTACACAAATATGTTATTAATATCCAAATGATGGAAAGTTGGAACAAATATAATGAAGACACAGATTAATCATGTAGAATCAATAGAATCATACAGTTAAAGGCAAGAAATCACGGGTTCCATCTCCCTCTGCTGATACGACAGTAGACAGCACCTTTGTCTCTTTTATCCCTAACACAACAGCGCCAGCAGCAAACCTGGCAAGTTTTCCGGTTTCAAAGGTGATAAGACGAGATCCTACCTCGACTCCTTCAGAATACACATCACCAATGTCTGAAAAATAACAAGAAATAACAGGCATACAGTGTAGTGTACAATGTTTTGCAGGAAAATGTGAAAATAAATTCCACATAAATGACATTGATTTCTAGCCATACAACATGATGAGAAAGTTGAGGCACCCATATATTTGGTCAAAAGACAGTAGTTGCATGGTGCAGAACAATCAGCAAAATATGATTCTATCATGCATTTATTTTTAGTTCCGTTGGTTCAATTCAGTGTGGCGCAGACTAGGTGAAGTCAGTCCTACATCTTTTGCATTTTCTCGGGGGATTTTTTGCATAAGGTGCAGTACTAGAATATGCAAAATTCTCATAATTCAGGATCCAGATGGCCGAGGTTCAGCATAATCCAAATTCAAAACAGCAGCAGCTACCGAGAGAGATATTGCCATGATATTCTGTTCTAAAAAGATGCAATTACTTTATAAATCCCTTAGTTCTAGCATGCCAAGGATAAGACAAACCTATGCCGTCGCAAATATTTCTGCAATGAATTAGAAGCCTCCTCCATATTAGACAAGTTGGAAAGTTTTTCACCGTTATGGTTATCATATATGACCAGCAGTTGTCAATCGTAATTATGATTTACAACATTGACTATAACCACTTCAACCCTCCTGAACCATCCAGGCACCATAACAGCGACCACATGATCGAATGCTAATAGGTTTAGTTCTATATAGGACATGAATTAAAAAAAAAATCCTATAGCCTCATTGTTGTGACTTGGACTTCCCAACAGCCTAATAACAGTACAAGGCATGACTTCATGCACTGAACTTATTATTACCATTCAAATATTGGATGAACTGCTATTAACAAACTAATTCATTTTATATCTACATGATGCTGTCCTTATGCCATACAGCACCAGCAAAAAACAGAGAAACAAGTTCACAACGACAAAACAATTATAACTACCTCGACCAATCAATCCACAGGCATTAATGAACTAAATATACACTCAATTCTTGGAATGTAGCCATTCCAAAAACAAATACAGATATGATGCAAAACGAAACTGCAGAAAAACAATTAACTAACCAGGCAAATGACGCCATGACGACGGTTCCGCTACCGAAACCTGAGTAACTGCTTCAGAAGCACTACAGAAGCTATAACTGGCGAGTCCCAAACGATGGGGACGAGCTGCCCAGAAATCTTTGCAATGTAGGTGCCGAAGCGCCTTCCGAAACCTTAGGAAGCTACACTGTGACATCTCTGCACGTCCTCTTTCCACAGTCAGGACTCAAGGATCACTCTAATAGCTACTACAGCCGTTTCTGATTATACTGAAAGCACAGCAAGCCAATACACGCGGTTAGTTTTTCGAACCCACCCTCCTAAGAAAACCTTCAAACAAACATCCTACCAACAATCAATTTAACTGAAAGGGCAATTCACCTAAAGCGGAGCCGCCAAAAGAATCAAAGAAGCAGAAACCCTGATTCTCTAACATACTCTCCTCAAAATGAACATAAAAAAAAAAAGAACAGGAGAGCATGCCAAGTAGAACAGGAGGTTCAGGGGGAACCGAAAATGGAAAAACCTACGGGGAGAAAGAGAAGAAGAAGAAGAAAACCCTAGGAATAGGAAGAAGTTCTCGTGCCTTTGACGCAAACACGAAAGGCGGCTTCATCGGAACTCCTCGAGAGGAAGGCGGACGACGTCGATGGCAATGATTCTCTCAGAGAACGAAACGTGAAACGTGCTTCCTTCCCGCGACATCATTTGGTTCACTCTCACTCTCTCTCGAAATGGAGAAAGAAAAGGCGGGTCGGCGCTTAAGAGACTGAACGAGGAGAAAGGGCGGGGGGTCTACGTCTCCAGCCAGGTGATACTGCATCTCACCATTTAATGGTGATTTTCAATGTCCACCGTTCATCACGTAGATCAGCGGGCGGATGTCAAGGTTTTTATTCAAAATAAGTTTGTGGAATTTGTGATACGCACCGAAATCTAGTATCGCCTCACCTCATCGTTCGACAATTTTTCAAAGGATGAACAAATATTTATATCATTGCACCACCTCGCTTGACTTGGTAGCGTTTGGGTGATGAACTCGAATTTTATGAAAACTAGTTTTTTAAAAAATTGATTTGTTCAATAATCTTGAAAAACTTTGCTTTTGTGATACGATGAGAATTTTTTTTTAATCACGCGGGGTTGCCAGATTATTCACTTCTTTTTTTAAGGTCTTGTCAAAAATAAATTCTTATCAAATTCATTTTTTTATCATCGAAACGAACAAATGGTGATGGCATTTTGAAAGTAAATCCATTTAATAAAAGAGGCTGGCTTGTTTTAAGAAAATTAGGAACAGTAAAGTCTATTTTCTAATTTATGGCACGGAGCTATTTGACAAGAATAACGCTGTATTCTAAAAATGAATGTTCGAAAAACACTTGTTCCAACAATACAAAGTTATTGCTTTCTAAAACATTGTGTTATTATGGATATTGTTTTAAAATTGAACAATTTAACGTTTGACATAAAGTCACAACGTGTTACATAACAAGAATACACAGTCTTTAACAAATGTGTATGGAGGCTTAAAAGGATAAATCCTCACAGCACACCACCCGATGCAATCTGTGTGTGTTTGATCATGCCCACTTGATGTATTCCATCATTTCACCACATTTATAAAGGTCTCCATAATTCATGATGAACTCACAATGTCTCTGCATAGACTGGAAGAGATGGAGATGACTACACATCAACGGTGCAGTCGTGGAGTCCAAAAAATTGGTTAGAGATGCACTTGTTTAAAAATACTCAAATATAGAGCACTTTTATATATATATATATATATATATATCAAGATAAATATTTAAGATTTTTATTTAAAAATAAAGAACTTTTAAGAGACTAGTGTAAACAACTGTCCATACCTGTCACCATGTTGCTAAGCCACTGCAGAGGCGTAGATAGGTGGAAAATACACCCCACATAACTCATTATTTAAAAGCTTATGTTAAACAGAATAACCGTAGATTCGTTTAGACTGTTAATCTCTTGAAAAACGGAAGCTCTAACTATTAAGTGTTCAATACTGACAACAATAAAACATTTGCATATGTATTTGTACATAAAAAACTATAGAGCTGAATACTATACATAAATATGTTTTAAACAATAAGGAGGGAATTTTTTGCATGCAAGTAACTTGATTTGGCATAAAATTGTCCCTAATGTGGAGAGACATCCATGATGCCTCGACAGAATTCCAACCGGAAATTAGGGTTTCTGAATCTTGGTGGCCGCCGGAGCTGTTGAACGGTAGAAACCAATCGGGGAAACTGCGTACGCCTTGATTCTGGCCGGAGATCTTTTTTTGGAGGCCAGGAAGATGATGAGGGACTAGAAGGCCCATAATTGGAGGTTGGACTCCAAAGATATTGAAGAAACCGTTCTCGTGGACGGCCCTCTATTGTCTTAAGGCGCACTCGAATCTAGGGGTGAATAACGAGTCAAGCTACTCGACTCATTAAAGCTCAGCTCGTGAACAAGTTCGAGCCGAGTCATTTGTTTAACGAGTCGAGCTCGAGTTCATGAGTCACTCTTTCAAACAATTGAGTTGAGTTCGAGTTCAACACGTAACTGCCGAGTTGAGCTCGAGCTTTAATCGAGTCAAACTCGAGTTCAACACGTGACGATGAATATCAATTTTATTTAAACGAGTTTGTCGAGCCTTAATCGAGTCAAGCTCATCACGTAATGATGAATATCAATTCTATTCAAACGAGTTTGTCGAACCTTAATCAAGTCGAGCTCGAACTCGGACTCAACACATAACTGCCAAGTCAAGCTCGAACTCAAACTCAACACATAACTGCCAAGTCGAGCTCGAGCTGCTTCCGTTGAGCTATTCTCGAGCTCAAGCCGAGCTTGAGCTGACTGAACTCGAGCTCGACTCAGTTGGTGTTCACCCCTACTCAAATGTATATGATTGGTAAAAAAATTCATGAACATCATGTGTAAAAAAAAAAAAAAAAAAGATTATGTTAACGTAGATCCAATCTAAAAATCTAACTTTATTAACTTAGATCCAATCTAAAAACCAAAATTTCAGGTTGGTTGTCTAAACTCTAGGGGTCCAGGCACACTCAAGAAGGGGTGGCAGGCATTGAGGAGTGTTAATGTATATGTAGACAGGTAGGGATGTGGTGGATCATATTAGGATTGGAAATCCAGTTGACTTGGAATTCAAAAGCGTAATATACGAAAGAAACTTCATATCTGCTTGAGAAATCGTATCAGATTTGGATTTATAAGATGACGTCCAATCAGATTTGGTGTTAAATAAATATCTGTTTATGTTCATTCGTATTTAATTTTAAATAAATATCTTATATCGAATATTCACACATTTTGAAAGTTTGTGTTCTATTTGTAATAACATGGGTTGGATTCAGTTGCATATGTAAAAGTCATATTTGGATTCAGTTGTGAATTTAAGTCTGATTCAAATTGGCTATTCAGATTTTAAATTTGGAATTCAAATTGGGATCTGGTATAAACTTTTCTACATTTACATTTGCATACAAACTCTAATCTCAATATGTGGACATCCAATAAATCCTACATTGTAAAAGGTACATCTAATTAGAAACCAGTCCATTGACATTCGTTTATGAACCACCTAATTATCCCGGTCCTTTGTCCTGAGGTTTACCTACAGCAAGGAAGAGCAACGCACACAATCCCACAAACACTTTCTTTCTCATATATATATATATATATATATATATATATATATATATATGAGATAAAAAACCGAACTCATTAAAATTAAATATTAAAGTATTTTTTTCTGTAATCTAACACTACATCTTAAGAGTGATTTTTTAAGAACCATAGATTAAGTTAGTCAATTTGTTTTATACTTTAATAATATTTTAATAATAAAAAATGAATAATTCTTATAGCATCAAAATTTCGAGAGTAGAAAATATTGCTTTTTGTATAAAAATAAATTGAAATAAAACATGATTTATATAAATAAACGTAGACAATGATGCTCATATTTTGTTCAAATCACTTTGGAAAACAAACTTATCATGTAGTTTTCATCTCTTATCAAAGTGGTCTAATGTGCTGATCCCCTTGTTGACACCGGCAGGTTCGACACTACCTGGCAGTTCGGGCGAACTCTACCCTATCAACGATGACGGGAGAAGAGCCGTCAAAGCTCCTTGCAGGTAGGGACGTTCAACGAGTCAAACCCACTCGAGCTCGACTTGAACTCGCAACTCATTCAAACTCGACTCATTCAAACTCGACTCAACTCGTTTTCTTATTTTTTCAACCGTTCGTTCTGGATGGCTTGGAGATGCAGCCCAATACATCACATCAAGCTGCATAGGAGACGTTGGGAAGGACGGATTGCTACAGAGAATTTTATTCTCCAGTCTGGACCTTGATCTGCACCTCGCAAATTATTGGGTTGCCAAAAATTATGCATGAAGTATGGAGGTGGGACAAGGACAACCCCTTGTGCGGTGCGGGTGACGATGATGATAACGACTGCTGTGGACGTCGGAACAGCAAATAATTCAAACCTTGCACGCCATTGCCTTTGCCATGCGCCACGGTTTGGAACCAAACCCACAGGTTCTTGTGGGGAGTGAAATCATTCATTCTCTCCACATGCATGCCTGTCCATTAGTAGAAAATGACAGCAATGGCCAACCTTTGTTCTTCATTTTTTTCGGAAATATTATTTGTGATAATTACGGAGACAGATAAATTAGTTTATATGATGTTGGTAGAAAAAATACTACCTTCATGATCTGTTAAGAAGGTGGGTTATATTTAATATATCTATAAAGTCAATGTCAAAATTAATATTTTGTCTATCATCGTAGATGTGTATAAAGGCCGCTTGCATTTTTCGGTTAGCATTTACCACACACCTGACTGTGATCACATTCTAGAAAATGCACGTACGGTTTATATTATAACTGAAAATCGCATCAAAATTTTTGTAGTGTGAAAAAATAATAAAACTAATATTACTCAGTTGAAACTAAAAGTGGTTCATAAAAAAAACGAGTTAAGAAATGTACTTGAAAATGGTTTCAGTTGTTGATTTAGTTCAATATGCAAAGTTAATTAGTTGTTATTTACCAACTTTAAAAACTTATTTACTGCCCAAATAAACCTTAACTAAGTATGTTAGGATTACTGATTTCATCCAATGTTTGTTAGGTCAGGCGTTCCTCATTATTAAAACATCCAAGCTCGTCCTTGCCACAAAAAACGTCACAGAACTTTGCTTAATTTCTAACGCAAGGATTTCATCTTGAAATTTGAAAATGCATGTCCACATCAACTTGGATGCATTCACAAAGTTGTTCTAATTTCTAATCCAAGCATCCTTTTCTATTCAACTTCATGAAATAGAAGAGCAACCTTCAGATCATTTTCAATTGCACCTATGGGTTAATTACAATGTTATCTTTGTCACGTTTTGAGGCAAATTGAGGACATAAGATAGTGATATATATATATATATATAACTATTAACAATCTCATTTGGCCGTGTTTAAATTTCGCACCCTTGACCTTAACAATCGTAGCATAAGTGGCAGAGCCAGAAAAATTCGAGACATTAATTCTTTACGTTTTAGTCTAGGGGTTGAAGATTTGAGTCCCACAAGCATTAATTTCCTATAAAAGCCAAAACAGGTCTTAATTTGTGGACGAGCCCACTGGCATATATAAATTGCATTATTACTGGCATATATAAATTGCATTATTTTGTGCACACGAGCAAGCATCGATTTTTTAGAGCAAAGAAAAAACTATAAAGATAAGAAAAATTCAATAGTCATGGTGTTTCCTTGGCACAACTTAGCCGGTGGTTTAGTACACAAGTGCATGTGATGATAGACAAGTAGAAATTATCACTTGCTTTACCGTTTTATGGCTCATAACTATGTGACCTTTTCATTTGAGTTGTTCTGATGTGAAATGCCGGGGAGACCATTTTATTTGAGTAGTGAGAATATTATGATCATTACATTAACAACCTAGTAGAACTAAAATGGTGTTTGACAACAATAACAATGTTGCGGTTCTATATTAACAACCTAGTAGTGAGAATATTCTTATCATTACATAAGTGTTGCATGTGAAACACTTATGTTTCCTCTACCTCTAAGTGGTTGGTTTTATTTACTTTCATTTGTGCAACGAATGAATCTCTTAGGGTTGTTTAATAAATGGAACACTCACAGAGTGTTCAATGAATCTGCCTTAACTTAGTCCTAATTTTACTGGATTCAAAAAAAATTCACATAGTGTTCCAACTGCCAAACAGTCCTTCGGTTTTGAGCTCAGGATGTTTGACTTTCATTATGATGACTCGTGTACAGAGTGTTCCAACTGGCAAACAACCCTTCGGTTTTGAGCTCAGGGTGTTTGACTTTCATTTTGATGCAAGAAAGAAACCACATAAACGGCTCGTGTAGACCAAAATTAAAATATTTGGGTTCTGCTTTAAAGTATTTTCTTTGAAATCATCCTTAGGGCATTCATTTATTAAACCCCTAAATGAGACAAGGGATCAGGTCACTCTGAGGCCATATTTTCTAATGAATGCAACCACCATGCCTTCATTGAGAGATAACAACTTCACCACACCATGAGTTGCTGTCAAAGCTGTCAGTGCCCTCAATTGGATTGAGGGCCCCATTGTTGGATGGCTTTAATAAGATAACATGGGTTGGGGAGGGGAATACCCGAAGAGGCCGAAGTTTCTCCTTCTTTCTTTTATCACTGTGGTTCATAGCATAAGGTGACATGGATTAGACTTAGTCTCTCCTTTTATGTTTTACAAACCGAAATGAGATCTATCAAGGCTTGTGTACAAGTGGATTTTAATATTGGCATCTTCTAAGTGGGCCGTTCTTTTAAATTATTTCAATATCCCAACTTTCAATAAATGCCTCTTCTTTACTCTTACTTTCTCCATTTGTGTACTGACAAGGGAATGAGTCACTTTTTGTTAACAATTGTGTGCACACATAATCTTGGCTTTTTTTTTTTTGAAATTTTAATCATGGTTATCTGATTTTTTTTGTTTAATTGTTATTCTTGGGACGCCTGCCATATGAAGCTGCAAAAAGAGAGACATCACTTCGTGTCTTTCCTCACGTTGCACCAGCCCACTGCTTACAATAACACAATCTTAAATTTTAATTTTAAGGGACTGTTTGGAAATAATAACGTTATGTTACTGTCTCATGCATCTAACTAAAAAATTGGTTAGATTAGTCGAATAGTTTAAAATGTGTTTCATTAATCTTTTCTACTTTTTAGGACAGATGTATACAACAATAACACACTATTACTATTCTCAAATGGCCCCATTGTAACAAGTGTTATTGTTTCATGAACCAATATAAAAGATTAAGGCAAATTTATGAAAGGTTATACAACAACGCGATATAGTGTTTTATGAATTTATCCCAATAACAAATTTTTACGGTTGGTTGCCAAAGTATAAGAAGTTCAATCTTTATTCAAAGTGGTAAGATTTTCCTCCTGCTCACTAGGGAAAAAGAATTCCCTTGAAAAGTTTTGGTCATCGCAATCAGAGAGAGAAAGAAGTAGTTCTTACTTTGTTTGCATTAATAACGAGAATAGAGGGATTCAGCTCTGCTCATCTCATACGATGAGACAGAGTGAAAAGCGGATTCTCTGTGCTTTCAAAAAAGATATGCTTTTCATGCCGATACTGATAGCATTGCTGGTCATCTGCATACAAAAGAAGAAGAAGACTCGACGAGTCTCCTGCATCACGAATTCTCCCACTGACCCTGGGTGCTCAATTTTCCAAAGCAAGCTTTAGAACAGACGAAGCACGTTAAGTCTGGTATTGACCCACCAAACATTCTTTGCCTTTTTGAACGAAGACTTGCAGTTTGCAGAACTCGCACGCAGAGCAGAGATATTTTTAAGAACCAAGAGAAAATTATTTTGATAAATAAAATCCACACTTTTGAGAAAGCAAGAAAATCCTGTTTTCTTAATAGCATTTGGGCAATACATGGAATAACATTTGAATGCGACCAGAAGTGCTTCATGGAATTGTTTTTCTCAATCGCTTCCTGTTTTTAAGATCATATTTCAAATAGGCAGTCATTTGTAATACATGCATTTCTTTGTTGTGAATTCATTACTTTCTAGAAGGGGAACAGAATGATCTTCAAGCGCCATGTTTTGGAAGCCTAAAGTGATTTTTAAATCCAAATGAGCTTCTAAATAGCTTAAGATATTTGCAAATTTATAGTTTCTCAAAGTCATATCATGCAAGTACAACGTATGTCCACCTAATAAAAGGCATTAGTCTAGAAGCTTCGCATTGTATATGAAAGGTATCAAGTTGAAAACCATGAATAACGACCCAGCTGATGGATCTTAACCTACCCTCTAACAGTTTTTGTTTTTACTCTAAAAGGGCTGAAAATCATAATAGTCAATCACTTAACAACCTCATTTATAAACTCCTTAACATTTCTCTCAATCTTAAATACATGACTAAATTTTTCAAAATAGAGCGTTACAATCTACCTCCTTAGGATACACATGTCCGCATGTGTAGAACTCCAAACCAGAGTATTGAACTAACTCTGATACCACTGTAACAACTCGACTGACAGATCCCAACTCGCCCCCTAAAAGTTTCTGTTTCAATGTAATTATAAGCCATTCGAGATTTCTCTCAATTTTAGATATGAGACCAAACTTCTCAAAGTGAGGTACTACACCATAAATCAAGTATCAACCCTAAACTTTTTCATATTGTTCTTGTCAAGCTTGGTGCGCTGAACGTTGATTGGGACAAATGTTTGCTGCAGATTTCCCATACCTTGTGGACCAGCCAATGGGTTTCACATATTCGTCCGCGTCTTTTGCATCGTTAGTACATCTCAGTTTTCGTGTCAAAAGTTGTGAAATGATAACAACCAACATATTTTCATGGTAAGTTGAATATAAACAAAGTTAATTGTCGTTTTATACGCGATTATAAAGAAAAACTGCTGCACTCTTAAACGAAAGTATTTGCTTAAATTCTTTAGTCGCAGCTCGTGATTTCTTAAGTTTTATTTCACAAAAGGAACCATATAACAAGATGACATTCCAGGTTCGAAAAGCTCTACATAACACACATGTTCTTCCAAATAATAAAAGTATGCATTTTCACAGTTTCAGACATGCCACGAAGGTCACATCCTACCACTTGAGAAAAATCAGTCGAGAACCTAAGATTGAACTATGGGATTTTGAGTCGAAATCGTTATTTGAAGAAAAACTTTATAGAATAAAAAAGAAATTGGTCGTCTTGTCTATTCTTGGCAAAAATGTTAAATAAAACGAAACATTATTTTCAAAATTGTCTTTTATGAAGAAAAAAACCTGCCACTTTCAAAACAGTCTTTCATCAAGACCGACCTGTCATTGATTTTTTTAGCCGTTTAGGTCAAGGTAGGCGGAGGTAGTTGATGTTGCCAAGAAGACAACGAACCGCATAGATGATCTTTCAATATGATCCAGTGGTTGCACAAAAAACCCTTCAACAAGGCGGCTTCAAGCAACAACATCATCACGTCAAGACTCTGTTCGTATTCCACGCGCACCACACAGAAACCATCTTCTTCCAAAAAGATTAGACGCGAATCTTTTTCACTTGTAAACAGACGATGGAAGAAATGTGAGTCGCCCAAGTCTCCAAGAACAAGTGGTTCTTATAAAGAAATTAATTCAGCGTCAAGCGCCTTTTTTTTGAATTAGGGGCAGCAAATTGGGTTCCACCTAAAAAAATATTTCAAACATATATATATATATATATATATAGAGAGAGAGAGAGAGAGAGAGAAAGAGAGGGAGAGAGAAAGAGAGAGAGTGAGCCCAACTCTGAAGTAGGCATGGGCATCGGACCGAGCGACCCGACAGCGGTCCTATCAGACCCGGGTTCGAGCCGGGAAAAACCTGGCCCGAGCCCGATAGGCCGGCCCAACCCGACTCCTTCACTCTCTCTCCCTCTCCCCTCTCCTTCCCGGCCCGGCCCGATGCCCAGCCCTCCTGGAAGTCGCTTCCCTTCAAGATTTTGAGAGTGTCGCACTGTTACCGTTTACATTTACAATCCAAAAAATTAACACTCACTAACCTGCCAACCTAACCAATAATGCTACACCCCACAAAATTTTAGACAGCCATTGCTAGCTAAGACTTTAGAACCACACGCCAACCATGGCTTCACGTTTCTTCCTGCGGGGAAGAAAGAGAGAGAGAGGAAGAGATTTCATACAAATCGATTATTGAATAAAAAATTACAATAAGAAATCAAAATCTCTGTGAAACTACTAGCGAAGTATTTTTCAACACGCATAAAAAAAGACGCCCATGTCAGATTACAGCGATTCGAGCACATTGAATCCATCTGTGCGGCCCGTTTAAATCGAGTCGATGTGTAAGAGCGAATATTTAAAACTGATTGAAAGAGACTGGTGGGGGTGGCCGGCGGAGCTGCAGCTCCGCAGCAGTATTGTGAGAGAGACGAGAAATCCGATTCACTAGAAGCCACCAATCACGAGGCGCCCCCCAACTCCCATTACGTCGTCGGCTAGTTCTCAGGAACTTGTTGGCATGGGGATTCCCAATCCCCTACAGTTCAGCACTCCTTCCTCCAAACAGGGGCTGATGCCAAATCCATATCAAACCAAGAATCTCTGCAGAGTCGGCGCAGTTCCTCAGGACAAAAAAAATGCTCGTTTTTGGATCATTTTCCTTCTTTTTTACCATAAATAAGGAAAAAAGAAATTGCTAGTTCTGGAGAGCCTCTTAGAAAAAGAGGTAGAAGGAAGCAAGCCGCCCAATTGACTTGCAGCATTGCTCCTGTGGAACAAAGAAGAAACAATTTACTGAAAATGAATGCTCATGAGCAGAGAGCGCCACAAGAGGGCTTGTAATAAAAGCCTCAAACGAGATTTATGGATTCCGAGGCATCTTAATGAATGGCAATGTGCAAGCACGTGCGGTAGAATCAAAATGGATGGGCATGTACTGTTGTGAACAGAAACTATTGATTGTGAAACAGAGGGAAATAGTCCTGATAATGCCTGAAGGGCGACACCTTCATGGTACAGAGACTCAGAGAGCCCAGATGAAATAAGCGCTGTCTGCCGCTTGAAGGACCCGTAGAGTTCTGCTTGTCAGGCAGCAACGAAGAGGACAAAGAGAGAACAGTTTGCTAGATGAGGTGATAAAAGGGGATTCATTTCGAGGAAAAGATATAATGCCGACCAAAATTTGGGCAATGGACCAACGTGAAGGACAACGTTGGACTCCCAATGGCCAACTTAGTCGGACGGTGGACCAACTATGACAGAGGACTGCAGAAGAAACACAGCAGCTCATGGTCACTTTGATACAATAAGCAAGTATCGCTCCATGTGATGCAAAGCTGGACACTATGAAGAAATTCAGTTTTTGGAAGTGTCCAGACTAACTTTGAATGGCTTGAACCAGCTGAGAAATTTGTGACGGTGTGAAAGGACAGCAGTGTGTGTCAACTGTCATCGCAGTAGATAACACGACAGAGCATAAGAGTTGGTATACATCTGGTAAGAACTTTCAAGGTGGACGATGATTATGGCCAGAGAAATTTACACAGCAAAGAGCGATTTAGTGTGGATGACTGTGAATGTGAATTTGGTCTGGTAGCAAGATGCTGGTACCTCTACAGGAAATCCATTCACCAGAAGGCCTTGGATGAATATGGTGCTTTCTCTTGCATAAACAAACGAACTAATATTACAAGGCTAGCAACTCAATCCACAATTAATCCAGTTTCCACTTGACGGCAAACTTGAACAGGAGGGAGACAAGTTACTGTAAAGGCTAAAGAAATGTCTACATAAGAATCGCCCTAATAGTAATGGATGCAATGACATTCGAACTGAATACATGACAGCACATTACAGCACCATAAACTATTAGCTGATCAATTGATAAAACAACGTAGACGGAGCTAGATGGCACATCGCTTTATGTTCCTACTACCGTAATGCAGAACCTAAAAATGAAAAAGGGACTTTTAGCAGATGAGATGTTTGCTACACAAACCCAACTTCACCTACTAGCTAGAAGTTTCTCCTACTCCGAGAATTGAAACAAATATATTAACATCAGATACTATACCAGGGTCATTTCACAATCAGTGCTGCCGAATTGATATCCTCCTGATCATCGTATCGCGTCTGCCTATTCTTGGCAGCAATAGCCAAATCCAGCTTGGGAATAGCATTCCAACAAGCTTCTCGTCAGCGATGGCATGAATCCAATATGCAGCTCAAAAATGGCGGAAGTTTACAAGGTCCCAAATGTGTTCAATTCGAATCCTGAGAAGAGACAGTTACTGAGAGACAAACTTTTATTGAAGAAGTCCATTGAGAGTGAATTGACTACTCGCTGATGAATTGACTGAGAGAGTGTGTGTTTCACAAGTAACCACTGACTGGACTATAAAGAAAATGACCGTAAGTGAATGAGAGGAATTCCATTTTGCAGAAATGCTTCCATCTTCTAACCTGAACGACTCAATAACGTCCCAAATTCAAGCCCATGTACCCAAGATACGACAGTGATAAAGTACAAAAGATCTAATTCATATCAATCACTGTAGCAGAACAGAGACACCTTGAGGGGACTTCCTAATAAAAAGGAGCACTAAGCATGTTACCAACAGTTCGGAGGTGACAGCATCTAAAAATTCCCCAAACTAAAATAAATTATGCCCGGAAAAGGGAATGACCTCGTGTGCAGTTGGGATCTTACAATAGGAAGTGAGATGGGACGCTCAAACCTTCCCCACTGAAGTTGAACACTATGATCCTTGGAGTTCGGTCATAAAATAGAGAATGCCGCGTCAAGAATTATAAGCACATTCTTGGTGAAATCTCTTTCAAACAACCAAGTACTACATCACGTACCGAATTCGACAACCATCAGGTGAGCAAGCAAAGCGGTATCCAAATTCGCAAAGAGAAGAGAAAGCCTATTGTATTCATTCATTCCAGTAAAGAGAGAAAAGGATTACATTTGTTTATACTAAAATGGGCAAAGAACAGCATCCTTGCCAATTAAGGAAAACAAGCAAACACCACACTTTCAAACATCAGGAAACAAATGGTTTACAGGCGTACCTGTCCTCTTCATCACTAAAATCAGACCCTTTTAATTCCTTTTTGTTCCATCAGAGGGATTTCCGTAAGAACCAGACCACCTTCTGAACGTGCAAGCGATCAAGCTTCGGCCTGCGAACAGCCCTAACCTCGATTTAGAGCCCCCTCCCCTCTGGCTGCTCCCAGGAGTCATCTCTGGAGCAGCGAGAACTGGTTGCTCCCCGTTCTCCGCCGGCCCGGCTCCACCATCACTTGTGCTCGCATCCAGATTTTCTTCTCCCCCGCCTACATCCAGATTGACCGAAACGGTTCCCCTGCTTGTCCTCAACCATTCCCCACCTTCAGCTGTAATCATTCTGCATTTCTTCACCTTCACCTTCACCAAGTTGGGGCATCCGCCTGCAAGCGCGCCGAGCCCTTGGTCCGTAACAGGACACCCTTTGATGCACAGCTTCTTTAGTGATGCACACTTTGCTGCGATGCAGCAGAGCTCCGGATCTCCGACAGTGTCACTTCCACACAAGGCCAATCTCTCCAGATTCAAGCAATTGTTCCCCAGTATTCCCAAACTCAAAGACGTGGGATTCACTCCTATCAGGACCAGCTCTTGCAAGTTCTGGCATTTCCGAGCAATGGCAATTAATCCTTCGTCCCCAATCCGGTTCGTCTTCCACCCATCTATGTGGAGCTTCCGAAGGAGCTTGCAATGTTCAGAGACCGCGATAAGGCCAGCATTCGTGCATTCCGGTGTCTTCACCAGGTGCAGAACCTCGAGCTCCTCCAATTCGGCCACCGCCTCCAACCCACGGTCGCTCACCTGCAGCCGTTCGAGGTGGATCTCTGTCAACCCCTTTGCCCCGGAGACGATCGTTTTGAGAGGGAGATCCCAATCACCGGAATTCCTGAATAGCTTCAGAGTCTGCAGCTTCTTCGCCCCGGCAATCATGGGGACGAAGCACTGCCCGTTGTAGAGCTCTTTGAGGCAGACGCTCCGTAGGTTAGTAGCGGCTGATCCAGCTCCAATCGCCTCGCCGTTGCTGTCCGTTAGCCCGCGGAGGCGCTTGACGGAGAGTTCCTCAAGGGCGGGGCAGTGGTCGACGAGTGCCTTGATCCCCTTGGCGCCGAAGGTGCAGGACCCGCAGGAAACCTTCTTCAGAGTTGAGCACTTCATCGCAAAGGCCTCCATACCAGAATCCGTCAGTTCTCGGCAAGCCCTGAGCTTCAGGCGAGTAAGATTCCGGCAGTGGACCGCTACGATGACAAGCGCGTCGTCGTCGATGCTGACGGCCCGTCGGTCGCACTTGAGCGCGAGTTTGGAGACAGAATCGAAACGCGAGAAGAGGGCCGGAACGAAAGGGGCAAGATCCGACCGGGCATCAAGCGAGAGACGATGGCGGCTCTGGCCCTCGACGCGTAGCCAGCGCCGACAGACAAGTGAACACCGCTTCCGGTCTCCCGACGGCAGCGTGTGGAAGATGCAAGCAAGACACTCGTCCGGCAGATCGGAGGTGTAGTCCCGCGGCCCTTCCTCAACGGAGCGGCCGGGATCTGCACCCCCTTTTGCCATAGACGGGGCCGGGGGCAGGGCCAGGGCCGGCACCGTGGCGGTCATCGGAGCCGCCGCCAAGTCGCGCTTTCTGGTAGACCGCCTGTTGACAGAATCCCGCCGGTCCGGCCACGAGAATCCGGTGGTCGACGCCGCTTGTCCCATTAACCTTCCTACTTCACCCACCAGCGCTACAAACCACCAACTCCACCACCGATTTCTTCTATAACCAATTCATCTCCATACAAGTCGTGTTTCAATTCGCATCTGTGCTCTCTGCTCACACCCCCCTCACCAGTTACCACCACCACAACCGTCCCTCTCTCTCTCTCTCTCTCTCTCTCTCTCTTTCTTCCTTTCTCCCGTCCTCCTCACACAGTTCCCCTCTCTCCTCTTTCAATTACGGCTCAGCTTTTATGGAGAACAAAAGGTCAGTTTTGCCACTAGGGAAAAAGGTTAATAACCGATGCCTCCTTCCCATTAAAAACGTAACCTGACGTTAAAAAGGCGACACCGAACGTTAGACCAAAGCTGTAAAACCAAATAGTTAGTTTCTCGGCAGAAGTTAAAATCAGTACGTTCGATTGATCACCAATATTTAACCGCCACAAAATATTTACAAGTTTCTTATTTTTCTCCCCCGCTAAATTCTCGTTAGATTCACGGGCAGAAACTGCGTTTGGATCCAAGTCTGGACCCCGTGGCCGTTCAATTTGGACACGGTCTCGGACTGGCCCTAAATGCCGGCGGCCATATTCAAACACGCCGGAGTTTGAAAATGATCCGAAAGTCTCCTTCTATTTCTTCTGCCTCCTCAAGTCTTCAACTCCTTCGTTTCTTATGCTTTTGTACTTAATGAGCTTATCTCTGTAAGTATATACGTTAGTTCCACTTCATTCTTGCTTTCTTACCATTTTCCTTTTGTTTCCTACCCTCTTCTCAGTGCTTTCCCTTTACTTTTTCCCCTACTTTAAAGTTTCAAACTTTAAAAAGTAGTCTCCTAATCGCTTCATCACCTGTTTCCTGCACCAGGAATGTCTTCTCATGTTCTCAGCGAAATCGTAAGGACGCTTTTATCTTGAACTGAAACTTTGAGCGCATTGGAAAATTTAACACACAAGGAACACAACTAAAAATTTCTCGTTTTCGAAATATTCGAGTTATATGATGGAGGTCTAAAAAAATTTGTCACCGTGATATCGGAAAGTTTATTACATGATTTTTTTTTTGGCTTTTGAATCATGGATTGCTGTAGCCGGTGGATCCGGGAAGTTTAGGATCACAGATTCCTGCATGATTTAATTAAGTTAGAAGACTATCTCTTTATTCCATTAACTCGTCTCTTTCGCTTTTCCGAAAATGTTCTCGTGATCCTTTCTTTGTTTAACTACAATATCATGAAAAGATAATCTGACATTGGATCTCGCGTTTTTATCCAAAAGATTGGTATTTTTTTTTTTTTTTGCATATGTTTCCTTCCAAACTGGATATAATTAGTAATCCGGTACAAATAAAAGTAGGATCCGACTCGATCTGCCTTCAGTAATGCGGGTCGGGCCATAATAATAAGAGATCCAAGTTCATATCCAAATTGGGTTGGGGTCCCCACTCCTCATGTGGGCGTAGGCTCTAAGGAGTCGGCAACCTCCTCACTTCAGAGCCTCGCGACACGAATGGCATATTCTAAATAGGAAAGGGCATTTAGGACTTCTCGACGTGCCAGATGCAACGGCATAGCTGTCCGACGGCTGAGAATTTTCTTTTTCTCGGTCAAAATAACCGACCCCTTCTATTTTCTTCCCCTTTTTGTCCTTTTCGGGTCGGCGTTTATCTCCTTTTTACCCTTTTTCTTTCCTACTTGTCTTTTTCGGGGACCACACTGGAAGAGTTTTATGCCCATGGATCGGGTTGCACCTGGTACACGTAGCTTAACCGGACTGGGACCCAGATCCGGAAATACATGAAGAGAAGTCGTCGTTGGTTTTGGAGAGTCGGGTTTTGACGAGATCTGCAGTTGGATTTGGAGTTGGATACGGGTTTTGACTCGAGAATTATGGTCTAAACCCATCCTCCCAGCTATTTATTATTTATTTATTTATTATTTATTCAGTGGGTAGGGATTCAATTATCTGAACCGAACCGAACTCTAATTGAATTTGAATATAAGCAGTATACCCATCAACTATAGCGTTGCATATTCATTGTTTGCAGTCGAAAATAACATTAACATCTATGTGAATAGAACTGACGATCAAACTTTCATCAGCCTACAATCCAACCAATTACATTGAGAATAGTGTTTTCTTTTGAAGCAAGTGGTTTGAATCAATCCAATGAACCCTTCACCGAGTGGAAATTGGCAGCCTTATGTCACATGGCATGCGTTTGCGGTGCCGTATTGGTTGGACTTAGACATAAGTGAGAGGTTGAAGGGTTTGGATCAAGTACAAGCCTTATCTGCATGCTTGTGGAATACTACTTGGAGTTATTACTTGCAACTTAATTAGGTAGGTCACACCTATATCGACAGGTTTGAGTAAAAAACTATTTAAGATTTTGTATGTAATAAGATATGTGTTACTATTAGTCTTGTTCAAATATGACAAGCATTTGCATGAAAAATCACACAAGATTAAGAAATTGATTTCAAGTTTTGAAAATTTATTATTCCACTTTTTTTATAAAAGTATTCACCTTTTTTGAGTTTTTTTTTTCAAACTCTTTATAGTTAATGCCGTTTACATGACTTTATTGAGTTTTTTTTTTTCAAACTCTTTGAAACTTCATTTGAGAAACCATAAAACGACCGATCGAACATGACTTTAGGCTTCTATTCACGTAAATCGTTACTTTTTGCAAGGCAGTTCCAAGAAACAGATTTTATATTATATAGGTGCACAAAGATTATGCAATTTTATTGCATCCAAATCAAATATCCGCTTGAAAAACTTTGTCTTCATTTCCCGCTGTTTTGTCCCTTCCTCCTTTTCTGAAGAAGTATTTCAAAGGGTCACTTCTGCATAGTCAAATTTCTAGAAGCCGTTTTTATAGTTGCAAATGTGGTGGAAAGTGGTATGAATTCATTCATGAAATTTCAATCCACATGATTTCTGGAAGCATTTGACTGTAATTTTAAAAATTAGACCATCTTTTGTGATTTTCTTAATGAACACCAGACTTTTCATATAAGTCGAAATAAATTGAAAAATGTAAGCTAAAACTATAAGAATGTAATTTAATGATTCAGGACATTGTTGAAAGAAAATTGTAGCTAATTAGCATTTTTTTTCTCCTTTCCATGTTAACAAAATCCAACTTAAATTTTTTCTTTGGGAATTTTGTGGGCAAAAAATTACAAATTTTTATTTAGAAAATAATTAAAAAAGTGACTTTTCTTTGCCATGTCTGAAAATGTCTTCCACCTCTTTGGTCGTCGCAAACTAACATGTCTGACCACATCTCGACAACTCGATGTCCTTCAACTCGAATGTTTTAAAATTGCAGGCAGGTTGAATCTAATTGCTACTATAACTTAGCTGAGACTTTAGATTAGCTCTTTATTAATTAAAAACTGTACTCATTAAGGGACATAGCACAACTGATCGGACTGGTAGGGTGGTAAAAGTTTAGTCATCAGTTCAATTCGCATGGTATACCGCTCCCTTGAAGCAGCCTCCCTAGACTCTAAGGGTAGAGGGGCTTTGTACCTCGCCCTCTTGCTTCATCAGGTATTAAAGGTAAGTAAAAGATAAATTATAAACAACATAGAGAGGTAGGTTGGTGATCAGGCGGTCACAAGGGCTCACCGATCATACATTGGTGGTTGTGGTAGAATAAGATGTTATATTCAAACTGCAAGTTGTTCGATCAACTTTGACGACACAGATATATAATCTAACATAACTGATTCGGTAAGAACTAATCACGCTCATCGTAGTTCAACAAAACTTATTTTCTCACCAGAAAGCACGATTTACAAGTCTGACTATTCTAAAACCAACTATAACATCCGGTTCCGGTGGTTCTTACCTGACATTTTTACATACTCCTAACGCTGTATGTCTTGGTCGCCGGTTAGTTGTAAAGTTAGGTCACCAAGTTAACGATATTATGAAGCAGGAAACCCGCAAGGATGTCGTCTTAGTTGAAGCAGGCGAGCTCGATATTAAGGCAGAGAGGGACCTCGTGGGTTTTGGACGTCTGGTAGAGAATCCTGCTCCTCTTTCTGGTTCCTGTGAGTCGGTGGTTGGAGAATCACACCGACGGAGGCAGCACTGGTTAAGCGATCCAAAACGAAGGAAATTAACTTTTTTAGTCACGAGGAAGAGAATGGTTGTGGGCAGAAAGGGACGAAAAAGCAAAAAAGACCAAAAAGGGCTTTGCGAAATGCGAGGCCTGAGAGATTCGAACTCTCGCGGGGAAACCCCATGTACTTAGCAGGCACACGCCTTAACCACTCGGCCAAAGCGTCGGTGTATGACCCATATCCTTTTACCGCCTACATACCAAATCTGGTACCAATTTTTTGAATCAGCCTTTGGAAAAACAAACCTCTCACAAATTCAGCTGGATTGCAGATCTCTACACTTTTGTTAAAATCAATTCTGCTTCTAAATTAATCAAACACAACATCCATACGAATGAACTTTTCGTCAACCAAACCAACAGCTACTGTTGACCTTTCTTTTGTAGGATTATTGGCCAAGAAATTGGCAACATCACCAGCCACAGAATACAAGGCTTTGGGATTTTGGTGAAGCCTTTGAGGTCCCCCTCCACGGGTACATGTGGATTCAAGGGCACAAGACAGGGTACCCCATTTGCTGCTCAAACCGCACTAGGAAATGCTATTCGTGTGGCAGTAGACCAGGGTACGCAACGAACAGAAGT
The DNA here is from genome assembly GCF_008831285.2 of Nymphaea colorata. Taxonomy (NCBI): domain Eukaryota; kingdom Viridiplantae; phylum Streptophyta; class Magnoliopsida; order Nymphaeales; family Nymphaeaceae; genus Nymphaea; species Nymphaea colorata. The sequence continues at coordinate 16,452,309 of NC_045146.1, read as the reverse complement.
CATGATAAAGGACGTCACAAGGCACCCATTTTGTCAATTTGCATAGCAAACCGAAGAAATTGTACGTGTTGATATTGACCATTTACAGGAGTAGTGTTTGGATGACACTATAAAGAAAAAAAAAAAAAAAAACTTGTTTGTGAAAATTTGGTTAAAAACCCAATTTCTAAAACCTAGTTTTGACGTTTAGATAACTGGAAAAAAAAAAAATCAGCTTTGCTTGAAAAAATGTAAGTGCCTAGTTTAAAAGTTGGGCAAATTATTTATTATTTGCTCGAGTGCCTCTTATAATATAACCTTTTGGGAAGCCTGCATCAAAGTTTTTTAATCATAAAAATTCGGCAGTGATGTATATGATTGGACCACTTAGCCTAACTCTGGAGATGCATTGGCTGAGGGGATATAAAAGAATAACTAGTGGACCCAACTGAGAGATAATGATTGGTTCGATCATCCAAATTAGCCTAGATTCTTAACATTGTTTAAGTGCCTAACTTTGTTTTATAATCAAAACTGAGATAATTAACATTTCTTCTGTCTTTTGAGTAGTTAGGCAGCCATGGTTCTGAATTGATCACATACCTTCTTTGTACTGCCTGGTAGATATAATGGTCTGGATCATGCTCTGTCCGATCCGATTGGATCAGTTGATTTAGATTTGAATTCTGTTTATGAATAGATCCCAACCACATTTCCACATATTCAGGGTTATCGGATTGTTCAGGAATTGTAATAAAAGTTTATTATTGGACGATAAGCAAATTGAAGCTGGTTCTGGGTCAGATTTTAATATATTTTCGGTAATTTTGGGAATTAAGTAAGATGTGATCCGATCCCGAGACAATCTAAACAGGACAGATGAAAGTCTGGTTGTCGGTTCAATTTTAAAGTGCGCTGCTTTTTGGCACTCTTTGGTTAACAGGTATACCGATCCCCACCCAGGTCCTGAACTAAGTACCCCAAAAATATGGATCATTTAAAGATTGAAGAAGATTTGATGTTTAGAGAAATAACATAACAAACAACTTCCATGGGATTAATTGGTTCTTGGATCTCAAACCGATAATCTCGATCATGGAAGATTGTAAAGAAACAAGAACAATATTATCGAAATATTCTCCCGGAATATCGAGTCACGAAATTTTGGTATTGTTTAATGATAAAAAATTGCACGAGTTGAGCATCTGCCAATCGAGATTTTCAAAGTTTGGGACGTTCCACAATCATCGAATGACAAGTTTTCGGATTATTTTTTTTTCATGTGCTAAGTGGTTTGGTATTTGGATGACTCCCCCATCAACCCAAAACAAATTATTCGTTGATGCTTTTAAAAAAGATAAATCACATTTGGCATGTTTCATTTTTTCTTAGATCAACTTTTCCCTTTCTAGTATTATTATTAATATTATTATGTTATTCTTATGAATAATCTCTCTGTCGCTCTATACCAAACGATCGATCACATCCACGCACTGGATCAAATAAAGTTGAATGCAGAGGTCACTAAAGTTTCATAAAGAAGCATTTTTAAAATTCATACAAGTACGTTGCATTGGATCTGCCTTGAATGAAATTGCGTGCACACCATCCGTTGGACAAGATCGAGAGAAATGGTCAAGGGTGCGATCAATCTTAGGCCATCCAATGCGCAGTTGGTGATTCAATTTTAAAAAAAGGTTTTCTTGGGGGCCTGGTTCTCGTGCCGGCCTTAAGAAATTTAATGAAGAATAAAATTGTGGAACACTTAAGCAAGGGTGATGACGTGATTTGAATTTGAAGGAGCTTTAATTTAATTTAATTTAATTAGCTCGGAAGAAGAGAGGATCATTGATGAACACTTAGCTGGCCTTTGTAGGTCATCGGATATTCTATTTCTATGGCCCCAAACTGAACTCTAAAGTCTAACGTTGCTTAAATTTCGCCTTAATGGGCTGGTGCAATCGAGCGGCCGCGAAGACAGCTCACATTTGATGGCGAAGGCAGAAATTTTTGACTATGGGGCACTCTTATATAAAATTTTTCATTTTTGAAAAGGCACAACATATATAAATAAGTAAATAATTATAAAAAATTTATGTAAAAATAAATAAAAATTTTGTTGTTGGCGTGCCCGCTATGCTACTGCTCACATTCAAATGGTGTGAGGTTGATGTATTATAGTTTCACTCAGACCTCGAAACAAAATAAAACCTTATAGACATAAAAGGTACAAGTTTTATGCTAAACAGTAAACTGGATTTCATGTTAAAATCCACAGTTTTGGCAAACTTCAGATATCAAAGCCATGAATTTCAAATCCATTATAAACGTGAAATATGTGGTTTTCAGATCCGACCCCCTCTCTGATCTGTAGTGTGGATCACAGATCCACGGAAAAATGATCTAAGATCTACGGATCTGAAGTCAACCCCAGATCTGGGAGCTATCAAACGCAACAACTAAGGTTTCTAGCTTTTTTAGCTGTATAGAATTTGGTTTACCCTGAGAATACGTAGCTTTCTTTTCCTTTTCTTTTTTTCTTAATCCGTGAAAGATTGGTTGAACAATGAACCTACTGTTTATATGTTAAGGTTGCATCCGATAGAGGTCCATATTAGATCTTGCTTAGATCCAGACCGACCCAAACGCCTATGGGGGTGTGAGTTTTATGGTCCAATCTGAAATCAACCCGAACCCGGTGCATCACAGCCCTAGAGCCCCACAGGAGCGTCCCTCGTCTCGCTCCCTCCTCCCTCTCCGTCTCTCTCTCACTCTCCAACTCTGGAATGGCTCGCTTCCTCAATCCAATTACTCTAGTCCGCGCGCAGCACCTCACCTCTCTCCGTTATCTTCTACTCTCCGGCGGCCTCTGCGCCAAACGATCTCGAGTGAGCACACGCGCAGAATCTGTGGATGAGGCCAGTCGGAGCTCCGGGGTGGTTGTTCAAGGGGCGAGCCATTCCGATTATACCGCGGAGTACAAGAGGTGGAAGGAGCACGAGGAGGAGATCCTCAATGACATTGAGCCCATAACTCTGCTCGCCAAGGACATACTCCACTCGGACCGGTGCCCACCTCTCTCTCTCTCTCTCTCTCTAATACGCGCAGGCACATATCTTCTTGTTTGGGGAATTATTACTTAGTCGAGATGGAGATGGTTATGGGTAGTAGAAAGAGACCCACTTTGCCGATGCACGTTCTTTTGCCCCTTTTTCTTTACTTGTTTCTGTTATTCCAATGTGCTCATGTTCTGTATGGATAATTGCCACGGTTTGTTTCTTCACTTCCCTTGTTAGTCTGTTTCAGTATGAACAGTTATCGTCAATTTTGTGGTTCAAACTGGTCTCATGGTGTATAGATGCATTTTGAATATTTAATTTTCGCAGTCAACTAAATTATGTAGTATTGGTTTGTCAAAGGGGATAAATGTTCATCAGAAAGTATATGCTTGAATCAATACTTAGCACTTGGGCGCTGTAGCAAGACCATTCATTTTACGTAAATGATGCATAAAACTAGAAACGAAAATAGCATAACTTAACCTTTATGCATGCCCAATGCTGCGAGAACATATTAGGATTATAATTGCAGATCAGATTGAGGTTATCATGGAGAAATATGACTTGACAATAGAAACATATATTTAACCTTTTTTCAAGGTGTACTATTTTTTACAAATTTGAGCATTCTAATTATGTTATAGATCATGTAAGTTGGATGTTTATGATGGTGGAATATCATAAATTGGCCAGGGGTAGGCGACGGTAAAGACCTGGCCTTGCGTATAAACTTAGGACTAGACTCGGTGACGGTAAGAGATGGTCCCAACTTAAGTCCAATATGCAGGCTGTCGGGCTTTTTTTGGTTCCCTGAGTTTCATAATGTATTCTTTCTGTTCACTTAAAGTGTAGTGTGTCCCCCTTTTAACAAATAGAAAGGTCATATCTTCTATTTCAGGTTTGTTGTTGTCTATTTTGGCTTCTAATGGCCATTTTCTTGTGTTCCATTGTTTGTTACTCTTAGATATTTGTTGAGTAAAGTTAAAATATATAAACATATATTTTTACTTGTGAATTCAAGTTAATTACATTTTGTGTATCATCCATAGGGTTCAAAATTTGGGCCTGGTAGAAGTTTCGTCCAACCGAGACTGATTATCATTGGGTTGGGCAATCCAGGTCAATGTTCTTTCTTAGGAAGTAGTTAGCCTTTTACAGGCCAACAATCAGGCTGTCCTGGCGCTGCCTAATGCCCGTCCAGAGATGGGAGATGAGTGCCTCTCCCTGTGCAAGTGTCTACCATATCAATAGCTTACCTCCATTATGGAAATGGTCCATAACCATGAGATTAGCAATGGGTAAACTCCCATTGCAATTCGCTTTGCACAAAAGCACATGAATGAAGAATGGAGAAAGAAACACTTGATGGATCTCTTTGAGGGTATTGTCCTAAGGTCCTAAGGTTTGAGAGATTGGACAAGTTTAAGAATACGAGGGACATAATGTATAGACTATGGAGCAAAATTATAAAGAGTTGCTCTTTTTTGTCCATGCAAAAGGTCTTATGCTTGAAGAGAAGTTCTCTCAATATGAAAAGAGTTGCCTTAGGCTCTTAGCCCCTGGTTGTTTCATTTGGTGGGAGAAGAATTCATGTTCCGTGCACTAGGTTCTCCAGCCTACACCTTGTCAAGTGAGAAGTGTAAGTGGAACCACACCACCGCAGGTGGGATGCAACTTTAGCTTTGACAAAGGAGCCAGGATGAGAAAAATGTGGGTTTCATTTTCTCCATCTCAGACTTTGCTTGGTAACCGCTTCTGATGTTTTTCTCTAACGGTGCGAAAATTTTGAACTCTCCTTCCAATTTAGCATTTTTAGAAAAGCATGAGACCATCTATATTACACAAGTCATAAAGCAACAATGATCCTTTGGATGGTAGATCAACTTAGGTGCCATGCAGCATATTCAGAAGACGAAGAAAGGACTCATGGAAATGAAGGAGGACTTACAATATTAGTCAAAGTTGAATGTTGATCCCAAATTCGTGTGCTTTTCAGTGCTATACCATCAAATCATTATACATGAAGGATTGGATTCTCCACTTTGTTGAAAATGGAAGGTTGTCCTCCAATTTCTTCAATGCCATGTTGTCAAATTAGCGAAATCTCCACTTTGATGAAAATGGGAGGTTAATCTCAATTTTTTTTGTTGCACTCTGATGAAAATGTGAGTTTGATCTCAACTTTGTGAAGGAGGCCTCATGAACACTGACGAGGGTCGAGGATTATTCCATGAGTATGGTGGCTATCGAAGATGAGAAAAGTATGTATTGAATGGCTGACCTTCATAAGTAACCTATAGCAAACAGCCCATGAACATGGGAGCTGGTAGAGGATGATTCTAATCTATGTCACTGGAGTGCGGGGTGCGGGTGCCGGAGCGGCACATCCCAAAAAATTTAGGTGCGTCGGTGCGGCGAGGGTATTTTATTATTATTATTATTATTTTTAATTTATTATATATATAACAGAATAACCTTGTATATATTATTATCACAATTTAGTTATTAATGTATATAACATACTTGAATAATTGTATTGCATAGGAAAATATCAGAACAACATATATTATATAAGTACTTTAGTAATATGACATTCTAACTGGGCTCGGGTGTGAGTCGGAGCTGCACCCATGTCCAGTGTGCACCCGACTCGATGCGACTCGGGTGCAGTAGTAAAATAGAAGAGTCCGGGTGACTTAGATTCTAATGTCCTTGTGACTATTGATGATGACAAAACCGTCTCTGAACCGCCAACCTTGATATGTCACCTATAACAAGCAAACACTAGTTTGGTAGCCTACATAAGTTGGACACTGACGTGGAACTCACAATATGGTTGGTAATTGGTATATGTCCATCGTAATTTTGCCTAATTTCTCAATTTACATGCAGTGAACAGTTCAATTGCTAGTTGCTGCAACCAAGCTCCTAAATGCCTTAGTGCCTTAGTTAGCCTAGACCCAAAAAGAGTAAAATAAATGGATAAATATGCACATAGAAAATCATAAACAATTAGTGTTTTAGAATATTAAAAACCTTTAGAAGGAAAGAAATGGCTAAAATGCCACCACCTAAACAATTGGCTAGCCACTCTGGCTTGTTTATGGGAGCTAACATTGAACCCTTTCAGCCTAAGTTTTGCCAAGGCAAGACTTTTTACCGTTTTCAAGTGTGCATATGATAAACTCTTATTGCTGACGATATGCTTTTCAACTTGACACCCTAACAAACTTTATTTATTAATGCGACAGTAATTATGAGCCACTCTGTCTGATATAAATGGAGGCTCATCTGTTACATGATGATTAGAGAAATAAGTGATTGACAGAGTCTAAGAATTGATAGCAAAAAAGTATAGCCTGCATTTCTATAGACCTTTTTCAGGGTACAGGATTGAACTTCAGACTTAAACTTTCAAGAAATGATCACTTAATAGAAAGACTTTCACATTTATGATACTAGTCGATAGTCAGAAGCTGATTCCTTCTTCTTGGAAGTGTCTGAAGCTGCTGTGCTGTTTCTTACCTCACTTTTTAATCCTGATTGAATGGTAGGAGCATGCCTTTCCTTCTATGGTTAGAGATACATTTTGCGCTTTGCCTTTTTGTTTTTATATCACGTAACATTGGTTAAATCAATCGTCATTATGAATAGATGTCTCAGAACCTTTTAGGTCAGCTGATGAGTTCGAACAATAAAAGGTGTTCTCTTATATATGCATTTACTTGGTCTATTAGGTGACATTTTAACTTTTAATGTCGCGGACATTATGTGTTTATTCCTTTACCCTTAATATGTAACATAAGCTTGTTCAAAGGAAATATGTTAAGACTTTTTCTTTAAAAAAATTAGATAGCAATAACCACCTTCCCTAGAATTATCTGAAACTTTTTGTTGGGTCAGCTTTCATTTATTGAAATAAGGTCTTCTATTGGCTGTTTGGTTTTCTTATATTAACAAAGATGCATAATCCTGGAAGCTGTATTTTCATAGCACTTTCTGGATCAAAATTTTAGACTCTACCTTTGCTTTTAAAGAAAGAAGGCTCTAGTTAGCAGATGATGTTGATTGAACATGAGACCTTTGTTAAGCACCTAGCACTGCTTTAGTCTCTTTGGTCATAAGCTGCTTTAGTTAGAGTTGCAGGGCAACACAGTAGACTATGTGACACTTTGCTGCTGCCTTCGTCCTACAGTTATGACAGTAGTTATTTGTTTTGTTGTACATTTTCCTTCACTCGTGGTTTCATTTTTCGCATGGCAGGTATGCAGATGGTGATTTCCTAACAGCTCAAGATGAGAAAGAGGTGGTTAAGAATCTTCTGGCATATCACCCTAATGCAGATGATAAAATTGGCTGCGGCTTAAGTTCAATTATGGTAACCGAAAAATCTGAATCTGTTTATTTTTCTCTTGCAACTTATAGTCATAGAACAGTATTTCAAATTTCAATGATAGACTTCTGACTTTTTTTTAACTCTTTTCCGTTACACATCCACATATTTGCGGCTACGTCTAGGACTCTAGAACCATGTGTCACACACCTATTATCCAGTTGGTTTTTTGGTTAAAACATCTTTAGTTCTCTTGACTTTTTTATATTAATAACTAACCATTCTTTATGCATCTTCAAATTTCAGAAGGATGATCTATAGTTTTCCAATACGTAGCTGCCTAATAATTTTCTTTATTGTAGAAGGATGTTTGTTCGTTTGATGCTTTATGGTTGAAGAAAAGGGAATGAACTATCTTTATGTTATCCTTTTCAAGATGAAATGCTTTCATATGCTTCACTTAATATGAGACTCACAAGTTTGGAAAGCAAAAGCTCAAAGCTTCAATCTTTTTGCCAAGATTGTGGAATTAGAATTTAGATACTTGTTGAACTGGTCAAGTGGTTTTTTTTTTTATTGTCAAATAATTAAGCTAATCCGCTGACAATTCACTCATTCTTCTATCTCTTTATTTTGGTATATTTTCTTTCACTAGTCAGATAACAAAACGTTCTGCAGCTCATTGGTTTGGATAAACAAAAATATTCTGGGTCTCATACTGGTCTTTTCTTGACCAGTTAATTGTCCAGTAACTGGATTTTAGTAGCTCATTCAGAAACTTGGTTAAAATCTCCTTTGCTGAGTTCTGACTGAAGTTAAATGTAAAGTCGTGTCAATTCTGAAAGCGATCTTGCATATACCTTGCTTTGCTAGTACTAAAGCAATCATCCTTGAAGGTGTGAAAATTTATTGCATTTGCTGGCTTAATTGCTAACTAGAAAATTCTGCTATTTAATGAATAATGTATAGTAATCCTAGTCTTTTCTGGTGCCTTCTCTGATGAAGTGGTGTTCGGAATGAATAACTGAATTTTCTTTCTGAAGGTTGATAGGCATCCAACATTCAAACAGTCAAGGTGCTTGTTTGTTGTACGGACAGATGGTGGATGGATAGATTTTTCATATAAGAAATGCCTTCAGGCATATATCCGTGAGAAATATCCATCTTGTGCTGAAAAGTTTATTAAAGGATATTTTAAGCAAAGGTAGCTGAGTTGTTTCAGTCATCCACCGAAATTCTGGTTGCAACTTCTCACAGTATGTTTGGCAGCTATTCTGTTGGTACAATTCTTTTCCTGTGCAAAAGTGTACATGTACATACCATATCATGCTAAACATTTGTGAGCTATTTAGGCATTTGCAGCGTACATCTTCAATTTCATCTGAGACATTGATTACATTTCTTGATATTGACTTGTAAGAAATGATTTTTTTTTTCGTAGGAATTGATTTTATTCATCATCGGTAACGATGTTTCCTTGACTCGTGAATAATGAAGTTTAAACTGGGAGGGAAAACTTCATCCAACTTCCCCTCCTCCACTTGTACATGAACCACCATACGAAAGGAGGTCCTCCTGTATCATTTCACATGCATGAATGGAACATTGACTGCTTCAAAGAAAAAAATGTAACGTCTACCAAATCAAAGTTGAGATTCAATTTCTTCGTTATGAATCAACTTGAAAAATGGGTAAGAAAGTGTCCAGATCAGGAAGTAAATAACTTCTACCTTTGTGGGAGCCAGCAGGCGGCAACTGCAAATAGAACACTGTATGTTATCAAAATATGATTTTATCAAGAAATGGCATCGCCAAAAATATTCTGTAGCCTAAGCATACTGTCTAGAATTGAAACTTGAATGTATTCTTTTCTGCCTGTCGCCTGTCCAGCTCATGAATTCACTGTTATGCCTTTACGATTGCTTCCAAAAGCCATGTGTTTCTGCGGGACTTACAATATATTGCTTCCAATTAGCAGACTGTCATTGTAACCGACACCCTTCCAATTCTAGACTCCCATACATACTGGCCAGATGCTGTTTCTGTTTTTAAGAGATAATTTCTGTATATTTACAAATTTTATTGATCATTAAGCCTGATGCTAACCTATGCTCTGGAAGCTACCATTCCAATTTTTCACATAAACACTTCTCCCGGGCAAATAAATAAGCTAAAATGTGTTGTGGTATGTGGTATTTTGATGCGCAACCTTTTTGCCGTTTGTATTATTTGTTGGCACTATAGGACGGGAGCCTAACTTTCAGCAATCTCTTCAATGGAGGTTAAAACTTGTTCTGGATAAGGAACGAAACATACCAGTTCAACATTTTGGGTAATCAACATACTTAAAATAAATTCATATCCTGCATCACCAAGGTTAACTGAAGGTGTATTTCAGAACCGTGGGACCAGAAGACAAAAATGGTTCTTTCCCCCAGAACAATGTTAAAGCATGGCCTAAGATGCTAGCTGATGGCTGCCAATTTGCCCTTTCTGCGATTGAAGAAATTACATATGAATCTTTTGAGGTAATTTTCCAGGTCAGATTTGTAGCTTCAAACAGGCGAGCAGCATGCCTTGATATTTCCCATATCTGCTACTTCAAGCATCTCGTGTCATCCTCCTGAAAAGGTAGGTCAGACTTCAAACTCGTTGCAGAACAGGGAGGTGTGCATAAAGCGGGAGACTCTGTACCTGTCATTGTCCCTAAGGAGATAGTCAAAATAGGCCTCACATGGTTTGTACTGGTTTTGCTGCATAATTCTGCCAACGGGATTGGAAAAAACTGCTGGGTTCCTCGTGGAACCGCAGTGAAACTCTTTGCTCGTGGCTTATATTAGGTTTTCTGTTTGATTAAAAAAGTCACTTGATTGGGACTCGGTACATTTTGAATTCGGGAATGAACTTAATTAATTGATGGCCGGCTACCATGAGAAAGACATGTTCAATCTTGTGAGTAATTTCTTTTTTCACTCACTGTTGGGCCAAACAGGATGCGGTCGAAATTGAAATAGCTCAATGGAATACATGAATTTTTAAGACGGCATACAGTGGGAACCAGTTCCATGCACAACCAAGTTTGGCTTGGAAAAATCTAGTGAGTAATTGCTTTCTCACTTTTGTGGGGATTTTCTTTGCAAATTAAACTTTTAAAAATAACTAAAGGCACAAGTGAAATACCAAGAAGGCAGATGTGCAATGAATTAGCCTTGCGGCAGTTTCATGACAAAAGCACAAGCCAAAGTTAGCCAATATTTGTGAAAAATCCGTGGCTTTCTTAGGCTCAGAACAGTTTCTAACTTTTTGTAGTTGCATGACGTCTCCGACACTGGAGTGTACATTCAATATATATATATATATATATATATATATTATTATTATTATTACCGTTCTTCTTCCCTAATATGAAGGCTTCCTGCTGTTTGTCATGAGTGTGGCTTTAAATAGAGATGATATTTTCTCGTCCAACTGCCATGCTGGATTTCACTCGTATATTATTACAAAGAGTCAGTTTAGGGTACTCCTAAGAGACCCAAGCTCTTTCTCATTTCTTTTTCTTCCTGGAGTTTAAGCCATTTTTGAACATGAACGAGAAACAATACACTCATCAACTAAAGTATCGCATGGTTCAAATGAGTAGCACCTACAAGAATTCAACTGATTGATTAATGGATTTTTACGAACTCATCAGTCTGACTAGCTACGCTACATCGGAACGTGTATTACAAGATGAAACAGAAAATTTTGTTAGACACCTACTACCTGAAATTCCATGCTGCCTGTTAGGCCGGGCTGCACATTGACGGTGCATGTGAAGGGCTATAGAGATGCCCACATGACTAGGGCTCCAACACACCCAAGCCTCGTATATTGGGTCTTAATGGCTGTACATACCCAATCCAATGCGGGACCCATTTGGATATTCTTGAGTTTCCAACTATTCTTGGACAACGTACCAACGTGCTCTCAATTCAAGCAACTCTGTTTAGTGACACTTTATATCCTTGCAAATGCTTTTGCTTTTTCCACTGATTGGCATTTAATCGCTTGAACACATTTGAGCAGAATTTTACTTCTAACGGTGACCTTGAATTCGGAAATAGAGTTCTCTCTGTACTTGCTGCAGTAACACTTCAGATCATTATGGAAAAAACAATTAAAGACACAACATGGCAGGCAATGCCGTTAATGCTAGCTCAATTACCTCTTGATTGAATTTGAGAGGGAATGAACTGATCCCACAAATGAATCACTGACCACTTATGAAAGCACAAGGACTTTTGTTTTGCATTGACAAAGTGCCTGCGTGCATCATTAAACATGTACAAATGGGTGCAGGGGCGAAGCCAAAAGTTCTAGCTAAGCAGCATTAGTTGTATAATTTTAAATTTTTAAAGGGTATCTGTATGTAAATGAGAAAAGCTGCCGTGAAGTTTTAATATGAAAATAAACACTTTTTGTAGGTCTGGGCAGGATGTAAAACTCATAAGTACCTGCAGTATGATTGATAAAAGCGATCATTAATTGGATGCTTAGATGTATATATAGCTGTCGTTCGTGATCGTTTTCATTAAACCCGAACAAGAGATCACATGGTTTTCGTGATTTCATGGATCTGCATCTTCCTCTTCATTGTTGTTGTTATATTACAGGCTTTGCAATAAACGCTGCTTCCCACGGCCAGACAAGTATCAAGATCAATGCCATTAGTATCTATGCATATTACAGGTCTCGATGACCTGGAAACACGTGATACCTTATGAAGAACTTTCTCTTTGGTTTTCCATACATGTAAAATCTTATCCAATATCTTACATCCAAAAAATCAAAATCAATGATATAAAATATATACAGCTCCTATCAATAGAATTTTCTAATATCTTGATGATATGAATCGTGTGGACACATGGATCTCGATCCCAGCATGTGCAACATGGACCATCACTAAACATTCGTGATGTTTCAAAAGAACGTAATTTTTTTTTAAAATAAAACCTCAAAGGATTTGTTCCTCTGATTAATTAAGTCAGTGTTACAAAATTTAAAAAAGGGTCCTTATGTCCTATTATCTAAGAAGAAGAAGCCTGAAAGAGGAAGCAGCGTCGTCACGCGGTCTTAATGACCCTGTCGTTTTCCATGTCTGTCGACCTTGATGTGGCATATGCAGGCGGACATTACTTCGGTAACTTTAAAAGGATTACTATAGTTAATTTGGCAAGCAATTGGACCACAAACACAGCCCGGAAGAGCTCTCCTCGTCCGGCTGACGGGTGGATTAATTAATATCCGGCCGGAGAAGAAGAGGCAGTAAGTTGAAAGTCTAGGGGCGCATATGTATGGAGGAAGGTGATTGGCAAAGTCTCGATCGATTACACTCATCTTCCAACAAAATAATCAAGCACCCTTTTCAAGCAAGACCATTTAAATAAACCAACTTCAGTCGACCCACATGCATCCCGCCGGCCGGCAGCATCCTAACCCCCTTCTTCTTCTTCTTCTTCTTGGTAGGAAACATTAAATTATGCTAAGAAAGATATCTTTGGGATGCAACTCTGATCTTCTTCAACTTGAAAAGCTGTCAAGCAGGATCCAAGGTGCCTTTAATGGCTGACCCGCCGAGACATTTTGGCTCATGATATTAATCATGGTCATGGTTATCATGTGAGTCAAGTGTTCTTCCCCTCTGGGCTTTTGAATGCAATGATGGGCAGTCTGGGCTGCTGTCTATACATCTTGCTGTTCCCAATCTTTTCCAGGAGAGATGCGATGAGTATCATTATAAAGAGAACTGGGATAGGTAGGTTGGGCTCTGTTGCTGTTTGTTTAGAAGGGTGATTCTCTGCTCTTCTGTTTCTCCCCCTGTCTGCATATAATGAGATGGATCAGAAACTTCTCTTCCCTTGCGTCAGGTGTTGGTGGGTGGGTTCACGGGTATTTTGAATTTGCCGATCCTACGACCCCCAAGGCATCATAAGTGATGACTGTTTTCTATTGGGGAGTGAGGGGAAATGTAAGTCTTTTGTTATAAATGGAACTTAATGTTCTGTCTGCATTGCAGTTTCTGCTTTCTTGGTTCACATCTCTTGTAGGCTGTAACACAGACACCAACTCCTCTCTCTCTCTCTCTCTCTCTCTCTCTCTCTCTTTCTGTGCGTGTCTGTGTGTGTGCGTGCGCGCCATGTGCATGGTCGCATGCATGTGTGCAGGCATGCACACATATATTGTTCTTTGGGTAGTGTTCTTTAGCTTTGGATTTCAGATCCGACGCTGAATTCAAAGGTGTGCATTGTAAGATTTTCACTTTACACAAACAGAGGAATTTAGTAGTGTGATTTTAAATCCATGTTACATGTAAAAAACTGTGAATTTAAGGTCAGATGATGGAGTGTCCGCCTTAAATCCATGGATCTGAGATCCTCAAATCTTCGGTGAAATAAATTAGATCCATGAGGAAACAAACACAGTCCAATTTTGAATCCTTTCAAGGTTTTGTTTAGATCTGCAAAGTGTTTCATGCATTATCCCTTGCATCTGCACGCGCATGTACTCACACAAGCACATATCTACATTCTTTTTTCTTCTTTATGATTCATGAGGGTGTATGTAAGATCAAATTAACATCTTACATTTGTTTATATGAACATGCATACACGTGGTTTTTTCTGGTATTCAGCACCAATTAAATCCCTGTGGTTTTTCACAAACTTGTCAAGTTTTACATGTCACACACAGACACATAATGCTTTTATGAAACATGCCGAGAAATCGTACGTAGAGAAGATGGATATCTGCAAATAGTGTTTGGTCTTTCGAGTGAAAGATCACGAGTTCGAAAACCAAGGTGAATATTACATTAATTATATACAGAAGCAGAATATGAATACCTGCACTGATTGCAAGGGCTCAACCATTGGAACTAGCGAATCCCCTCATGGACACCGGATCTTTAGATCAATATGCATTATTTGTTCCTTGGGGACAAGTATTGTTCCCTGCAACCAGAAAAGAATATAAAAAAATTGCTGTAGTTTGTGAAATGATATTTTGTTCTTTATCAACTTTTTAACTTTTTTGAAGAATTTTTTTCTTTCTTGCACGTAATATTCCAATTTATCACGAGATCTGTCCAGCGCCGATTTTTTTTTTCCTATTTATATTCTTGGGTATTACTCTTGTCTTGAAGATAGCCCACGAACAACGCTATCATTTCTTACAAAAATTTCCCTCTTCTATCGAGGAATAAGAGCTGCTGTAAGCACTCAGCAATTGCATAACTCCAAAGACAAAATTCGAAGCAGTAGAAGAAGAACATGAAGGTGCGGCAGCGCTCGTGAATGGAAAGGAGAATCTATCAGAGAAAAAATTGAAGGCACAGAAGCCACACTGGCCATTGAATGATGTTCGCCTCTGCTCTTTTGCCTTCAGCCGAAAATTCCAATTGAAAGAACCATTAAATGGGGGTCCTCAAAAAGACATAAATGCTGCTACCATTCTTTTAACCTCCCTAGAAGGAATCAATGCAGTGCATGATCATAAACTAACTCCTGGGAACCATTTATGGTGCTTGCGCTCTTATGGAATATTGTCATAAATGTTTCAGAAAATTATAGATAGAAAATAACATTTTTTTGTAAAAAAACCTGATACCATCTACTTCATGCAACTTGCTAGGGCCGGGGATGGCAAACAAGACAAGATTTTGAATCTTTTGATATAATGTGGTCGTCAATAATAGTACCGATCCACTGCCAATGCATGCTCGTATTCGACAGTAGTCAAGTGGCAATGTATGCTCACTGTCTAAACATTTACAGTTACATGATCATGGTGAATAGATCAGATCAGGTCTCCACATCCGTGTGTAGTTGAATGACACATCTGCGCTTGCGTAGTTGCCAATGTGAATTCACATGAAAATTTTTTGACTGGGCAATCACATGAGAAAATTATAATGGGTGCCAACCTTTTCTCTGATTAAATCATGGCAGCTTCGTTTTGGAGCTAGCCTGTTAGGCAATTCACCAGAGAGAGAGAGAGAGAGAGAGTTGATAGATAATTGTATGCAATGTTGCAGGACAATGGTCACAGGAGGGCACCTAACGAAGATACGAGTAATAAATAATCTGGGCAGTGTTTAAATGAGAGAGAGTACCGGCCGCTTCGAGGGTTGCTGAGAGGAGAAGCCGGTGATGACAGGGTGTCTTTTGTACCCTGTTGACAGCAGACATATAGAACCCAGAGGAAAGCTTTTTGGATAATCATGATCAGATCCAGGTCGCGGACTATAGGAGACTGTATCCGGCTGGGTTCGTGGGCAATCCGAAAAGTAAGTCAGGGTTGCAAATGGGTTCGTGGGCATCGGGCTGGGTCGGCTAGGTCCTAGGCTTGACAAAGCTAGGTTGGGCAGGCCTGAAAACCTTGTTGGCAGTCCAAGCTCAACTCTCTTAGTTATAAGGCCAAGCCCGGCCGGCAATCTTTATACCTGTAGGGTATTCGATTCGATGTCTACCCATATGTAAAACCATAAACATTTCGTTTTTTAATATCTTGGAAACATTCGGTGACACATCAAGAGTTTTGAAGAAAACCGGCTGAGAGAGAGAGAGTATGGAGAGGTGGGGTTAAAGTGTACATACTGAGCCGAGTCGGGTTTCTAATATACCCGGCCCAATAACTTTTTTTTTTTTTATTGGTCTGGCCCAGAGGTCAACTAACCAGTCGAAGCCTGGTCCATCAATTTATTGGATTTCAGATCCTCAGTTCTGAATTCTTTCCTACTGTAGAGAGAGGTCTGAATTCTCTCGGATCCTCAGATCCAGTATCGAACTGGCTGGGGAGAAGTGCTGGAATTGGTGGCTTAATTCGATGCATCAAATTAGTGTCCGTCAATTCTTATTTTGGTACAATATGGATCTACAAGGGCGCACTCGAGGATGCCTCTGATCATGGTGAATCAGGCCAGGTTTCTGCCGACCCCCAGTTTGGCCTGTGGCAGCTGAAACACGTCCTTTTTTTTAATCTTTGGTGTTGATTAACATGAAAGATCTTGTCACATAAAACACCAACATCATACAAGCAAACACTCCAGTGATCTCCTTCAGTTTTAACAGTTGTACTTACCACAAGAGAGACTGTTTCCCCTACTAGAGTTCACAGAGTTCTGGTCTATTTTTGCTTCATTTTCTGTAGCTCAGTAACAAGGCTGTAAAACGAGATGAATTACCCACAATTTGGATTCAGAAAGAATCTATCTGAACTTAATCTTGAAATTAATAAGCCCGGAAAGCCATAGATAAATGAAAGATAACTCTCCCACTTTGACTCCTATAACCTTGTTTGTTAACCATCAGCTTATTCTAAACACCTCAAATGACTTGCGTACTGAAATATTTCTCTTGTAAACAGGTAAATTTATAATTCAGATTCTTTGCTCGCGATGTGTGTGTATGTCTGAACTCAAGTTAGCACGAGCTCGGCTCGATTGGCTTGGTTTCATCGTAGGCCTGAGCTTAGCTTAGCTTGGCTTGTCAGGAAAATAACCCAGCACAATAAAGCCTCGTTTCATTCTGCTCGCTTACCATTAATAAAGCTTGATCACATGATCTACTTTTCCCTCTCATCTGCACTCCTGAAAAATAAAGAGTCGACCGAAGTGTACGTATTCATTAGCCTCTAGCGCTATGTTGGTGAAATAGCACGATCGGTGCTACAGGCAATCCCTAAATGGGTTCAGTATGACAGCTCAATCAGCACAGTTTTTGGGCCCCAACTCGGTTGGTCTCCTTGTCAGGCCTTCTCTGCCATTACAGCCGCTCTCCTCCCTTCTTCATCCACAAAGAAAAAAACACAGATCTTGTTCATAAGCAGATCTTTCATTATACTACGTTCTTTTCATCATAATCTTAGTTTTTTAATAGGAAATATCCTCTTCCTTACTGACATTTTTTTTGTGCCCATAATTTATGCTTCCTCTTCTGTTCTTAATAATCAAAGCAATTCTCAACCAAGAGATTCATGCCAGCTTAATGCTTCTTTATGGTATATGGTTGGACATGTCTAATATTTTATTTATCTGTTCATCTTTTGCCCTTTCTGATGTAAAAAGTGGTAGGACAAGTCAATGGCAGCAGTGAGGTGGCCATATGAGAAAAGTTTTAAGAGGTCAGTGTACTCTTCTCAACTCTCCCTCTGCGTCCTTAAATGCTCGCACATTAACCCCTTCATTCAAAAAAGAGATGAAATTTCAATCGAGAGAGAGTCCATGATTTTCTCTGTGTAGAAGAGGCATGCAGACTTCAAAGATAGAAACAAGTCCTTACCATCTGAGTTGTTCACTTTTATGAGATTTAATGGGACAAGGTCCATCGATCTCATCATATTTGTCCATATTTGTCCACAAGGTCTCTGCACATCTAGCTAGGTGGGTCAGCTTGAGGCGTTGAAGCCGACAGGGGCTGCGAGTTTGATGCCGGGGCAGTACCAACTTTCCACAGTATCAGAAACTCGTAGGAAAAACTTCCCCACCAGATACGGTGGAAACCAAACCTTAGCATACCATCGCCGCCTTCATGTATATCTTCTTATGAATGCACTGTCGCTAACTTTGGTCAAGCCAAACTCTGAACTGTATTTAGACACATTGTTTCATTTGATTCCATTCGTCTGAAGGAGAGAAAAAGAAGAATACTTGGAAGACTCGCGATCGATTTTCTTTTTATGGACGAAAGATTTCGTGCACAAGTTGTGTTTGGAGAATATTTTGATGCTGAACTTGCACTAAACAATGCATATAAGCGGCATCTATATGAACCAGTTTACAGAGTGTAGTTTGAGGTTTTAGAAAAGACCTTTATGCCTAGCACAGCCACTGCTTTTTCTAATAGTGAATTGATTGGCAGTTGACATTATAATTTCATTGGAAAAGAGTGAATTCTCACCAAAAGCATGGTCCTTATTCTTTGATCTCCCTTAAATCCACTTCTCAAGCCGACGCAAATAGCAATATCTTCTCATAGGTTTCTTGGTGGTAGCCTATCACTAGGCCATGATCAATCATGGCTCCTCTTCAGCATGAGAAGTTCTTTTTCCTAAAAGATCCAAACAACTGGCTTTTACCAATATGCGAGGAGAGACTAGACATCAGGCCCGGCCTGGGTAAAAAAAAAAAAACAAAAAATTAGCCTCAAGCCTATTAAAGCACGAGCTTGGCTCGGTCATTTACTTGATAGGCTGTGCCGGATACCAAGAGAGTGCCTCCAACAGGCCTAAGCTTCTCCATCCTTCATTTTGTCCATAGAGTTTAACGCTACTTTGGGACAATTGGGAAGAGAGACATCTGTCAACTATAGTACAACACATTCACTGTTTGCAGTCCAAAAAAATAAAATCTATGGAAAATTGAATTGAAGGAACTTTCACCAGCCCACCGGTATGCCCAGCTGGAGTCACGAGATCATGACAAGAGCCTACACACACACATACACACACACACATACATATATATATATATATTCTTTACATGACTATACATAAATTCAATTGAGTCACTGGCTTAAGGGAAATCATTGCGCTTGCTTCAATCTATTCTTGCGGCTGCTTATATATAGTTGATGTAATACATTTGAAAGCACTTTCTCCCTTAAAACACTCATTGCTAAGATCTCTTTAAGCAACAAAGGTAGACATATTTCGAGGCTTCGCGCACCAATTATTCCATTTTTTTTAAGAGTTTGTAAGCTGATCCACCAAGCCACCTAGATGTGTGAATCCCATCTTGTTCGGCTCCTAAGCCATACAAAATTTTCGAACACCCATAAATTCTCGATGTCAAAAGTGGGCAGCCACCACATCTACCAACAACGGATCACGTCCTATATATATATATATTCAAGCCAAAAAGTATGAGCAGTCACAGTGTATTGACAAGCTCTGTTTTTCTTCCTTTTTCTCTTTTACAGATGATTGCTCTCTTTATGCCCATTTTATACTCATATTTTTGCTTTGTTATATGAGAAAAGATATCGTCCATTTGGTCAAAAAAGATGGAAGCAATCATATTATTCGACAATTATTTAAGGTGGGGACCCTCCCCTGCAATCTGCTGCTTGTTGGGTCCTGCAGAGTAAGACATCACCAACATATGAGGTTGAAATTTGGAAGCACACTTCAATAATTCTAAACCGATCACCCCGACCACCACCAACTTTGGCCTGACTTTACATAGAAAACATTTGAAGAAGCTTGATTCCTTTCACCTTTAGGGCGCCACAATGTTGCGGTAACAGTGACAAATATCCCCTTCTTTTCTTTTTAATGTTAACATAAAATAAAGATTTTTTGATTACCAAAAAGGAAATCATTTCTGAAAATAAAACCAGTTAAAGTATATCAATGGTAGTCTTTGGCCTGTAACCAATATCGAAAAAGAAGAAGCAGAAGAAAAATTTGGACCAGCTTTTCTATTATTTGAGTTAATTTTGTCACATAATCGTTCATCTATTTCGTCTTTTTTTGTTTATGAATCAATTCCTCAAGACCTTTTCGAGCCAACCTTCTTTTTGAAATGGCAAGGCGTCTTTAACTTTCGAATTTTCTTTTACATATTTTGTAGAGAATGACATTTATGGTTATATATTGGCAGGACAGGAGTAGTAAAGCATGAAGTGACAGGCAAAGATCTTTAGGACCAAAAAGGTTGGGATTCCACAGGCTACCAGAGATTAAGGAGGCCCTAGGGAGCACACCTAGCCGTCTGAACTCTGGAATGCTTTCTCGATATGGAACGTGATTAATTAAGAACATACATATAATTCATTGGCACTAACGGAGAGGGAGAAAGAGCGAAAAGGGCCCCCGATACGAGGTCAACCCAAATAAAAACGAAAATGTAATGGCCGACAGCTAAACCTTCACTGCACAAGAGAACAAAGCCATGATTTTCTATGGCCATCTGCTCTCGATCCATGTGGTTGGTACTCGCCATGTAGAGAGAGAGAGAGAGAGAGAGGATGGTGGGGGTGCTTTCTCAGTTTACGAAGAGAGAAGGGCGGTTGGGGTTCTTTCAGAGAGAGACAGGGAAAGAGAGAGAGGTTTTGGTAACAGTGACCTCGAGAGACCATCCGTAGAGTTGGAAAGCAGTAGCAGCAGCAGCAAGGGTCGGAAATGTAAAGCAACAGAGCCCCGACATTATATAAAACTTGCAAACAAAAGCTACCCATCTTCATAAAATGCGATCTCAGTAATGAATTTAAACTGAGTTTTGAAGGTGCGTCAGAGATTATTGAAGTCATTATGAGCCAAACATGGTAAATGAATCATGCTAAACACTTCCTTATACCCATCTTCTAGGTATAAATGTAAGAGTGAGCGAGAGAAAGAGAGAAAGAGATAGGTGGCGACAGTAGAGCCTTAGACCAGAAGTTCTCATTTTTCAGGAGAATTGGAAAGAGCAGGAGACTTGTAACGTAAACAACGGAACGGATATTATGCACTTTTATATATAGCTATATATATAACTAAGAACAAATTGTTTTTTTTTTTCCTCCTTTCCTTTTGAAAACACAGACATGGACAGAACAGCAACTGGAGTGGTGGATACTGGATAGAACATATATGCTGGTACCGAAGTCCTCTTCCTCTTTTTCTTTCAGATTCTTTTATAGGGGTTGTGGGCTCGGAAAGATATCTACGAATACTTGGTTGAAAGGAGAAATTTGGTGTCGATCATCGATTCTGCTTTTCTTTGATGCACTCACATGTAACCCCATAGGCGATGACGACGACGATGATGATGCGGACGATGATACCCATGAATCATTTGTGCCATCAGAGTTGAAGGAAGCATCGAAGACTCCTTTTGGGCTGCCTGGTTCTGAAGGGGACTTGCGTTTCTGCCTTCCCACCATCGACGTATCGTTGATGAGTTGAAGACAATCTTTGACATCTTCCTGCTCGGTTTAAAAAAGAAAAGAGGTTTTCAGGACTTCAATTCAGAAGAAAGATGGATTCTTGTTCTTTTGCCGATTTTCTTTGACACTTCAAATGGGTAAGCGTTAATTTGATTACCTTGCTTATTTCCATGACACCTAGAAGCTGATTCTCATACTCCATGGGGTTGAAAGGCTCCAACTGATTGATCACATACAACATTATAGATGATGCAACAATTGATGGCATGTAGCGTGTAAATCTGGAATCTGTTTCAGTGACAAGCAAAAAACAAATCAGTAAAGACAAACACAAAAAGATACTAGGAAACTAGTGAAGCTTTTCTTTTTCTCCTCTCCTTTTACAGAGATAACCATCCATGTACACACCCGTGATCAAAGAAAGGAGCAGCCGTTCACATCTTCTAAAGAACTCCCAATGCTGATGAGTCCTCATGCCCAACCTCCTGATGATATGATCAATGAAGGAGAGAGGTGTTACAGGGTGCATTTTCCACTCTAATGATGACAGAATCAAGAGCTCCATTCTCTGAATAGTCTTCGCCTCAAACACATACTGGGCCTCCTCCACCTGCAGGTCTAGAAGCAGAGGGACCTGTGTTTCTTCTACCTTTGCAGCCAAAGAGAGACAAGCCACAGCAGCCAACTGCGTCATCCATGGTTTCTCTCTCTGCCAGAAAAGAAAACAAAGAGAAGAACCAACGGTGCCAAAGTTCAGATATACAACAGCGGTAAAATTTGGAGAAAAGAACAAAAGATGGGTTCTCTCTTTACAAACCTGGAAGTGAAAACTAGAAAGAAAACGGTCCAGAAAATTGACAGAGAGCGCAGCAGTGTGTGCTGTAAAATTATAATGGACATTCACAGAAAGGATCCATTCAACAGCTTCTCTTCTAGCACAGGCCAGAACAGGGTCTGTTCTTAAGGACTCAAGGTAGTCCCGGCCAAGCTTTTTCTGGGCTTTCTCCTTTGTTGACAGGGAAACCAACTCATGGTGTTCCGAGAAGAGCTGCTCGTCCACCAATGTGCAGGAGAGATTGTGAAGAGGAGGTGGAAGAGAAGGGGCATGGCTGCTATAGGAGAAACTCTCTTCTTGGTAGTCCTCCTCCTCATCCCAACCATCCTCTGCACAGTAAAGATTGAGCTGAGCCATGATCCTCTGGGTAGAGGAGAAAGCTTGTTTTCAAGGCATTTTTTGCTTCTCCTTTTATCTCACTCGCTCTCTCTCCACAGCTGAAGAGGGCATTAAATAACAACACACAAAAAGAACGGAAGAAAAGTCAGCACTCTGAACCATGCAAAGGAAAAAAAAAAAAGTTTTATTTGGTCTTAGAAGGAGCTTTAACTGCCCAATTGTTAAACCTCTATTATCCTTTTCGACTTCATTACACGGACCGCATGAACATTAAAACAAACAATTCGTTTAGTACACTTCCCTAAAGAAGGTTTGAACAGTATATTAATGCACCATTATTGTTATCATAACGGACAACAATAAATTTCACTATACTTTATACGCAATCTCTCAGTATATATGTGCATAAGAATATAAAATTCTCTCTTTCTCTCTCTCGATCCTAATTACCACCAATCATGAAGATCTTCACTTTTTGGCCTCCGCTCTCATTGATAAATCAACAGAAAAGAAAGATTAGTCTGGATTTCAACTCTCTCTCTCTCTCTCTCTCTCTCTCTCTCTCTAATTAACGAGTCTGAATATCTTTGGTTTCATAATGAATTTGTAAAAAACGGATGTTTTCAAACATGTAGATAAAATTGTATGAGGCCTTAAAATTAATGGTCTGAACTTTTTTAGCTTCTAATACTGATTTTGCATGTTCAAAAAACATGATTGCATATCACGTTTGCGTCTTTTTTTATCTTAAAAATGAAAGATGTGCTAAAACTAGTTTCAATATGAAATTGAGTCTGATCCCCCAATGCCAGATTAGACTTGGATCTAATCATTATATTCCAGCAGGCAGGGACTCAGTCTAGGATTTGGACTTGAATTTCTGAAAATAATTTTGGATATAAGAGTAGGAAGACAAGAAGTTCACATATAACTGGATCTGATTCTTTTCGGAGCTGAGTTTCGGTCACCAGACTCACCCTGTGGAGTGTGGAGTCCGAGTCCCATTAAGATCGAGGTCTGAGAAACAGCGTGTATAAGACGTAGACTTTCATGTTGATGTTCATATGATAATTTTTTCTTCTAATAAAATATACAATTGGTGAGTGAGTTTGGACTTTGGAGTCTGCCTTTTTTGTCCTGCAATGTTCGTCACGAATATAGTGGCACGAAGAACCAAGGCTGGGCCCATCAATGTAAGTGACTGTGAAGAAGAAGAAGAAGAAGAAGAAGAATAGGAGGGAAAGAAAAAGAAAGATGGGAGGGAAAGGAGGGAAACTAGGACAAAAGAGGCAGTTGGTGGATCCTCTTGCTAATTCGCTCTCTTCTCTCTTTTTTCCCATGTTCCCTCTACCATCCATAGTAGCTGGTCATTTTGATTTTTATAATGTCATTCTCCTTCTCTTTCTCTCTCTACACACACACAGGCAGTCACACACACACACACACACACGCACACAATTTTGACAACCATTAATTTTAAGAACTCTGATTTGAAAGAGATGAGAGAAAGATTAAAATAAAAGTCATGTTACCAAGATTTGTTATTTTATCTTAATTCTTCTCTTCATCTCTTCCAAGTTCGAGTTCTTAGAATTGATGACCCCCAGCAAGAGTTTTTCAGAGTTCTTAGAATTAATTATTGCCGCAGTTTAATGTTCGTAGATAACACCTAAAAGGCTGGATCTGAGACAATAAATATGCATATGTTGGAATTGCATTCAGAAACAGCTACTGCTAAAAGTAAGAAACCACTTGTACTGGATCGGGCCTGTTTGGTTCGAAAACACCCGTCTCCCTGTCGTAGCTTTGGGGGTTTTCCTTCGTCTCCTTTAGCAGCTTGGTCACATCTCTCTCTCTCTCTCTCTCTCTCTCTCTCTCTCTATATATATATATATATATATATATATATATATATATATATATATATAAATTTTAGCGGTGTTGGGATATAAGATCTGAAGTGAATTGGGAATCTCATATCAGCAGATTTAAAGTCAGACTCGCCTCACTTCCAACCTCAAATCTGAGATTTTTGCAATAAACTAAGGTTCTCAAATTCTCTTTTTCATCTAGTGGTAAAATTCAGTGTTTGTTTACACAGTGAGTCCCATATAAAAGGGAGTTTGGATCAACGTCTGATCTTATACCCAAGGCTATCAAACATGCCTTAAATCCTGAATAATAGGGATTGGGTGTTGGTACGATTGAGGATCTGGTTTTGTTATCTTGGAATGAACATGGAATACAAAACAACAATACCTCAGATGGGACATCTCTCCTTTTTCCTGTTTAGCCAGCTCTTCCCGTCCTCCTTCTGTACCCTTCACCAGTCCTGGACTACATAAACTTACAAAATTTAGCCCATCGCTTTGCAGTTACAATATTATCTCTCATACCAAAGTTGACAACTTGAGTTTGGCAAAAAATAAAGCTAGGAATGTTGGGGCTCTCTTTGAAACTTGATGAATCTCTCTCTCTCTCTCTCTCTCTCTCTATATATATATATATATATATATATATATATATATATATATATATATATATATAATGTGGCTCAGTTAACAAATAGGCAAACAAAAAATATACGTAGTATATACAGACATTTCTATAGGCAATGTGATTCTTCATCTAAGTTCATAAAACCTTAACACTCTTTTAAACTTGACCTATTCATCGAATGTCCGTATCTGTTTAAATCTCACATTCTATTCATAGGACTGGGTTCACAAAAAGCAACTAACTCTCTTGGACAACCAGTCCCTTGGAGGACAAAATCTCATGCCCTATAATGAAAAGAGAGATAGAGAAGCCCATCAAGCTGTGTCAAGTTAATTTATATATAAACCAGACAACTTGGACTCAACTCACTTAGGTGAAGAAAGGAGTTGAACTTGAACACCCAAAGCACAATTTCTTCAAATTAGCTTACATTCTCTTCTGCAACATAAAACCTCATCAAGTTCTTCAACTCCAATGTTTGTGTATTAACATGAGAATTCAAGAAGTTTGGTGGGATTTCACGTGATGCCAAACGTACATCCAATCGCCGTACAGTAGTTGGATGGGCTAGTTTAAGGGCCCTAGGACCATAGCGAAACCCGGACCTATCTGCTTGATCGAATATATAGATAGACCCAGCACTCATATTTGCAAGTTGCAATTGAACGTGGTCCCATATGGCCGGCCTTTTCGCTTCATCAACGGGGTCCACATCATAGGCTGCGACCAACTCGAGCTCACTCAAACTAGGGTAGATGCATAGGAAAATGATCAGCCTAGCTGAGTCGGAGTCGATTGTTTCCACTCTCCTAGTTGCTCGACTCCAATCGAGAACTTGTCGTCTAATTGAGCTCGAGACTGGCAAGCTCGGCTCGAGTAAGCTCATTTAAAACATATATGAAGAATATTTTGAGTTGAGTTTAAGCCCAGACTGATTTGGCTCACGTAGGCTCGAATTTAATCTTGTTCAAAGCATGCATGATGAATTCTTACCTGAGTTCAAGATTGAGCAAGTTGAATCAAGTCAAGTTCAAGTTAGTGAACTCGAGGTCGAAGACTTGAGTCAACCTGGCCCAGCTGAGCTCGAACTCACCTAGTAAACTCCCATTCCCAAGGAAACATTCACAGGCCCTCGGCAGCTGCTCCTAAGAAATAAATTGCACGTAACAACTCTTCTATACCTGCGTTGCTTGTTCATGTATGTGATCTCTATTTCTTAAAAGCCCTTTCATTTCAACGTCAAATGCTGGGAAAATATAACCTGAACCGGTTGTACGGGACCCACACTTTTCTCATGTTCGGCCTTTTTCAAAGGCAACGTTGAACTGCGCCAGGAATGCTGCAGTTCAGCCTTTTTCTTTTCGCTTGACAAAGGCAGATTGTGCAACTCGACGCATCAAAAACATTTTCCTCTTCCATTTGTGAAAATAAGGACGGCCTGAGAATCAAAGAATGTGTACATATAGGATTTGAAGCCAGCCGGCTCAATAGATGTTGCTGGATGAATAAATTAAAATATACCACTAAAAGTCTTCAAGTGGAGTGGTATTAGCGATATTTTATGGTGCTTGTAACTAGCAACTTGTTTTAATTTTTCAACCATCCCACTGCATTTGTAGCTACCTATATATATATATATATACACCTTGTAGATTTCTCTATTCAAATCCTTTGGCCTCTGCAACATGGATGCAGTGTGTTTAGTCATGTCTACATGATATAATGCATCAAACAGTTATAATAACAAATGATAAAATATATATATATATATATATATAATGCACACTGGGATTAGTTCCATCTCCTTTTACTTTGTGGAGAAGACTTGACTTAATTGACATTGTATTTTGAGTAAGAAAAGCTAGCTAGCACGCCAAAATATTTTTTTCACTTAAAAAAAAGTCTGTTTTGTTTTCTTTTAGTGGAATTTGCATTAAAAGAAGAATGAGAAAAGCACAGGGGAGTGGAGTACTGTGCAGAAGCGGCAGATACTGTTTCCGACGCAAGGATTCAAGTGCCCTTGAAGACGGCAGCATAGTGCAGCACCACCTCTCCCTTGTACGCAAAGGCTTAAATCGAACCCTACAAAAGGAAGAAAGCATAAAATAGAATACTTTTTTTCTCTCTCTCATTTATTTGTTAGATCTTTTCTTTTTCTACGAAAACAAGCAGTAACAGTATCTCTCTCTCTCTCTCTACATTTCTTTGAGTAAGGATTTTCTTTTACTCAAAAGCAAAGCAGAGAGAGCTTGGTGCCTTCAATTCCTGAACTCAAGCACCAAAGTTTTCTTGATAACTGTCAAAGACCGTCGATATCCTTCATACACATTTCAAAAATATCAAAACTATTCAGATAATTGAGTTTAAGTTATTTTGAAATCAGGAGTAGATTCCGGACATAAATCAAATAGCAACCCTTTCTCCCCTTCTCTCTCACTGCATACCCATTTTCGTCTGCTGTAAAATCCCAATGAAAAGCCAGATAAAAAAAAAGAGAGGAGGAAAGATTAATCCCTCAATGCATTCTAGGCCTAATTCCTCTGAAGTACGCTTTTGGGCATTGTTTTGTCAAATAATTTTCTCTCTCCCCAACACCCAAAAATTTAAAAAGAAAGAAGGAGAAAACAACAAATATACACAGCAATTGCATCATTCTGGTCTGACCAGCTACATTTCAATCCCTCTTTTTCTGATCACTCTTTCACCGAAAAAAGAAAAAGCTGGAGAAGAAAAAAGAAAAAAAAGGGAAGGATAATGATTTCTTATTTCATTCCAACACACGACTTTAAATGTGATTCCTGTAGCGCCACACCCATATCGTCATTCATGAAACTCATATCTGAATATGCACCTACCCTCCAGTGCAGTGTTGTCAATATCGGAATCGAAGTTGAATCATTTAAAATTCTTCCCAAAACAGCTTTTTGTTGTTATTTTACTAAACAGAAGATCGCCTGCTCTGTTTCCATTCCACTACGTGTAAGTAAGCCCCTCAAGTTGGTCATCAGTTCCTGCAGATAATTTTCATCTGAACTGCAAATATCAAACAATGTCATAGACTGTGCTTTTCATAACTTAATAATCACTCAACTGAAGTAAATTATGAGCCGAGCAGGTCGATATATCCATCGAGTATAGGCTGATTCCTGTCGGCCCAGTCTCAGCCTCGAATCGTTTTAGTGAGGGGTCCATATAATGTATTGTCTAATATCCATCAATGCTGATCTCTCTAAGTGCTTTAATAAAGAAGATTACTCTTCTTGGGAGAAATTATTTTGGGGAGACCCTGAAGAAAATAAAAGAAAGCAAAAGAAAAGAAGAAGCAGAAGGAATACGTGTGTTTAATTGGCTCTCCTTTTGCTTTATTTTTTTTCTTTCCGGGACTACTGCATGCGTGCAGGGCAAAGGACACCCAGTACTTCAACCAATTGGCGTGACCAGAAAAAAGTCAGGAAAGACTCCTGAATTTGAGATGGAAATCAGCTGCATCTTTGTTCAGTTGTCCCTCTCTTCAGCTTGTTTAAGCATCTCTAACTGCAGCGTAAGGATGTAGACGTTTTCGGGCTTTAGACTTTAAAAAGACCAACTTAATTAAATCTAACCTCAGATGAATTTACAGGTCTGGAGTAGGGATGATCGTTTAAACTTTAATGTGCAATCTTCATCTGTCAAATTGTGAAAATACTTGGATTTACAAGTGAAATTTGTTGCTAAGCAGCCATTGCTTGCTAACTTGCATCTTGGAAACCATAATTTCCAAATCTGCAGGAGCAAAATATGAATTTGAATGGGGATGAAAGGGAGTCCTCAAAAATCAAAACCAAAGAAAAAGAAAAAAAAAAATCATAGGTGTAACTTTTGATTTTCAATTCATGAGCTGGACTAGCAAAGCGAGTACCAGTATGCATTCATACAGTCAAAACTAGGATTTAAGTAATATTAATACCAATAGGCCAGCTTGGAGGCTCATTTTTTCTCAACCATAAGTAAGCACAGACTAGCAATGTTGACTAGTCTTGCTGGAATTGAATTTGGGGACTGCATAAATGATGTAATGGCTCCAACTAAAGATTAGATGGTAGAAAGAGGATCTCCACGGATTTGCCTCTGTTACTAGTGCAAATATTGATCGGGTTCCTCAGAGAAATGCTTTTCCATGCAGTTTATCAGTAGCCAACTGTGGATACCTTTTCTTACCTTCAAAAGATTGGAGTGTACCACTGACTATGTCAAGTTAAACAGCAGACTTCCTAGGAAAAACAGCAGAGAATTCTCAAGAGATTTCTGGGGTTTCTGGATTTCCCACTTCATGAGCAACTGGATGTGAATTCAAACATCCCAACAAGGGAACATAAATTCAAGGTGCTTTTAGAAGCTTTTCCATGTGGGGAAGCTGAATATAAATGCAGCATTCATACCTTATCACCAATGATTAATAGAAAGGAGAGGCCTCCCAGTCATAAACATCTTTGACCAAAAGCATCAGATTCATACCTCTGCCATGTGCTTTCAAGGAAAAGCAAATGCCCTGCCTTTAGAAACAAATGAACAAAAGGAAAACAATAGGTCAAAAAAACTACCCTTGGTGGGTCACACGCAAATGAATCTAAAAGTCAAGCCAGCATCATCATGCTGCCTCGCATATAAAGGGAGGAGTGCCTTTGACATTCATGAAAAGAGAAAGGAGATTCGTGGGAAAGCTCACACTTCTTCATGTAGCATTACATCTCTTGTTGAAGCAGCCAAAGATTTACGGCTTTTTCGAAACAATGCAGCTCCCATCTAAGAAGTGACCATACATCAATACTTTTACCTCACTTCCTATTGTTTTCTTACATGATAGATGCAAAAGGAATAAAAGCCACAGACCATTAATCATTCCGAAACACCAAAACATGCCTTTTCCAATTCTAGCAGTTTCTTGTTTAAAAGAAATTTGATAGTTCAGTTCTACAGAGGGGTTGGCAGAAAAAAAGTCTCGATTAATAAAGCTCCAAAGATCACGTTAAAAAGTTGAGTTAAACAAAATGACAAAACATAGTAAATCGATCAAGACTGTATGGACAAGCTATATGTATGTGCGTAGATGTACTGGTGTTCAATTTTACATTCCTTTTCTCGAACCATTCGACAATCATTGTGGCCATTATCATCTCGACAGGGCTGAACAATGGTTGCGACACCCTAAAGTCGAGAGAAGAGAAAAGAAAAAGGGAGGGAAAAAGAAAGAAAAGTGAAGAACAGGGGCTGACAGGACCGAAATCCAGGCTACCAATTTCACGTCTTTTGCACAGGAGACCTTGGGGTTCCAACACGCAGGTTGGATAAAAGCAAAGGCTTACGGTACCTGGTGGTAAAAGATAATTTACCCTTGTCACCTCTCTCTCTCTCTACCTAACATAATTATTGGTTCACCGGTTTTGCTACTAACGTACACAGTGAGAAAAAATATATGAACCCCATGTTCTCCGTGTCAATGTACGATCAGCGTATATTAAACAGTTGATCCAATTTCGACCAAATACCTACTTCATTGGATGCACTTGGATGCAAGTAGGAAATAATAGATTCATGTAGAAAATGAAATGACAAGATCTAATGAAAATCTGCCGCATAATTGCGCACAAAAAAAGCTTCGTTAAACTAAAATCTGAGGCAGATAACAGTCCGGCAAGGAAATCAGGCAAACTCCCCAGATGCAGACGCACTTATCTCGGTTACTGTGGAAATAAATCCAAGTTCAACAAGAAACTAAAAGAAAATCATACATTTCCTTAAGTATAATAAGCATAACAAAAATAAAATGCTTTAAGGGGAGATACCCTGAAGAGGCTGAAGCCCCTCCCCCTACCCCTGGGGTCCAGGGCCGCTTTTAGGAGGATTGAAACAACAAATAAAATTAACCACTTTTTCACGTTTCAGCAGTAAGGAAATAGAAGTCAAGATGCCAGCTTGTCCAGAGATACAAAATAAGATTGTAATAAAAAAGGAGAGAAAAAAATATCAGAGATTAAAATAAAGCAAACAATGAAATCACTTTTCCACTGTCAGTTAACAGTTGCCTTCATTTGTTCAGGTTCATCACAGGCATCTAGAATCAGGCGAGACCATTGACGTACCAATGCCAGTGGCAGACGAACTGTGCTCATGGGGACACACAGTTTACTGTAAAATTCATGCTGGAAGAACAGTTACGGTAGTTCATATGTAGTTTGGTGCGTAGATCGGGCTCGTGCAGCACAAGACTTATCTCGTGCCAGCACTGGGTACTTATAGCATGGGTCAGCTACTTCTCAAACTCAACTGGGTCCATTTTATCCACTATAGAGCCCTTGAAAAAATTGCGTAGCAAATGCTTCACATTCTAAGCATTTTAACCATTTGTTTGTCAACCGTTAATTTTCAATTGCTTACAACACATTTTTTACAAGTTACTGTAGTTGGGATTTTGTAGCTTTATACATAGATTATTACACTAACATAATTTCTGCATTTCTTGAAGACAATGTACATTTATATGGTATTATGAAACCTGTGCAGTTGCATATGCATGCACAAGAGAGAAGGAGCAAATGAGTATGCTTTATTTCATGTTACACGCATAGGTTTTAGTTTTAACCATTTTATTGTTGAACCTAGTACAGTTATATTATATAGAGATCCAAGGTGAGGCAGCCAGGCAGGTCCAGTAAGGAACCAAAGATGTTTAAACAATATTCAGATAACCATTAAGGTATTGTCACAAGCCAATCAGACCAGGCCAGGTATGTAGAGCACATAGATTCAGCAATAGTTTTCTTTTTCCTTTTTCAAGAGGAATAAACACAATAGAGTTAGTAAGAAAAGATTAGCAGAAGGAAGACATAATCGGACAGATGACCTCCAGGGAGGATTTTGACCAGGATCTGGATAACACAAGAAATATAGTGTTTACATAAAGGGATGGAGCATGAAGCCATGACCGAACATCTACCTAACAAAAATTCTATCACATTGCTCCGCCCCGCATGTGCTGATTCAGTTCCCCAAATTGCTCATCAGCTTCCTCTGTGTCCAGTGATGGACGAACAGCATCAAGCTTCTGCTTGAGAACCTCAATTGCATTTATAACCATCTGTGATGCTTTGATTGCACCAGTGGATTCAACAGTGAAGATGAAGCTATCCTCCTTAGCATAGATCTCAACAAGCCCTGACTTTCCCATAGCTTCTGCTTTCTTGATCACTTCATCATCATAAGTATATGCTTCAGCATCAACCACGACCACCTGCAAGAAAATAACACCCCTGAGAAGTGTTACAGATGAAATTCCTAAAGCAAACACTGTTCCTTCTTTAGTGCTCAAGCAGAACCGTTAACGATGAAGAACATCTTAACTAGGAATGTAGAACCACCGATTAAGTTGTATTCAGAAAGCATGGAAGCAGGATTCTTTTTGTTTCTTTTTTTCTCTCTTTTCCATGGTAAAAATCAGCAAATCTTGATTAAATCAGAGCTAAACAAAAAAGAATAGATTCATGAAGAAGCTGTTTTTGGCAACAAAAGCTCTACAGAAATATCCAGACTCAATTTGAAATCCAAGCATTGAGCATCAATATAGCTTAACGTCTCAGAAAATATTCAACAAACTAACAATGCCGACCAGTAGACTGAGCAGTGAGCACCATGGCTGATACCCCCGGATCACTGATACATTATTCAACTAATCCAAGAAAACAGCTGCAGGGGGAAAGGTCCCCCTAACCTTTTCTTCACAAAAAATATATGTACAGGACAAAATGGAGGCTAAAAAGCTTTACTACAGTAAAAGCTATACAAAAATTGAGGGCCAGCCCTCAAGGGAACTGCCATTCTTTAAACATAACAGTTCTCTGCATGTTCAACAGCAATTGGAACCCGTTGATGGCAGGCAGCTTCTTACTGAAGAGGAATTGGAAGCCTGGGCAAGTGGTTTCGCAGAAAAATCAATAGTTTGTAAGGCATAGGTCTGGTGAAAGAGCAACCTATAATTGGGCTAGTCATCAAAATGTTGATGATGAATAAAGTAGTCAACAGCAGCGATCAAACCACAAAGCAGCGAATTATCAACGAACAATAAAATTAAGCAAAGTGACGCAGTAAGAAATGAATGAAACATTAAGCATTATCTACCCAAGAATCATTCAGTTACTTTTAGAAGCAATCCATGAGACAGTCAAATTTTTAACTAGAAACATGAAATTGAAGTAGCATCCAAAATTCCAAATGAAGCCTTGTCTATAGCACAAACACATCCACATAACTACTCAAATGTCAACTCCTGGAATTAACCCTCTCAACTCAACACCTGCTTGACCAGTTAGTTAACTCACAACCTGGCCTAAGGTCAGGGTTAATGGACCAAAACGTCAGATGTCAATGTCACAGCATTACCATGTTATCAACCCATAACCACTACTCAAGGTGCGGAAGAGGAGTCAAAATTTTTAGAAGCTCCAGGGTCATCAATAGAAAGAGTTAATTTTCAGGCAAAAAAAAGTCATTTTCCAGTAGGGATGCAAATCAAATGATTTTACAAAATTAGGGCAAGAGGATAAATAAAAAACCTTTTTGTTAGAGAATAAGATTGATTGATAACACATTTGGGGCTTGGCGTGCAGCCTTGCCCCTGTATCCAAGTCCAAGATCAACTAAAATCTGAATACCTGCACGTGTAACAGTTGGATATAGTGCTAGTGCTATCTGTGTTGACTTTTTTTTTTGAAGAAAACAAGGCCACTGCTAACTCTAATGACATCAAATGTCAATTAGGCCAAACTTGTCAATGATTATATCGGAGCCCTGTACAAGTAACTGCACTTCCTACTCCCAATGAGTCAGTGACTGAGAATATTGACTCAACATGGTCTGATTTTCTGTAACTTCAATTTCCATGGTCCTATACAGGAAGTCTTTAGAAATTAAACCATTTGCCTCCTGAAACACCGGCATCAGCAAAATCAGTCAGTATCATCATTGTGTGCAGTAACAACCATCATTCTGTTACTAGAATATAAACCATCTCTCCAAATTTTTCTTCTTCGTTCTCCAAACTCTTTGTGGTAACTGCTAAGACCCATAAGGCCATAATCTGACTGTTCACAAGGTGCATCTAATTCTTTCCCCACTTTCCAAGCTTTTACAAATGCACCTGCATTGTTCACTTAACTTACTGACAATCTGTGCATTGTGTAGAACATACAAATCGCATGTCATTGTCTCTACAGCTTGAACACACACACACACACTCACTCACACACACACACACACACACACATATATATATATATATCCTATGAAATGCCTAGCAAAATACAAATTTCTTGGGGAAGTTTTTCAACCAAAATGGTAAGAATGGCCTGGATTTAGAACAAGAATGAAAGCATTAACTCATACCTTGATCATCTAGTATCTATCATGATGAAGTACTCACTTTTGGACAAAGGGACCTACTTGCCAAAACAAGGTGACCTTCTCCTGGTGATCCAAGAGAATAAAAAGCTAGATGAAGATCAAAATACTATCTAATTGGTTGAAGATCTTGGCAAAGCACAGAAAATCATGGCAATGAACATGAGGTCCAACATAGAATATATGAGATACAAAGCTATGCAAAGAGAGGGGAACTCTTGGAAAACAAAACCTTAACTAATATAACAAATTAGAGAAAATAAATTATGAATACTAGATATGGCATTTAATTTGGGGAAATATGTTATAGGAAAGGACCCCACTAACCTGTTGCGTGTTTGGGTCAATGCCAAAAACTCGAGTGGGACAGCTTTCAACCCATTCTTGTTTTTCTTCAAGCGACAAAGTTTCCATTAGATCCTCATTGATATGAATCTCTGGTTCATACATGAAAGTCACTGTAGCAGCTGGTGACCATTTTGCATGGTCCTTGCCAATACCCTTTCTTGCTATGGCTCTCAATCTAAGTTCTTGGCCACGACGGAGCTTCACAATTATTATGCCCCTACAAAACATAAAAAATAGATGGTCCACCAAATTGAAAAGCATTTCAAAAAGAAATATTATAAGCACAAAAAGCGGCAGTTAAATGGAACCAAATAAAAAAGAGATTGGAGAACAAAAAATCCAAACACAACTTGAGTCATATATATATATATATATATATATATATATATATATATATCAAAGCTAGTCGAGGAGTTACGAATACGATAATCCACTTGTATGTATGTTGGGTTGCAATCCTCCTGTATGCAGGCTTTCAGAGTCTATTCAACATATTGATCAAACAACAAAAATTCTTTCAATTTTATCATTGTACTTGGGATACTTGCGATTAAGTATGCATGTATACAACATCTGTTAGACATTATGAGTGTTTTCTACTGTGCTTTAAGAGTGTTTTTACTTGTCAGTGCATTATTGAAGTTTCAATACTTCATATCATGCTAGATAGGTGGGCACAAATTTCTTGTACATGTATATGCAGGTTATTCATATTTTCAGTTTCTATGAGTTTACTTATGACCACTGCTTCTTGAAATAAGCTTGCTTAACATTCATAAATTACAATGCATTAATTTTTGAAGGCTAACGTAAGACTGGATATACAAGAAAAAGGAAATAACAAGGATGCTTATGTTACAAATTGACTTAGCATGAGCAATATCTCTTCTGCTATCCCAAGATGTCAGGAACAGAATGAGACAACAGTTCCATCTAGTGCATGAGCTGAGCCATATCCTCTTATACCTCTCCAGTTTCTTGTTCAACATCAAGGGCAAAGTATGCTGAGGAAATAAATGCATACGTGCACGCAGAGATGAACCACGTAGTTTATGTTTAGTTAATGGGTCCTGGGGGCGCAATTCCTTCCCTATGAGGACACCATGTGCTGTTAGTGATTTGCGCATACCTACCTTCTTTGAGATCAAGGTACACAGTAAATCTGATTGTTCATTTCCAAATGCACTATCACTTTAGAAAAACACATTCAACTTCTCCAACAAACAGGAAGCAAATATGACTATTAATTTCTATACAAGAATAATAACAGAAGGTGAGCATTCAACATGATAATTCACCTTCTTATAAGGAATGTAGGTTCACCGGATATACCATCAAACTTACGGAATTCAAACATTGATATTACTTTTAGGGATTGAAACTCAGATTTAGCCATTATTCCTATAACATTTGGCAACTAGGAATGCTCCAATTGTATTTCACCGTTAAATTCCACAACATAACATAGTTTCTCAGTCGGACGTTCCATATTGCCCCATAATATGACTTCCCAACTTATCCCAGTTCAGTTGATCCGTCCAATCAACACCCTTTAAGGAATGATGAGCTGCATCATTTATTGATATCTATTGAGGACGTCCAACTTACAGTAAATTCAGCTCAACTGATGAAAGATTGTTATGGTGATAAAGATAACTTCCATGATGTCTGTTCCCATCAAGAAGAAATAGATCTTCCAAAGAAGCAATGACATTCTCAACCACCACAAAATTTTGCTGTTATCTGGAAGTACGATCTATCTAGAACTACGATTATTACTACCATTGCTGTACTTCAAATACGGCATGAGCCAAAACACGCCACGTTTCTGTCATACATTATTAGGTCCAATTCTCGTGTCTACTCGCCGGCTTTCTTTCCCGATCATATGTCAACGTGTCGTAAAAAATTACCTTTCAATTCCTAAACGCCAGAGCAATAATTGAGTTAAAAAAAAAATGCAACTTTAAACCTCTACCCACATTTTTCTAGCAAGTGAGTGTTACCCATACGCTACCCTAACGCATAAATATTCATGAACGTCTCGTGTTCCGATGAATTTCTAACACTAGCACATACCAACATGCTACTGGTTCTGGGATAAAGCATATTACAGACTTTCAAGCATCCATACAGTAATTTCTTGATACAGAAACAGGAGAAAAGATGATGAACCAAACGAAGGATTCCGAAAATTGTGAGGATACGAAACAGACAAAGCAAGAGAAAACTGACCTCTGCTCCGAGGCTTCGAATGCATTGGAGTAGGACCCACGGCCGGCGACGTCAATAGGCACGACGCGGTCGTCGGAGCTACGGAGGTCAGCGCTGGTAACGTCGAGGGTCTGGTCGCTGGTACACTTGACGTTGAGGTGGAACTCAACGGAACAGTACTCGCATTGGCCGTCTCCGTCGCAAGCGTCGCAGTCCCTGGAAAATCGCATGCCCATGGCCCGCTCACTGGTGAGGGGAATGAGACCGAGCCGATGGGCAATGAACTCGTCGTTCAGAACCGAGGAGTTACTCTCAATCTCGACGAGATCGATGGCGATGGTGGGCACTTCCACGAGCATCACACGACGGAGGGCATTGGCCATGCTCGCGTCCGTGTCCCTGAGCTCGAATTTCAGATAGTCATCCTTCATGTCTCGGATCTTCACCCTCGGAAACCTCTGGTACGAAGCCCCGTCCATGGCCGATAACCCTCTCCCTCCCTCCCTCCCTGCCTCTGATGCAGAAACCCTAAACCCTCAGAAGAAGCGAGACGAAGTCTGGGCGGGAGAGATGGCCGCATACGCGCGAACCGGTGGGAAGTTGGCAACTTTGTACCCATTTTCACTTGAGCCGCTAATTATATTTATTGCCCTTGAACAAAAAGGGTATATACACCATTTTTTCTTTTTTCGTTTTTTTTCGTTTATTTGAATTTAAAACACTTTAATTGGGAAATTTGTTGCTAAAAACAAACCTGATTTCCACCAAAAAAAGTACCACTTTCTCTTGCAAATATGATTTCTTTTTGTTTTCCCTGTTTTGCTTATGTTTGTGTTTTTATAATTGTATTTATCCAAAATTTTCAAATTTTCTTACTATTTTGAAATTTTAAATTATCTGTTTTATGTAAAAAAAAAATCCGTTGGATGAATTTGCCCATTGTTACACTTCATTGGGCGTTACACTTCATTGGGCCTTGACAGTAGGGATCGATATGTAGATCAAAACTTGGGAGTGAGAAAAAGTCAGAGACTTGAACTCCCGGGAGGTTACTTCCCTGCACAGAAGGCACTCTTTTCTCGCTTCCTCCTCTTGCCATGGCGGTGCTCAGAACAGCATACTCCTTCTTCTTCTTCCTCCTCTTGTTATCTTTCGATATAATCTCGGCCTCGTTTTGTGCTCACCCGGGTTACGATTCTGGGGAGTGTTCCGTCAGAAATGACGTCATCGAGCTCGACAAGGCCGACCCTTCCGGCCGCCGGATTATCGACATCACCCACGCCTACAGAGAAGACATGCCATCGTGGGACTCCTCCGAGGGTCTGGGCCGCTACGTCTGGCTCGCCAAAAGCATGAAGAATGGCTCCCTCGCTAACAACTCTGAGTTCAAGATGCCGACCCACTCGGGTACCCACGTCGACGCCCCCGGCCACGTCTACGATGAGTACTTCGAAGCCGGGTTCGACGTCGACACCCTCGATCTCGCCGTTCTCAACGGTACTCTCTTTGCTCCCGACCCTTTTACTTGTTCTTCTGCATTTTTCGGTTTACTCGTCGTCGATCCCCTTCTACTTTGGAGTTAGGGTTCTTTGCTTCATAAATGTTATGCTTTAAGACCGTAATCTACTAAGCTTCCTGTTGAAATGTTTACTTTTTTCCGATTTCAAGATTTCAAAGTTACTGTTGTTTGTCCTATGTTGCTTCAACTGTGAAATCTGAAGGAATTATTTTCTGGTTGCAGGATATGCATTACTAGTTGACGTGCCTAGAGACACAAATATAACAGGCATGTTCTGTTTCTCACGACCTTTATTTATATTCCAGTTTATTTTGTGTCTCTGTGTGTCTTTGTGCTTGCATGCACAATGTAGGTGCGCTTGTATGTCTGTTCCTGTGTTTTTTATCGAGATCAGAAATTTGAAAAAGTGAATTAAGCCTCTAGAAAGCACTAGTTATCCAAGCCCTAAAGAGGCTAGTGGAAACTGGTAGGTCTGTTCGGTACAAGTCTGGTGTCAAGAGTATAATTAATAAAAGATAATAAACGACACACTGAAACTGCACATGGAGCAAAATTTCTCCCAACTGTGGTCGGAAATCTCTTGGCTCTAGGTTTTGGAATCCTGGGGTTTCAAACTGCTGAAGAAGATCAAATACTACCTGCTAGTGGTAAATGAAAAAGAGGAAAAAATGGAAACCAGGAATAAAAAATGAAAAAAAAATTATTTCTTCCATATTTATCCAATACCACATCTTTTCCCTTTATTTCCCCAACAGTAGAGGAGGCAAGCTTCCTGTATCAATCTGACAAAATAAATTCTAACAACAATGTAACACCCAAAGCGCTAGTCATAACCTTATTTAAGATTGCAAAGGCACAACAGGGAGAGAGGAATGGCACCACAGGGCCGTTGAATGATAGACGCACTGTACCTGGTATTGGAGCTTGACTACAAGAAAGATCATTTCGTGACTACTGTTAGAATGCATTTTAGGAAGTGTTATATATTGGTTTACTTATTAGAGGTTGAACAGGTAATCTGTTAAACAGTAAAAACCCAAACCCACTCCTTTTGCAAGCAAAACATGTTAAGCAGAACTAAACACGCAAAACCCACTCCTACTACACTAACATAGCATCTTTTTGAAGATATTTTCTAAAAGAAGTTTATATATATATACCTTACGTCCTTACCTAATGTAAGGAGTTGTCAGTCAAAGACCTGTTTGGCTAGTCAACTAAAGTCAGTTGAGTAGACCAGAGAACTGGGTCTTAACAGTTTTGTGCCCATGGACTAGTCAATTGGTTGCTTAATTGGTCCGTTAGTGGCTAATCAATCAAACAGTTGTTTAAATTCCATGATTATATTGATGTTGCCACACTTCAAATTAACAAACTTATTTCTTGTTGTGAGTCTGCTGAACTAACTTTCACTGCTACCTATGTAGTTTAATAAAGATTGGATGCCACTTTAGTGGCTGTTTTCTAAACAGTGCAAAGTTTCTTTGGTGAATCTTTTGTAGAACAACTGAAATGACTATGGTTGGAAATGATTACTGCATATTGCCATGTCAATTTTCATCTACTAACGGTCTATATCTTTGCTGAGTGCACAAATTTCATTGTGGATGTGTGTGCACATATGTGCATGTGTGGTGTGCGAGAGATGTATGTCTGTGGCTAAAATAAGTGTACCGCCATCAACAGCAATAACATTTTTTAAGATGTTCCTATTAATTTTTGGACATCGAGTTACTTGCTTGCAGTCCTCAATAAGCACTTTAAGCTACATATTCGTTAGCTCTTTCTTAGTGTTAGATGAACCTATGCATAGGGTATCTTGTGCCGATGTTTGTCATTTAGTTTTTCTTTGATTGCTTGCCTGAGAATAGCACCATGGCTGTAAAGTTGAGTTGGAGCCTTCACGGGCCTTCTGTTGCCTTTGGCTCCATTAAAAAACTGAAGCTAGTAGCTGTCAATATAACACTTACACATGTAACCAAGTATCCTTGAAGCTTGTTTCTAAATGTTTGGGGATCCTATCCTGCATTTTGCAGTAAAGAGATTGATTCAATATCCATTTCTTAGTAGCACAGCTTTTCATCTTTAACTTGATGTTTTTCTTATTTATATGATTCTCTGTTTAGAAAAAAAACGAATTTCCTCGGCTGAATCAGTTACAGCTGTGGTTTTGAAATGTAAGAACTTTGTATTTTCTGTTAATCATTGGATGAAACTAGCCTTTGTGCTTTGTCATAATTTTCTGTCTTTTATTGAAATCAGTGATTAGTAACCAAAAGAAGGGTATTGAGAAGTCATATAAAGGACACAATTATCTGAAAGGTTGATCTGCTGATTGATTTGAGCTAGTCATCAATGATTCAATTAATATGCAAGTTCTTTTGGTTGTTGTAGCTGAAGCCATGAAATCATTAAACATTCCAAAGGGAGTACGGCGTGTTCTCTTTAGAACATTAAACACAGACAGGTTACTTATTACCATGTTCTTTTCAGTTTTTGTGTTTTGTCTATAGATAGTCCTGAACTTCAATTTTTTGGTGTCATATTCATTAAATATTTTCTGGACATTCCGTTTCTTCAAATCTGAGAGCATATTTTGGTTGCATTATGTTTGGACCTTGAATACTGATATATACATTTAGGTCTTTGCACCACACAGGCACACTGGAGATGCAATGTTTGCCATGTGATTAACGTAGATATGAGATGACCTTATAGCCTTTTATTCTTGCTGCCTCAATTTCTTGCCTGTTGTCACAGTCAATCATGCACCTATTGTAGGTTTGTTTGGATAGCAAATATACATTTTGTTAGAAATATAATGATAGTAGCTTAAGCAAATCGTTTATTTAAATGTATCATGTACATATACTTGTATTTTCCTGCATTGTATAGCAAATAAGAAAAAGGTTGTAAGTTGTTCAAACTTCAATGTGCAGTTCTTTAGTGGAGTTGAACTGACGTACTGTGACCAATAGTAACTTGACCTTAATGAGACTTGGGACATTTTGATATGTTTATTGTTTGCATATTTGAGTTTGAGGGTTTCTTTGAAGAGAAAGTAGCATATAGCATATTTTTCTTGGCACTGCATGGTTTACAGAAGTACATACAGAGGTACTTAGGCTAGATTTCTTGTGGTGGGAGCATGGTTAAAAATTCTACAGCTTTAGAATCTGGGTAAAATATGATGCCTTTATGTTTATAATTCTAGCAATGCAATATTTGTTGAAGGATATTCATGTCAAAGGAGTACCATAATCGCAATGTATAGTGCATATTCTTTTGTCGATAATGGAAATTGTGATGTTTCTTCGATGTTTGGTTGTGTCCATGAATTTTGTTGATTATCCATTCTTAGCTCTCCATTTCAATAGATGCAGCTCCATGTTGTTTCTCTGTAGGGAAATGGCAAAAAAGAAACATCATCCTTTAAAGGTGATGGTGATGTTTTATGTTACAGCTCATGGATCTGTGATTATTAACTATTCATGTGTATTCCAGCATTAAACTTTCTTGTTCAATTATTATATGTTGGTACATTTATGAGATGATACATGCTTCTTCTTCCCTCAGGAAGCTCATGTGGAAAAAGGAGTTTGATACAAGTTACGTGGGGTTCACAGAAGATGGTGCACAGTGGTTGGTGGACAATACTGATATTAAACTGATTGGTAGGCAGAAAGTCTAAACCAATCTACACATCTATTTTTCTCTACAAAGAGGAGATTCTCATTTAATGTGATTCCGTTACTGAATACTTTTGGTGGATACTTATTTTCTTATTGGTTTATTTTGTTATATTTATGAGCCATACCTATTTCTTGCTCAGCTTCATTGACAGAAAATTCATATTCATCTAATTCACTAGGTGCCATAGGGTAGTTACTGCGAGACTTCTTATTTTTTTGGAAGCTAAGATATGCTTAAAATGTTTTACATTCTTATATAATGTCTGGCAAGCTTTAACATTCTAGTGACTGGTGGAATTCTACATGTTCCATATGAAGTTCTTTCTTTTAACTTTGTGTTTTTGAACTTGCCTTTCTCCTTTCTAAATTATCTTTTGCAGCTTTGCTGAGGTTAAGGTCATTTTGTACAGCTTTCAATGTACTTCAATGCTTTCAATTACTTCCTGACATTATGTTTCTCTTCTATATCTGAAACAGGAACTGATTATCTTTCTGTTGCTGCATATGAAAATGACTTGATTCCAGCTCATTTGGTTCTTCTGAAGAGCAAGGTTCGGCACTATCTCTTATTGTTCTGTTCAGTGATATTGAACTTACTGTTTGTACGAAGATTTTTTTTTTCTTTTTGACTATTATCAACCATCTGAAAGAATTTGTTTTATATGT
Organism: Nymphaea colorata; assembly: GCF_008831285.2. NCBI lineage: Eukaryota > Viridiplantae > Streptophyta > Magnoliopsida > Nymphaeales > Nymphaeaceae > Nymphaea > Nymphaea colorata. The sequence continues at coordinate 16,409,490 of NC_045146.1, read as the reverse complement.
GGGTTTTTTACATTATGAAAGTATGCTTCTGCTACCTTGATTTTGACATGAGATCTGAGAGAGTGGCTCCTATTCCGGATCTTATTATCAAGGACATATTTACATAGGTGGACTACGTTTGAAGCACTCCATCTCAACCACTGTGTGTCTCAAACACAAGATATTCATTCTCGTTTGTCCTGAAAATACACTGAGCTTTCACACTCCTGGAGTTGCAAAGTGGCGACAAGAGACAGAGTCTGAGACACCCCATCTTGCCACTCACACCCTAATGTAGACAATATTTGTTCCATGCTTTTCCATTTTCTGCTACTTTAGGAACGCAGGCTTTTCTCGGTTTACAAGTTATTATATATTACATTCTCTGAAATAATGTCGAAGGGGCCAAGGCTGTCGTAAAATTGGTGAATTTTGAATAAAATGATTTTAGGTAAAGGGATTGCTGTATGTTTCAGGATCTCTCATTTGTGTCACTAGATTTTCAAAATGCTGACATAGTTCCCAGGGATAAATTTTCAATTAGCTATTTTTTAACAGATTATGTTTTATATATATATATATATCAGATAAAAATAATTTTTTCCATGTATTCTCGATCATGTCAATTGTCATGTTCTTATGTCTTTCTCACATGAATGCTGGTATGGTTGAGAGAAATATATGCATTTATTTAGAGCATAAAGTATAATAATCTTCAATTTTTGGTAGCTGCATATCCACGGTGCACATGATTTGAGTACAGTAGCCTATTTGCGTCATGTTCCTGTAAAAAATAAAAAAATATAGCACGATGAGACTTTTTCGTAAATGAGAATTACAAAGTCATTCAGGGTTGGTCTCCACAGTTTGAACGGTGTACCTACTAGTCTACTTCTAATCCAAAATCCTACCTGTCTAGGGCCATTATCCTATAATATGTGCATTACCATTAAGAAGCAGAATATGCTGAACTTTAGTAACTGAACCAAATTTGGAAGGGGCATGTGTTGTCATTCCTCAAGTTTTCTTGTACTCAAATTAGAAGATCAAGTTAAATTTGGGTTCTCCTTTTTTCTTGATACGGTACCTGCCATTTGATGCACATATGGTGATACTGATTCGGTGAATGGCTATCTGTGGTTACCTACAAAATATGACGTATGGGATATGAACTAAGATACAGATTTTAGGTTAATGAGGATTCTGTTTTTGTCTAATATGATAACTTTTGTATGCTTAGTCTTTCCCAATTTTATGATGAAGAAAAAATGTTTGTGGCTTTGACTATGGACAACGTTAGATTAAACAGTGACTGATTCCAAATGTGGCAGGAAATTATCCTTGTGGAAGGCTTAATGCTTGACGAGGTTGAGCCTGGTATCTACTCTTTACATTGCCTACCGCTTCGCTTGGTTGGCTCTGAGGGATCTCCAATCAGATGTATATTGATCAGATGATCAATTAATTGAAGCTTCAAGGGGAAGTGGAGGTTATTGCTTTTAGTTTTAGATGTAGCTTTGTCACGGCAGAAAGATTGAGGCGGCTTCATCATCTCTTGGCGTTAGGCAGTAAATCAACTCATGGTTATCTAAATATTTATGTGAGGTAGTGCTTCAGAGAAATACAGAACTGTCTACTTGATGGCTGACACAACACGTCCATGTATGCTTTTTTTGTGCAGATAATTATGCATGTTTCTCTGCCTTCATTTCCTTTAGTCCCTTGGTCCTCCTTTTCCATCCTAACCTCATTGGGATGGAAAGGAAAAAAAAAATTGCGATTGAAATATTTTCTTTGGCTTATGTTTGTGAAAAAATGCTACTTAAAAGGCCTTGTGGTCATCTCAGTGCAATAAAAAAGGTTGGTTACGGTGATTTTGCGTTATGGTGTTCTTATAGATGAAATTTAATCTTTCGGAGGTCATCTTTTTATGGTTCAAATTCTTTCACTGGTACTTGCTTTAAGCTGGTCGCATGGTCTCTTCCCGAAGCTGGAATGCCAGGAATTGTAAACTGGCTGCTTAAATCGACTGCTTTTGTTGAATTGGTCCATCAAGGTGAAAAGTAGTTCGTAGATGGTGTGTTTAACACCCGTGCTTTCGAAAGCGTATTATGGCTTTCATATTTGACATGGACTTATTGTTATAGAAGATGGAGATGCTAGGGTAGGGCTGCACAACGAGTCGAGGCAACTCGGGTTGGACTCGAACTCGCTCGAAAAAGCTCGGCTCGAGCTCGACTCATTTATAAACGAGTCGAGTTCGAGTTGAAAGTTAAACTTGAATCAATAAACGAGTCGAGTTCGGGTTGCAAGAACTTGATTTGTTTAAATTCGATTCGACTCGTTATATTAGATAAACCGGTTCGCGAAACCGATTCAGGGTAAAACTTTTTGTTGTTCGCATTCGGTCTTCACTCTTCCCCTGCCTTTCCTATTGTTCTGTTGCTGCCTTCTTTTGCCGTTGCTGCCCCAAAAGCATCCGTCTTGCCGTTGCTGCCCCAAAAGCATCCGTCGCCTTTCCCCTCTTTCTCGCTGCTCTCTTGTTACAGCTCCTGCTCGAGCTCCAATGATGGGCTTCAACCGAACTCCCGACAAAAATCGCGACGAGCTTGAAGATCTTTGACTGTCGCAAACGCAGAATTGGTTCTAACTCAGGCGATGAACAGGAAGTGCCTGTTGCGGTTCTTAGGAGAGGTCGACACTCCAAAATCATAGAAAATCACTCAAAGCTCTGTTTGCTCTGAAAATTGGTCTGTCGACAGAGGACACTCCAGGGAGTAGACGCCCTAAAACGCCCTAAATTTCACATCAATCTGAGCCTTCTACAAGAAACGCGCCCCGAATTTGTGACTCAGTCTGTCACAGGTTTTCACAGGCGTGAATAGAGAACTTTACGACGTGGGTTGAGATTCCTCCAACAGACAATGGGGAATTCCCCAAATCAATCACAATAATGCAAATCAAAGGATTAGAAATCTAATTAGCGACTGGAAGGGTCAGATTTGAGCACCAGATTGGATCAGAGTCGCATCTGCTGCAGAAAATCCAAAATCCGCCTGATCAGTGGCAATATGTTCTTCAGCACTGCCAGATTCCACCTGATTCTCCTGGCCAAAGAGCATATCTCTCTCGATACTGCATGGATTGGGCTCAAACTTGGTCAGAATGTTCGTGAGGATGTTGGAAAGATGACCCAAGTGTCTGATTGCCAAAATGATCTCTTGATTTCTTTAGATTTACGACTGATCAGGGATATGTTGGCGGTAGAGCAAAGAACCGAGTAAAATGATGACCTTCATTCGGGATTGCTCGATCTTCCCTCTGAATCGCCTCAATTCCTCGTTGCAGGCATGAATTAGGGAATGGAACAACAATTTGCAACAGGAATTCTTCGATCAAACTACTGATTGGAGCCCATCCTTGGAGCGTCCCTTCATAATTGAGTTAAGCGAGTCGAGCTCGAGCTCGACTTTGTATAATCGAGTCGAGCTCGAGCTTGTGTTAGGCTGCTCAACTCGAGTTTGAGCTCGAGCTGGGCAAGCTCGAGCTCGACTCGGCTCGTGTGCAGCCCTATGCTAGGGTCTAGGGATGGTTCGGGACCTGAGTGGGTAATGGTATGCTTGTCAACTAGAGTGATGCACATCTATTGTTAGCAGTATAAAATGGTAGCATCCAAAACAATCGAACTGACAACCAAATTTTTTACCGACTCATCAATTTGACCAACTGCTCTATGCCCCTTAAAGAAAATATATCATTACTTGGATTTCACAACGCTTTACAGCCAAATTGTCTAAAATCGCTATCTCGTCTGATCTTGACACTAACAAGACCTCTTCTTTCCTTCTATCATGGGTTTGACATGCAGGCCACCTTGGTAGAAGCCCAAAGCCCAACGTGTGTTTGCAAACACGCCACCTTTCTAGCAGCCCAACATGTGGTACAGGTAATCGATGCATATCCCACCTTGGTAGCGGCCCAAAACCCTTTTTACTTTCCCCTTAAAAACTGTGTTTGCATTTAGCTAGAAGGTAGATCCCAAATTCCTATATTTCAAGGAGGAGCTCTCCTTCCTTGTTTAGGGGATGCACTAATTAACCATCCGTAAGCTGTATATCTTGAACCTCTAAATCCTGAAGCTTGTAGATTGATGCAAAATGAGTTGGAGGGTGGCCATTTATGAGATCCTACCACTCGCAATTCAATGACAGGTCGAAACCACGTTCTTTCCTCTTGCTCTTAGGGTTTCGAGTTACTTCAAGATTTGGGTGGTAAGTGGGACACCCATCAACTAAAGCAAAACACATCCTCTGTTTGTAGTTTAGAAAAGTAATGCCCATAGGAATCAAACTCATGACCGGACTTTCACTGTTCCGCCAACTCAACCAGCTATGCTATGTTTCTCGGGATTTGAGATCCCACCACTAGATGTGCTCCATAACTTTAAAAAATTATTTTGCTGAACGAATTGCTGAGTCATATGCCAATTATCGAGACCTATTGTGTCCGAATCTTTCTGGACCCTAATTGGGCGGTAGAAGTTCCAGTGACACAATGAAGATGAATCAGACTCTGTGATCTATGTTGGAAACCAGTGTCATCTAAATGAATGGGCACACTAAGCTTCATGTGCATTTGTTCCCTGATAATGGAGGGGCATTGAAAGCAACTTCATCCCTGTTATTGCGTTTTTTATTTCGTATATTCCCAACAGAGAATATCTCATCAAGCGATTGTATGCTTTCCACCACTTCGTGCGGTAAAAATTTAACCGACACATTGAAAAACAACACTGTATGAGATGCAATTCGGAGAGTACGCAAGCAATTTACTTTTGTTTGGGTGTTTGCTTCTTACATAACACTAGATCAATTTAGAGACTGATTAAACTTGAAATCAGACCGTTAACGAATCCATTGAATGGACCGTCTCTCTACACTAAGAGTTTAGAGCAACCACAATCTTGAAAATGAGAACAAAACCTAATTCAACACGGCTCTGGACCATGCTCTTTTATTAGTGGAATGTGGGGCCGTAGGTCCACCAAAATGGCCTGCTAAAGTCAGTGCTGGCTTGCGTGGTAGTTGGTGCAGATACCATGATCTCGGGCATTGGTCTCCTAATTCTGTGGTTAAAGTGCCCATGTACGGGCATCAAATCGGTTCGTCAAGACACAAGATTCCACGATACACCCTTCAACTCGAATGTCACCCTTATTACCGGTAGATGAATATGAGTAACTAGCATGTCAGACACCACGAGACTCCCGGTTGCACTAGTTGATAAATATTTTAAAATACTTATATATAAGCTTTTATTGATTTATTCTTTGTTCGAAAGTTAACTAATAAGTACTTTCTTTTCCAACTCTGCACGGGCCGGCAATATCGTTTCAGTGTGCAGAGCGATATTCAGTTCGTCCTGGCAAACCATGGTTTTCGTAAAAACAGTGCCCTTGAAAACGATGTGAACCCGTTCAAAACACACATAAACAAAGTATTTTCATGGAATCCCACTTGGTATCCGCCATGGACGGTCAAATCATGTGGTACGTTTAATTCCACCTACAGTCCAAAATTGCTTCGACAGCGATTATATCCCTCCACCCATTTTGTTAAAGTAACTAAAATTTGAATTTCTTTTACTTAAATGTTTGGTCATGACTCTGTTCTTTTGATTTTCAAGACGTTTGATCATGACTTTATAGTTTGTTCTTTTGCTAAAAGTTAGGTGGCTTCTTTCAAAATGAATATCCTGTTCATTATATTGGAAAAGAAGATTCTCCATGAACGTCGTTGTCTTGAGCTGGAATCTCATAAGAATCCAAGCTCCGTGGCAGGTGGAACTCCGGGAGTGAGAAGAAGGGCGACACCATGATTCCCTTAGTCTAAATTGTTCTTCTCTAGTGGCCAACATGTTTGATTGGGACACGTCCCAAAAGATTCTCATTGCCATCTTGCCTGGAAATGCACCGGTGGCGGCCATGGGCATGGCTACGTCAGCCACCAATCGAGAATTAGAAACATTTCCAGTATCTGTCTCAATCAAGTCTAATCGATCCCAAATACTTTAGTTAGGATGTAAATGCTTTGGTTGGACGATTGAGATCTCTCACAATTTTTTTTTGGTTCTAAATATTGCAGTTTATGATGCATTTGATGACAAGTAGAACGGTGTTTTTGGAGTGTTTAGATGACATTTTGAGAAAAACCCAGTTTTGAAAAAACTTGATTTTTGAAAGAAGATCGAATAACCGGGTTCTTGTCTAGGTTATTCACCAAAAAATTTATATTGGGTTGTCACCCAAACATAAAAAGCAAGTTTTTTAAGAAACTTGGTTTTCATGGAACCAAGTTTTCATAAATTAGAGTTTTTAAGAGTGTCAACCATGCCCCCGGCCCAAGTCTTTCTACAATGGGCTTTCAACACAAAGTTAAGTTTGGATGTCATTGTAGCATATAAAAAATGGCAATTTCTGTTAACATGTACTGTTTAATTGTTTTTTTTAAGGGTAAATCATTCATTCCACCGCCCCTAAGAGAGACCACTGTCTCCCCTCCCTTGTGTCCGCTTTCTTGAGTTTTCAGAGAGCATGCTTTGAGACCTTAACAGTCCAGAAGTAGAGCGCACTGAGACGTGACAGTGACCAGTCTAAGACTCAAACCTGAGTTCTTAAAGGAGCCGGACCATTTTGCCGCTCAGTATGCTACCACCCCTCAGGGTATATACGGTTTGATTGACTGAATTTCTATGAGTAGGAATCATGCGCATATACACATATATTTAGAAACTATGTTTCTATGAGTAGTAATTCCTCGTATTAGATCATGTGCAGATACACACATATACTTAGAAACACACACAAACATGTGCTTGTATTCCCAAGGACTCCAAAGGGAAGCCTGGAAGTGCTTGTAGTTAATGACATGTCCCATGGGTGGGTTCGCTTGGTAAGAATTTATGGTGTTCATGTTACCAAACTTTTCGAAAGAACGATAGATTCAAGTTGCAGAATTTACTGTAAAGAACACAAGTTGGTGATGCATGTGCATAACCACTGACTAAAGTGGAAATATTTGTGGTCCTTAGCTCATTCTCACATCTTTATCAGCTGTCCAGCATGTAAATCCAAGAAAATGAAGAAGAAGAACAGGGATCAGAAATATGAACTTTTCATACTTGCCAAATCCTCTTAGGGATTCGCCATGTCTCCGCTTTCTTGTCTTTGGCGAACAAATGGATGTATGCCCGAAAAGTGTGAATATTCTTCAGCTGCTACAAACTGGAAAAGGCTGCTTTGGCAGATGATGAATCTTGAAGAATCTACTTTGACAGAATTTTTTTTAGTTTCAGTGGATCAATAAAACTATGGTAAGTTGGTAACAACTAGGCAGTGGGAAAGCCATATATTTTGGTTGAGGCGCCTGAGTCACCAGAGGCCAAGGGAAAGGGGGCTTTCAGTTTTTAAAAAACTTTAAAAATTTATATGTAAATTTTTAAAAAATTAGTTTAATGTATATACAAAATTTAAAAAATTTTATTTTTACCCCTGTTAAAATTTTGAAACTATAGTTTGGCTTCAGTTTTCTTCTATGAAACTTTCGATGGGTTGGTGTGGGCGCTCCATGTATCTCTGCCACTGCAACAAGGCCATATGCATATAAATTTCGCTGTTAAGAATAGACAGCTGGCTGCATAATGGGTCAAATTTCAGATCGGACCTGAAAAAGGCCTGACCAGACTGGGCCCATTAAAGTTGGCTTGGCTGCACTTAGGTATCAGGCTTTTTTCTGGTAAACTAATTTTTCCGATCTGTGTGCCTTTCTTATCGATAACACATGGTTCCTTGTTAGATGCCATAACATAAAAGACCTGCTATGATGTTTTCCATCTGTAGTTCTGTATGTCAAACATGGACGAAATGTCCATGACAAGTTTCACTCATTCAGCATTTGAAAGGGAAAATTTTTAAGAGAAGGGGAAAGGTCTCAACGAGTTGAGACTTCTGAAATATTTCCCTTGGGAGTGCACAAGAAAACATGTTCTTGAAAAACTTTCCAGTCTATCAAACGGCCCATAATTTCTCAATTTGATCATATAAAAGTTCTATTGTCATAGAGCTGTAGTTTTTAGCTTATGTCATAGCTCTTCTAAATCCAATTATGAACCTCAACTTGATACTAGATTATGCTAGATCCGATCAGGTCGGACAAGATCCCACTTGTAATTCACATCCCTATCTTGAGGAACTTTCGCACTTTCCTTGGAACAACAACGACTCATTCTCCATGATAAATATTTCTCTTCATTAAAAAAAAAAAAATCGAAAACTATAGAGATGCAATTTGTAGACCCATTGTTTTATATCCTGACATACTTTAGGACATTAAAAATAATGAACACATACATCGACGTTCCAACTTTTCCAAAATTGTTTTTCGTGGACCCAACCACATGAATGCAATTTAAATAACTAAATTATATGCCTATAAATAAATCACAAGGATTTAATATAAAAATATATTTTTTCATGAGCCGACAAATATAAGACCATTAATAAATTTTCCTTACAAAAGTTGAACTACATTTAAAATTTTTTACCTTGTTTCTTTTCAAGCTTACATTCTTAAGCATTCCAAATTGAAGAAAATTCAAACGGACGGTCACTTGAATTAAATTTAGTAAGGACCAGAGAACTCTTCTTCTAAGGATACAATGGGAAAAATCAAACACTTGCATTTTGTCATTCAGCTTATCATGCACGCATCTCAATGCAACGTGAATGATCGGGTACCTCCAAATGGCCATTAATCTTTGTTATATATATATATATATAAACTGAAATCCTCTATCCATTCATCTGTTCAGCTTATTATACACGCATTCCAAATTATATTTTCAGAAGACCTAACTATTCATAGGTAAGATGCTTCAATTAAAAAAACCCATTTGTTTCTTCATTTGAAGAGTACTTTGATCTTTTGAAAATATAACTGAGTTACTTTTTTTTTTTAACTTAATCTCTACCAAGTGTGTGTTTATTTTTAAATATAACAATTAAGTACGAACAAGTATATATATATATATAGGTATATGTGTGTATTTAAATATAGCAATTAGCAGGAAACACAATCATCGGAATGCTAAAACATATTCTTCCGGTGATTCCCTGATACCACCTCCTCCAAATCAGCACCAACCATTCCCTTAAATTAAAAATTTGGTAAAAGCTGGCTGCTAATTTGGAACCAGCCATGACAGATACTAAAAAAAAACTTCAGACGCTCGCTCAGATACAAAACCATTCACGCGATCTCCACTTGGTTTGTTTGATCTTCCTCTCCATCTCACCGCCTCATCATCATCATCGCCAAATTGACAATCTTATCATCTTCTTCATCACTTCCGTCACCCCTAGCTCCACCAACGAACCAAGTAATCTCCCACTTCGCAAAGTTGGCATTTCCCTGATCTTATTATGTAACAAAGACGGTATATTTACTTCGTATATACCTTTCCTTTGATTTAACAAATGTTTTCTAAAGTTTTTTTTTAAGTGTTAAATTTGTTTTATTTGCCTGATTTGGTCGGTAGGATTATGTGTGCTTATTCTTTATCAATGGTTTTTATTTCTGGCAACCACCAGAGGAGCTTCATCCAATTGTCCAAATCGGAAAATTAAAATGGACATTTTATCTTATCCCACTATTTATTCACGTGGGCAACCGACAATTGCCGTGGCAGATTTCCACGTCGGTTTGACGGGGGGGCAAGTTCGTCCTATGGAGTCAAAGGCCTGAGTTGTCCTAATCTCCTGAAAATTTTTTAATTCAATTTCCGGAGATGGAGGAACTAAGGAGGCTCCCACACGTGGCGAGCACAAGGAGAAGTGGAATCCAACTCGATAATTCAAATTTGGCAATGTGGGGCGCTTGAGATCCGGCGGCTATTTAAGCGGCGGGACGCAGAGGGAATGGTCGCACCACGGCGCAACAACGAGGGAGGGAGAGGGAGAGAGAGAGAGAGAGAGAGAAGAGAATGGGAGGTTGGGCGATCGCTGTTCATGGTGGTGCCGGAGTTGATCCGAGGCTTCCTCCCCATCGTCAGGAGGAGGCCAAGCAAATCCTCTCTCATTGCCTCCGTCTCGGCATCTCCGCCCTCCGATCCTCCCTTCCGGCCGTCGACGTTGTTGAGCTTGTCGTAAGAACTCCCTCTTGCTCCCTCGTTGGGATTGGCATCATGGAAGAAGTCTTTCTTGTTCTGATTCCTGCGATGATCGTAAATATTATTTGGTGGTGAATGCAGGTGAGAGAACTGGAGTCGAATCCATTCTTCAATGCGGGGAGAGGGTCGGCCTTGACGACCAAAGGGACGGTGGAGATGGAGGCGAGCATCATGGACGGGGAGAAGAGGCGGTGCGGCGCCGTCTCCGGCGTCTCCACCGTGAAGAGCGCCATCTCCCTCGCACGCCTTGTCATGGACAAGTCCCCTCACTCCTACCTCGCCTTTGATGGTGCCGAGGAGTTCGCTCGGCAGCAGGTAGTACTTTCGAAACCAACCGTGTTGGACAACGGTTATTAGTTATTACAGGCCTTCTCATCAGGTAAAGTCTGTGCTTCTCTCTCACCTTCTGGATTTTCTGTGGGTGCAGGGGTTGGAAGTGGTGGACAACGAGTTCTTCATCACAGAGGATAATCGAAAGATGTTGAAGTTGGCCAAGGAGGCCAATAGCATTGTGGTATGGAGATGGGAAACGACTATGAGTTCAAATATTGCATTTTCCTCAGTTTGGTCAATACTCTGGGAAGTAATGGTTTTCATCTACTGATTAATCTGAACAAAAATTTGTTGGGCATGGCAGTTTGATTACCGGATACCTCTCATAGGACGCGATTCCTGCGGCTTCGAGGAAGGAACCGGAGGGATGTCAGCCATTGAGCACGCTTTGCAGATGAACGGGCTGCCGATCTCCGTCTACGCGCCGGAAACCGTCGGGTGCGTGGCGGTGGACGTGCTGGGGAGGTGCGCGGCGGCGACGTCGACTGGCGGGCTCATGAACAAGATGAACGGCCGCATCGGGGACTCGCCTCTCATTGGTGCCGGCACCTACGCGTCCGACTTGTGCGCGGTGTCGGCCACGGGCGAGGGCGAGGCGATCATCCGGGCGACGCTCGCGCGGGACGTGTCGGCCCTCATGGAGTACAAAGGGATGGGGGTCAAGGAAGCGGTGGACTGGGCCATCAGGGAGAGGCTGGAGGAGGGGAAGGGCGGCCTCATTGCGGTTTCTAGCAATGGCGACGTCACCTTTGGGTTCAACTGTGTGGGGATGTTCAGGGGGTGCGCTAACGAAGATGGGATCTTCGAGGTCGGCGTTTGGTAGTTTCCAAAGCTCGAATCGCAGAGTCCCGACTGCTCTGGAAGTACCAGCCGCGTCTGCTCTTCCTTTCATAAGTTGCTTAGGTTGTGATGCCAAGTGCTTCACTAATTAATCCTCTAGCTATGGATGTGTGTACATAGTCGCTTCTCTATGGATTTGGTGTACCCAGTTATGCATGCGTCCGTGCTTCCATGCTCGAGCATGTTAAATGAAGATTTATCTACCATTGCTTAATGATCATGGCTAGTCTGTATCTTTCTATATAGCTAAGTGTGTGTGTGTGTGTGTGTGTGGTATGAACCTGGTTGTGCATGTCCGAAGGAAGATGGAAAGACGTGCACAAGTTGCATCTTGCTGTTTAGGACTTGCCTTTTTCTTGTTCATAGTTGGTGGCTTCAAATCTTTTATCCAAGAGAGAGAGAGAGACGTGGCGTAGTTAGATACTTGCTCTTGTGTTGTTTGTGACGTAGTGGGCCTAGATACTTGCTCGTGTTTGAATATTCTCCTTTAAGAGTTTGAAAGATTGGCAGCTTCTCTTCTTTCTGCCTTTCTTGTCTTGTTCATTTCATCAGTGGAGGGATCTTGGGTGTTGGGCCCGAACCAGGGGTGGAGGGAATGGGGGGTTTGTCGAGGCCATGGCTCGGGTGAAATTTTTTAGTTTGGTCTGACTGGTCGCTCCTCTTGGTCCAATCCTGACCCAGCTCGCAAATCGTCTTTGCCCAACCCTAAAAAAAATCCTGGCTCCGCCCTGACCCCAACACCCACCCTCATATTCATCTCGTCCTCTTCTATTTTAAGGGGCGTGGGGCCGATTATCGAGTCTTGCACTTTTTGTTTATTCATTTGTCACTAATATGGTTCTCTTTTACCATCGAGGAATCAACCCAAACTGCTGCATTTTAAACTAACGCTATGTTTGTTTGTTTAGATGAAATCTACCGCCGGTTTGGGAAGTGAGATCGATTTCAAATCATCCTCCAAACAGAGTCGTCTATAAAATTTTTCTATGAACTGTTCTATGTTTTTAGCTATATTCTGGACGACTCTTGCTTTCACTTTTATAAATCTATGATCCATTTTCTTAAACGTGGACAAATCCATCCTTAAATGGATGACTGCTGAATTGGGTGGTGGGAACTGTCAAATTAATAAACGACAGTTTTACACTTTGTTTGAGGGCAAACATAGATATAAGTATAAAACATAAAATGGAAAATGAGTAGCTATCAGACCCTTATATGCTAGGCTGGATGAGAATCATATAATATGAGCAGTCAAGTCTAAAGAAATAGCAGGGTAGATATTAAAGTTGAAAAAAATAGAAACCCAGCTGGATTTTAAGATCTTAGCCTCTTTCAACTTATTGTCAGCCTCTTTTAGATATGAATCTATTTGATTCTGAAGGGAAGAACTTGCAACTTATTGTCAGCCTCTTTCAAATATGAATCTATTTGATTTAGAAGGGAAGAACTTGCATCAGTATCTCAGTTTCAATTCAAACATGGGTTTGATTCACACTCAATGTTCTGAGAAAGTACCATTAAGGAAAAATCTCTATGCTAATTAAATGCATTAGAAATTGGATTCTGTCCACTACCAGAAACAACCATAATTAAAAATGTTCATATTAATTTTAAAAAATTAATGTATCCTATATAAAAATATTGAAAAATGATATTTTTACTCTTGTCATTGTCAAAATTTTGAAAACATAATTTGGTTTCTCTCATAAAAAATTTCTGGCTCCATCCCTCTAATATGGGATCACATTTTTGTCTTCCCAGATCCAACTTCAATCCTACCAGCGACATACTAAGCTGCCCAAGATCTGAACCCTTTGATAAGAATATTGCATTCTTAAATAGATAAATTTTTGTGACACATGTTTCTCGAACACCATATTCTTATTATAGACAAACATGATGTAATTATGTCCAAAGCAATATCCATAACCACGTCACGTTTCTTTAGTGGCGTTTTTAGACAGGTATCCCACAAACACGTATGCTGATAATATAGTGTTCTTTTCGTCAAATGCTTTCATAAGAAAGCTACTAAAACACTAAATCTTGTGCCTTCGTTATTCATTTTCCTGCACTTTAGGTGCGTTGTACATTATTTCTTTTCGCGACTTCATTATATTATATTCAGTTATGTTTTCATGTTTATGATTCTGAATTCCGGATTTCTGTGTAATTTGTTCATGAGCTCTTTTTCTTTGTTCAATTTGCTGTTTATTCAGTTTATTGTCTAAGACTTTAATAATTTAAAAAGAAACATTAGAAAAAATAAAAATATTAAAAAAAGGAGGGCACCCGCTAGTTTGATGGCGCGGAAACTCAGAAACAGATTTACCCCGAAACGCCCCCGCTCCCAGTAAATAGTCGGACCCAGGGCTGCCTCCTGGGCTGTGCCTCCTCTTCGACGCTACCTGCGTTCCTCCTCCCCGTCGCTCAGCAACGGTGGCTGCTCCTCCTCCTCCGGTGCCGTCGCATCTCCCTCGGCCGGTGAGGGGTAAGGGATATCTCATCTCCCCTCTCTCTTTCTCTCTCTACGGCTGTTCCCTCCCTCTTTCTCTCTCCTTGCCTCTTGCTTTGGGTCGATGATGATAAAGGGCTTTGAGTCCTCTTTTCCCAGCAGTGGAAGTAGAGGGCTCAGAGACCCATCTTGATGGCCAATCAATACACGCTATGAAAGTTCGAATCGTCAACAGGATGTCCATTTGAACGGTCATCACTTTTTCTTATCGTTTTTAAGTTTTCGCTTCATGCCTTATTGTCAACAACTAGCATTTTTAATGTATAGCTCGTGAAGATCCCTTGAACTGGACATTTTCCTGTCAAATGTGATACTGTTGAACTGGAGAAAAGCTTGGCACTTAGATTTGAGGAGGCAATCCTTGGCTGACTAAGGTCTCTTCTTCGTTTTTGTCACTTGCATAAGTTGATTCCAGCTATTCTTTTGATAGATCCAATATCCGCGTGATGGTGGCTGTGTATTATCATTTTATGTTTTCTTTTCCTCTGATAATATTAATAGGTAGCGTCCAGAATCAGGAGATAATCTACTTGCCTGTGTTCTGAATTTTTTCTTTAAATTCTTTTTCAATATTTTTGTTCTGTGATGAGAATGATGCAACTTCTATCTTGATTTGTTTTGTGTTCTTAGTTTTATGATTTCTGTTTTTGATGTGTGCAGTAACTTATAAGCTATCAACTCCATTGTTCATTTAATGCTCGTGCAGTAAAGACTCCATTATTCACTGCCCTCGCCTTTTTATGTAGACAATGAACAATCATCCATCTATTAAGCACAGATTCGTTTATGCATTGGTAAAGCCGATGCTTGCAGTTTCTGTGCTTTTTTGGATCAGATGTATGGATATGAACTACATGGATCATATAGCAAAATCATTCACATCTTATTGAATATGGGGCCAATTAGGGCTGAATTAGCCCATTCAAACAGTGTAACAACTATCAACTAGTATCAACTATCAACTAGTTTCAGGAGACTGTGTGCATGATTGGCATTGAAAATTTTTCATATTTTTAGAACAAAAGATTTCAATCATCCTTGGAACATGGGAACATTATTAATTTGCCATTATTTGCAATCTAATATTGTATTTAGATGACCAGCAACAACGCTTACATGGCAAAGCTGAATCAGAACACATACAAGAACTATGTGCTCAGTGGTTGTGTTACACTTGTCGATGAATGGTATTTTTTTATTTCATATTTAGTTGATGGCTGTGGCTTAATGACTGGAAATTTCTGTATGCATTTAACAAATTTCATGATGTTATGGAAAATGGTAATTCTTTTGTGTAGCTGTTTCTTCTTAGACTTTTTTGGGTTTATTTGAAAAATCACATTCAGAAAATTATGTAATTTCTAATTTTCTACTCCTTGTTTTTCGTGTGTTGATCCTGCTATCTTCCTTTTATTTTGTTATAGGTGTGAGTTCAGAATTTATGCATATATATATATATATATATATATATATATATATATGTCTATTTATTTATTTGTTTATATTTCAATGTTTTTCTTCCATATGATCTTCTGGTTTGTCGTTGTTACCCCAACATTGGTGTTGGAGTCTTGATTCTTGAATAAATCCACTTGCTCATAAATTTGGATGAATTGGGTTTTTAGATCATGCTAGTCACATGACCTATCCAGATTTTCAAAACAAGTGGGAACATCCAAATTGACCTAATTGCAGAAGTTAAAATGGGAAGATGATGACTCATTCGTCATCTGCTATTTTTAATTGCATTCTGAGTTCGTATGAATGTGTAACTGAACATAATTATCTATCGCCCTTTTTTTCTCCAGCTGCAAACTTCAAATTTGATCGTCAATGGCTCCAGTTAACAAGAGGTATGCTGACTTATTGTGATTCTGTGAATTACCTGCACCCACACCCACGGACTTAGAGTGTCTGTGTATGCATGATGTGTGTGTGACTTGTATCCCATTGGGCTCAAGTAGAAGCTGGCTGTGGGTACACTAACTCCACTTGCTTGAAACTTATTTTTTGTGATTTATTAAATTGTTGATAGACTTGCATAAGTCAACATGCTTATGGTTGTTGTACTGGCTGCTAATCCATGATGTTACTGGAGGCGCAATTGTTGCCTTCACTTGGATTGATGACAATGTCACTTAACTGATCTTATTCTGTTTATTTTGTAAACATTTAATTAACTTGCTGAATTATTAGCATATTACTGGACTTTGAGATATTAGAGAGTTCAGATTGAATAAAAAAAAATTCTCAGAATTCCAGAAGATTTGCCTGTTTTGCTGGTTAACTTATTTATGTTTCTGGCTGCTGCAGTTCATCGTCTCGTGCTAAAAAAGATCCCTTGCTAAAAGCTAAGCATAAGCTTGAAAAGAAAGTTCAGTTTTTGGACAGTAAGTTCTATTATTTTAATTTATTTCTGCTTTGATGCACCTTCTGCACTGTATTCTGACAATTGCTATTTGAATATGATTATTACATGGCTGTCATCTCCAGCATGTTGGTGTATCCATGCCCGTCAAAATGGGACTTGAAACTTCTGCATTAGCAGGATATCTGTTTGATTCAAGCAATGACTCTGAATTTGTTACTAGAGTGGAGGTCTCACCATTATCTGCCAAATGAAGGATAACTTTAGAAAACTTATTGATGCTTTTGCCAATAGGACTGCTTGTTTTGACACACCATGAGAATTTTTCTCTTGAGATATTCTGATGATTGCCCCTTTGATTATCTATTCTTTCACGTTCTACTTGAATGACACTGACTGTGAGAAACTTATTCTCCTGTTATATTATCTTTGAAGTTTGATGTGGTTTTTTTATGACAAATGGATGTGGCTTCTAATTGAATCCTGCTTAAAAGGATTCTGTTGCTTTGTGTATGGCTTCTTGATTACTATAAAAACTATGGCAATCTTTTCTCCCTTTTTTGTTGGGAGTCAGAATTGGGTTTTTTGAGATACACATAAAATGCTGTTTCTGTGATGCAGTTGCTATAAATAGTCACAAAAAACTATCTTGCATTTTAAACGGTGAGGTTTTTCTCGGGTATAATGTGGTGAGCTTGAAAAAAATGGGAAAAAAATGGATTTTTTTAAATTTAAAAACTAAAAAATAGGAAAGAATAAAATAAGCGAGAAACTAATAACAGAAATGACAAAAAATAAACATATTTGCAGAAAATAAAATTAGAAAATAAAAAAGAAGTCCGGTGCTAAAAAACGTGAAAAAATGAATAAAATGGAAAAAAGGAAAAACCGTTAAAACAACACGTTTTTCATTTTGATGTTTTTTTACTTTTAAACGGCGAACTTATTTATCGTTTTTTTTTTCAAAAAAAATGCGTTTTTTATTACTATGGTGGGACCAAATTTAAACTGTGGGTCACACTATGTATCTAAAAATTGTGAGGGTGATCATGTCCAGTACTAGTACCAGCTGCTTTGCATTCGGGTCCATTATCTGTACTTATCTTGACAATGTTCTTTTCCCCCACTTCTTTAATCAAGTCGATAGAAGGTCCTTTCAAGTAGTCTGCACTCCCTATATTCTTCTGAAGCGTCTATTGCTTTAAAAAAAAATTAGCTCACTTTTTTAAAGTCATAAGAAGATTAATGAAAGGACATATTTGCCCAGTCATCAGATACAATAGCTGCCCCATATTGCTCCCATGCAAACTTTTAATAGCCTAGGCCCTAGCAAATCTATTGTGCATGCTGTTCAGCAGAAACTAAATCTAACACATTAGATTGATACACAAATCTTGACATTTTTTATTCAGCAGAAATCAGACCAACCCAAAAGAGCTAACTAGATCAAGAAATCAGATTTCCATGGACGCCACAACATATCGCTAATGGAAATTTGAGAAAAGTGTGTGAATTAATCTGAACTCTAAAATTTGCGAACGACAACAAAAAGAAAAAGCTTGTTCCTATTAGAAATAGTTGGAGAAAAAAAACTTTGACCCAACATTTAAGTTAATAAAAGTAAAAGGGAAAGGGAAGTGTATAAAAGAAAAAACATTGCATACCTTGCTGCGAACTGGTTGTAGCAGTCCATCACTGGAGTCAGCTACTAGTAATCTGAGGCTGGTGCAGGTTGCGCAGAGAGTGGTGCAGATGGAGTAAGAAAACAGAAAAATAATGATCATTGTGGGGTCTAGGGTTTCAAGGTGTTTAAAGGTTTATCAAAGTGGGTTGGATCTGGACCTGACATGAACCAGATTCAGGTGCGCCCAATTCCCTGTACACCCACAAAGGTTCGGGTAAGTGGATTTGAACCACATACTCATGTATCTTATGTAAAACATATGCTTGCTGCAGATCATCATTCTGGTTTTGTGGTGGTGTGGGATTTAGTGGTGTACACATAAAGTACCATAACTTCAATGACGTCACTGTCTTCCTTCTGACTATGTGAGAACTTGAAAAATGTTTTTCGATGTGAACTTATTCTTGCAACTGATGATCTGATAAACGGATCAGATAAAACATTCTTTTTATCTGTACGTCATTGCGAAGATAAAACATTCTTTTTTAATGAACTGATAAACGGATCGTTTATGTGGACACCTATTATGATGTTTATGAGCAGGTTTTAGTTTTGTATTTCTTGAAAAGTTGGTGCATACTGATTTACAGTATAAATTTTAAACAGATCAAAGGGGCTTTGTAGCTATAGTGCATACTTAGGCATGAGAGCCTTTTAAAGTTGTTTTGTTGAATAATTTGCTTGATCATTGTTCCTATGGAGATTTGCTTTCTCTCGTTCCTGTTTTTTCCTCTTTTTCCCTCTAGACTGTAAGTAAATTGACTCTGTTATAGTGTCACCATAATGTCATTCTTCATTTCAGAGATCAGAGATACTTTCGTTTCTTTAAGTGCAGCCAAGGCAATTGTGAAGGTAAGGGGATTAGTTTATACCTTGTGTATCTGAGTGGAATGGGAGGTGATCTCCAAAAACTCATTGTTGGGCATATGGTCTTGTTTCGAGCTAGTGCTTTGTCAAGTTATTTTGTAAAAGTGTTGTCTCACTTTTAGGTCTAATATATAGGTTTGGCATGTATTTCAGGGCATGATTTTCCTGATAACTTCCTGCACTTCTCCATGAGTTTCTTTGTCAATTTAAGCACACAGTTTAAGACCATTGGCCAGTTAAATAATTTCCTGTGATAATTTCTTTGTTGTTGATTGCTCAGAAAAAACGGCATAGGGGTCATCGGAGGAACCAAAAAGCGTATGACCTTTCTGCTCTTGCTGAGTTTCTTCCAGAGGTATCTAGCAGTCGAGTGCCAACTCCAACCACATCAAAGCTGAAATGCAAGTCTAAGCAAAAGCTAGTGTAGGTCATCTATCCTCTTAGTTACTGCCTTACAAAGATCAGTTCATATTAGGGTAAATGGACAGGATTCACTATGAAAATACTTAGTACATATGGCATTCTTTATTTCTGTTAATGTTCATGCATGTCTCTGCATGTTTGGAGGTTTTTAAGAAGTCTCGGGCAAAAAAAAAATGCTCATCTAAGAAAGCACTTCATACTTGTGGGAACGTGTTTATGTCAACATGTATTTGTGTATGATGAGAATGTTGATTGGTACTCTATTGAATGGACTGTACAATTGGTTGCCGCTTGGTAAAACTTAGGCTTCAATTAAGAAGGAAAACATCCAACTTTCTCTTATGTTTCTGGACACTGGATGTCCTAGGACATAAGCAGTTCCAATGTGTGTTGTCATTGTTGGCATGCATGCTTTCTCACTGGTGTATCATCATTTGACTACTTGTACTCATTAGCATTTATTTGGCTCTTGGTTTTCTCTGTATGATAGGAAGTGTTTAATTTGATTATGGACTAATGAAACTCGATTTCATCAGGGAGAAGGAAGCCAAGCAGTTAAGAGCAGTTTTAGATCATTCAGCATTCCAGTCAGATCCAGTGTCTGCCATTCAAGAACATTTGAAATCAACAATCTGTGTACAAGCAGATCCACAGCCAATTCGACCCAAAGATGGGACTAAGAGATCTGGTGATCGAAAGCATCAGAAAAAGCATTCAAAGTTCAAGAAAATCCAACCTATGGAAATATCAAGAACTGTGTGACTCGGTGGCTTGAATATGTCCTTTCTGCACACACAGGTTTCACATCCAATTACATCCCTCTTATCTGCATGGGGATCAAAATTAAGGCAAAAGAAGTCTTGTTTTGATGTCTGGCTGGTTCAACGTAATGGTTTTTTAATTGATTACAAAGCAATGCCAGGCAGTTTTATTTTTTCTAGTGTTTGTTGATGTCTGAATCACTTTGTCCCCCATTGTCTATGACGGCATGCCTTTCGGTATGATCTATAAAAATGTGATCACTTGCAAAAGCAATCTTAGTAATTCGTTGAATGAAGTGCCCTTTATGCGACTCAAGTGGGTGCAGGTGCAGCTAAATCTTTGATGGTCCGTGCCGTCTTTCCAGTTTGGAGCCCTCATTGAAGGTACTCTAGAAGGGTCCGAAGATGCATAAATCGTGCATCTTTACTTCGTTTTTGTTGTTTTTTGCAGAAAATCTGGTAGAGAATAGTACAAGCATGTACTTGTGCTTGGAACGTGGCGGGGTCAGGGTCTGTTTGAATGTAGCTTGAGTTCATGAGTTCTGGAAGCAAGATATTCTTTTGGAGGAAAAACTTCTCGAGCCATTCTAACATTATAGTGCACTGTGTTTCTAATGTAAAGCAGCTTGGTTAGTGAATGACTCGTCATTTCAATCCTTTTTCTGATGTGGAGCTAGCAAAATAACCCTTCGACAGGACTAACGCTGGTGATAGTCTGGGGTTGGTTTTTAGTTCTAACCCATGCCAACCTTACTGCTGCTGTAATATGGTTTTGGGCTGAAGTTAGTATTCCCAGACTTTAGGCCTATGAGAACAAGTTGCATAGAAGTTGGATGGATGACAGGAAACACCCGATCCACAGAGGAAAAAAAAAAAAAAAAACAAACATTAAGCAGCTCAGATGAGAATCTGGGACCGATATGATGGTCGATTGGGCTCAGATTTGCATTGGTGTAACGGTTTACGGGGTACACCAAAAATGTCCGATCATGTGAATAGATCTTCCGCGTGAAAAGTTCTAATTTAATTCTGTGTATACGACTTTACTTGAACTCAGTTGTGTACGTAGGCAGTGTCATGCGTTGGATTAAAATCGACGAGTTTGTGTTCGTTATGTTGAGTTGGACCGGGCGAGAGAGAGAGAGAGAGCCTATCTGAGATCCAATTTGTCGACCACATGGAAAGCTTTCAAGTTATTAAACCAGGCCATTGTAGAGATAGGTCGTTTATGCATAATTTGTGTTAGAAACCTATACATGAAATGTATGCCATTTAAGGCAAAATTTATCGAGTTTTGGTGGGAGTGGCCTAGACACTGTTAGAACACGCATAAGAGGAATTTCGTGCCATTTTAAGGCGAAAGGGGAATGATGGAAAAAAGTTTCATGATATTTGATTGGCATCTACGTAACACAGACAAAGATGGAAGGCTGCAGAATCCCCCATCAACAACGACATGGGTATGGCAACACACTTGGACACTAGCAATTTTGAGCTATCTTCCAGTATCCCCGCGTCCATAACTATACCTCCGGTATCCATGTGACTTACATTAGCATAAACAAAATACAACCCATGGTTAGAAGTTACTTAAAGACAGCTCCACCAATCAAACACCCTACATGGTGCTCACATTTGGAAAGGCTCGTAGTTGAAAACCAGCCATATGGCCACCACATTCTTTTAACCGAGATGATGTTCTTGCTACAACTTCTGCTTTCCCATTTAGAAACTAGTTAAGGATTCATCCCCTGCTCCCTGTAATGGGATGCAATTTTAAGGATGCCTTCATGTGAGAGCACAGTTGGCGTAAGCATTCACCACAATCTTAGATAATCCGGTCCAATCAGGTTATCAGTAACTACAATGCAGCTGGTGGAATCAGAGCAAGAAGAAACCTGCTGGTTACGTGGTAACTTGCGCACTGTTCGGTTGCTCTAGATTCTAGATGCAAAGCAAAATTTGTTACTTAGCCCCACGCTCACAACCAAGATATAACCGTATGTCCGCTAGGTTCATACAATATAATGGCAAAAACCCACGAGATTATCTGTTCTTCAGGCGTTATCACACCCTCAAATTCAAAATTGTCATTCAAAGTTGATACTTTGATGGGTACTCTGTCAAATCACCGTGAATTTGGGAAGCAAAATGACTTGCCAATGAAGTAATCACGGCGCAATGACTCGGATGAGCACTTGAATGAATCAGTTAAATCCAAGAACCGAAACACCTGCACAAACTCTAGCGTAGGAGAACGACACACTTAATACATCCACCACCGCATAAGTCAAGACGTGAGATGCATTAAATTCCCTAATTTTCCTTTCCGCAACTTTTTCCCACTGCCGCAAACAACTTGAGCACAAGTATTGCGTCTAAAATACAAAGATAACAAATAAAAAATCGGTCGTAGCTTAAACGCTAGACCGAATCTCGAATTATATCTATCAATTTCTTGCTGCGGATTGAAAAATAAATACTGCAGTCAGCGCTCCAACTAATGCAGTAACAGCCAAGGCTACCGTTGGTAAAGGAGTTGTAAGCCCAAAATTCTGAAGAAAAATCAAAGGAGAAATCTGATTGTCAGTATTTTGAAGGCCACCACCGAAAAACAGCATTCTTCAACAACCCAAAGTTAGCTTGTATTACTTTTTTTGAGGATGTCCTTTGTGCCATGCTTCATCGAAAATTTAAAGGATAAACGTGTAGACTAAAAGCATCTTAGAAACTCGATATTCAGTTGGTATAGTATCAGAATACTGAATTAGGTCTCAAATGCTACCTGAGAATCGAGTGTATCGGGCATCAAGCGACAAATTGAACATATGCCAAAAGAAAGCACCTTCACATGTATACTAGTCTCACAGATATTACCATCCTATATCCTTCTTCCCAACATATAAAGGTCACAAAAAAATTCACAGGCACATGCAGATAGGATGAAACTTTAAAGGTTGGTTTCTAGGTTAATGCTGAAGCAGTTTATTAGTGATTAACTGACAAAGAATCAATAAGCGAGGCACTTAGTCACTAGGAATTACTTGAGCTGAGAGGTTAAGTTCCTGAAGATAACTTTGAAATTTAATTACAAATTGCTCTCTTTTCCAGATTGTGCACTTCTCCTATGGCAGCCTTTTCTATAATTAATTGATGTCAAATAAGCAACCATATAAGAAACACACAAGTTCAGGGTACTTTAGTGTTGTTCATGTATTAACAATAATTTAACATAAACGAATTTTGAGGAGAACATCATGTAGTTTTATAATTTGTTAGCAGTTTTTGCACACATTTGAAACTCTTGACTATTTTTATAGACTAATTAAGAGTTTTTTCATGAATCCTTATGATCTCTTTTATACTGCTTTCGATAGTTTAGTAAGTTGAATATCTCCAATCATGAAATTCTGTGTGAGGCAAATAAATTTAAGAAGCTATCAGAGAAATGTGAACTTTTTGTTGAGGAATGTTTAGTCACACCTTCCCATTTCCTTGTTCATTTTCTTATGAAGCATCCTTGACAAGCATAACATGGACCAATTACATGATATTTGACCAAGAATGCATCAGAAAAGAATTTCATAAAATGTAAAGCTTTCCCCTTGAACTAATATGTATCAGAGATCATGAATATATATTGATGTCATTCATCGACCCTCATCCATGCAGAAAAGATGAGAAACGCATATCTCCTAATTGACAATAGATTTGCACATGCGGCACACAAGCATGAAAAGGATTCTAAGAGAAACATCGAGAAGAGGCAGGTGTTCACAATTACAACCATGAGAATACAATGAATCAGAAAAACAACTACCATCAGGATTCCCAGCTCAAGGATGTGAAACTTCATAAATTTGAAACTAGACTAAACCCTGCCTGCGTATGGTAGGTGGATTCCAAGGAAGTCCTGTTGCACTCATTTTTTTTACCATCTAGGTGAAGATTGATGATCACATGGCTGAGGGGTGGATGCATCATCTTGTTAAAGTTAAACTAAAAAAATGCCATTGTAACTTCTGACACAAGAAACATGCATAGCAAGTCTAAATAACGATATGCTGATACATGACAAGTACTCTAAAATCTGAAAATCATGTTTGAACAAACAAGGTGTGGAACCATATGCTTGGAAAAATGAAACAATGAGTGATTCCAAAGAAGAGGCTCCACAAGGAAGATGACTTTTGTACATCTAGCTAGATAAGTGGATGCCACAACACGATTCTGAAGCACGCATGACAAGATATCACTTGAACAAGAGAAGCACGAAAGTGTCATTATATAAGATGGGAAAGAAAAGACAGACCTCCAAGAGTCCCTTCCCTGTAACCACTTCAACTGAAACTGCCGATAAAAATCCCACCATTGCTAAACGCCCCAGCCATATATCTAAGCTGTTGCTTCCCTTTGTACCTTGCTCACATCTGATGGAAAGTGCACAATTTTTTCTTGCGGTTGTATGCTGGCAAGTCTTCCAAACTAAGTGCATCAAGTAGTAAGCTTCCAAATTATCACACCATGATTTTTTTTAAAAAAAAAAAGAAAACACTTGAGTTACGTGTAAACCATACATGACAACAACAATTACCGAAGAATGGTGTAATTGCTAAACAAACGCGAGTACGTAAATGACTAGATATCATGCCAGGTGTAAGCTAATAACGGTTTCAGCATCCAATACAAATAGAAAAAAACGAGAGCATGCAAACGCAAGATATCATGTCCATTGGTCAGTGAATTACACTTCAGTAACAAATACAAGTAAAAAATCATTCACTAACATCCGAGCATATTTCCGCCACACCATCCAAAGAGAATCTGGTCTGCCAACACATTATAACTACTATCACTAGATGAAAGCATAATCCAATTAGCTCTCCAGCTTTCCCCTTCAATGCATCGGTTAACAGGCTGTGATTGCTAAATAAAACAATAATCAAATTGGGTCACGGCCGTCATTCTCTCACACTCTGTGGAACAAGGAACCATGTTCTATTTGAGTATATTAAGAACCACTTTTGGCATTCATCATCAGATTAAGTATATGCATCATAAAAACGAAGGAAGGAAAATTGGGTTCTCAACTTACGAAGTGGGGAGCCCCTAGCAAAGGTAGTGGACATTCCCGATATCTTCCGAGATGAAAGGTGGAGTAGAGTGCCCGAAGGTCTGAGATACGCAGAGCCCCCATCTGTAAAACCTTTGCTTATGAGACTGCAGATGGGTTGAGATGCTTGAGCGTAAGCCATTCTCTCCCTTTCCTTTTCTTCTTCACCTGTCTCGTCCTGCTTTCTTCTTTCTCCTCTTTAGGCCAACCTTGTGAATGGAAGCCTCTCAAATCCTATCCCCCACCAATTCCCTCTCTCTTTCGCCCTCGCTCGCCGCCAAGGGACCAAGGCTCTCTGTTTCCCTCTCGCCCTCTCTCTCGGTCTGTGGGCCTACGGGGAGCGTCGGCCCCTTTGGCCCTTCCGAGTCCATAGGCGCGTGTGGATTGCCTTCGTTGTCGATTAGGTGGCAAGATTTTGGCCTCCGTAAACACCTTTGGCTGTAAAACTATATCCGAACCACAACCCACAACCCAAATCTTTTAGAACGGTGACATCAGTTCATTGAGCGAGATGAAGAATCAATTCTGCTGCAGTTTGAGTGATCTAATTAGGACGATTCTTCTTCAATCTTGGGATATTGATGCAGGAGCGAATTCAGAACAATCATATATCTAATCGAAAAATAGCTAAGAAGCAGAATCCTATGTCCAACATGTTATCAATGGATAATGTTGGCGTTTATTTTTGTTTGGACCTTAACTTGTATCCAGAATCTAAATATGTAAAATTGGATCCAGAAAGATCCAAACCCACTTAGATAGATCAAAAAAACCCACTTGTAAGTTGATGATGTTTCAACTTTCAAATCATAGTCCTTACTCCATTTTTTCTTAGTTCTTTATGTTGTGCTTTTCAGTTTGCGTGCCTTAATTAGAGTCAATTTCTGTAGTCTCCTAGTTTCGTAGTTTCATATACGAAAATCCTAAGTTTAACGTCACCATCACTATGTTTTGGGTCCTAACTTAGAAGAGTCTGTTTTTTTTTAATTTCTGAGAAAACTTACATTGTTCTAACGAGTGTTACAAGAGAAACATTTGTTGGACATTGCAATATTAAAACATTGCAGCATGTCTAAGGCGATCAATTTACCCCTACTATCATGAAACAGCACCAATTTTCCCGTGAGGTTATGTCGTTCTCGCACAATTTTTTCCATCTATGCTTAAATTGGTTAGATGTAGATTTTAACAATATTAAAGGATCAGGTGCCGCTTAGGATTACTTCCAAAAGATAAGGTGTAGTA
Source organism: Nymphaea colorata (assembly GCF_008831285.2). NCBI lineage: Eukaryota > Viridiplantae > Streptophyta > Magnoliopsida > Nymphaeales > Nymphaeaceae > Nymphaea > Nymphaea colorata. The sequence continues at coordinate 16,383,135 of NC_045146.1, read as the reverse complement.
TTATAAGCCATTCTCAAAATTTCCAAGGCTTTGGAAAACACTGTTAGATGTCTTTTTAAGATTTATTCGAATAGAAATGCATTAACAGACTTGATAGAAAGAAAAAAAAAAGACCTCATGAACTATTTCAACTAATTATGAAGCAAGTAGTAATGTTCTTATTTTTAACTAACTAAACTTTGGGTATGATTTTGAAAATTTAGCTATTATTCACTTGTTTTCAACGTTGGTGTGACCCCATTATTTGGATAAAATGAGGACAACTAGTCTTCGTTGATCTCCCTAAATAGAGCATCGGGAGATTTTAATCATTGTTAAGGGGAAATGTCATTAAGATTGAACCTTTTGCTCTTGTATCAAATGCGAGCTTCGTCCTTCTAGGTGGGCACTAGGTTAACAATGGTATATCCTTACTGCTTTGTACTCATTGCACCCAAAGCTTGGGCAGTCTCAGTTTTGAAATTTTTCATGACCATGATGAGAACAATCCGAATTGTTCAGAAGGCTCGTGTCCCTGTCACAGTCCAGTTTAGCTTGATGAAGAGTAAGACCGCTAAAACTCTCTTTTCAGAACACTAACTTTGGTAATCTCTAAGATGTTATGCTCACATGTCATTGGGTACAATTTGTTTGCGATATCATCAAAAGCAAATTGCTACAAGCAATCCTAGAAAATAAAATTTTCTTTGCAGTATTATATTGTTTTAGCGGGGTAAATGAGGATAATACTCAAGGACAAAAGAATGTGAGTTCTAAACGGAAAGGACCAAAAATTTGTTCATTTGACCTGCCTAAATGCCAAAGCTATGTGTTCATGATCAGCTGCGCTTATTGATACACAATAAATATGATCAGCATATAAATCTCCAAGTTTTAAAATTTTATTGAACGCTTGGATTTCAGAGACCTGCTCAATCTCTCTTCTTGATCGAGTCCAACGTCACCATCAAGAAACATGCATTGGTTGGTCCAAAACTTGCACATTGATCTGCATTAGCCAAGTATTCCTTGGCAGCTGAGCCGTCCAAACCACCAAAAGCCTAATTCTTCAATTTTGTCTAAAAAGGCACGGTTAGTTTCATTTTATGCAGAGCACTGAGAGAAGATAAGCCAAGACGTGGTAAAATATTCAACACATGTATTTATAGATATATGGTATTGGTAAAAGATTGAACGCATGTTTTATCGACAGATTTCTCAATGAAGGCAACATTGTTAAATGTCACCATACAAAAAAGTTGAAAAACTGCCCCAAGACAGATAGAGGCTCTCCAACATTGAGTATCAGACATGAGAGCCAATAAGAGCTACAACTTTAGGAAAACAAATTCTTCAATGGCCGTAATTTCTCCAATCTTCTTGAGGGCCTCCCTGGTAGGTTCTTCATCTACCCCAATAGCCATCACAGCTTGCTTTGTTGGTGCAATTCTCCCCACAGTCAAGAAGTTCACGTTAACATTATTTTCTCCCAAGATACTCCCCACCTGACCAATAATACCAGGCTGATCAACTTGCCTGCAAAGTATTAGACTCCCTTCCAAGCTCACATCTACTTTGAATATTCCGACTGTTGTCAGATGAGGAGCCTTGTATCTTATCTTGCCCTCAACTCTAATTTCCCCTGCCTCAGATATGGCACTAGCAAACTTGGACTCCACATTAGCAATCTGCACTTGAATGGACTCCAGAGGTTTCTCAGGTGATCCTTCTAGCATCACTTGTTCCTCAATGATGTCAAGGCCTCTTTGTTCCGCTACATAATCTGCATTTACTAGGTTAACTGACAAATTGGTGACAGGCTCTATCAGCCCTTTTATGACCATTGTACGAAGAAGCCGAGTGTCGAGATCATCAGGAGACCTTGTAGAAGCATAGACTACCTTCACAGATATTGTGCCACTTCCTCCACCCATCAACTGCACTGCCATTTTGCCAAGCTTCTCTGCAAGTGTCAAAAATGGTGCAATCTCCGATAGAACCTGAAATGCACATGGCAACTGTCACATGTTAGCTACAAGATAATTAATGTAATGACTATTAGCTATATATATTGCAATGACGTCGAAGAAAGAGCAAATTATGTGTATTGACAATGTAGTTTAGAGTCGATCATGCAATTTCAGTTTTCATAGGTCATATCTGCATTTGGATGCTTCCATTATGCAGAATTACTGTTGAAAATGACCTCTTAGATAACTATTGAGACGCTCGATTTCAAAGGTTGCATTGCGGTGGCATGTGAAAGACAAACCTCAGGAGGAACCGTGGGAGCATTTACTGTGGTGGAAGAGAGTTCTCCTTTTAATGCCCCAATAACAGCTTCTGCTACTTCAATGGATACTGCTTCCTGAAAATTATATGTTCAAATGACTTTATCCCAAAATAGAAACTTATTGCATAAAAAAATCTATTTTAGCGTCTAAATACCTGAGCATCATCAATGCTTGCTCCCAAATGTGGAGTCACTACTACATTTTCATGCAACACCAGCCTATTACCCATTGGTGGAGGCTCTTCAATGAAGACATCAAGAGCTGCCTAATCCCAGCAACACCAAAGGTTCACATGAATCATTTGTGATTGATTATCAAGCCTAAACAAACAATCATATACCAGCAAATGTGAAAATATCATAAGCAACTTGTTATTGGGAGACTAAAGTTTCCTCGAACCTTCCAATCCAACTCATTGAGATTAGTTGCAAAAGAATTGCAATGGAAAGGACATATGCTAATGAAAAGAGACTGATATATCAATAAGAAGAACCAGCTACATGAATGCACATGCAATGATTATACTGTGAACCCGTTCCACATTTAGAGTACGGTATGTGTAAAGAACAAACCTGTGCAACTATTCCATCATCCAACGCCCTCAGTAAAGCTTCTTCATCAACTACACCTCCGCGGGCAACATTAACAATTCGAATTCCTCTCTTCATTTTTGCAAAGGCCTCATCATTGAGGATTTTTGACGTGACAGGTGTAAGAGGCATATGGAGGGAGAGGAAGTCTGCAGTTGCTATGGCCTCATCAAAGGTTACCAAATCAACACCAATTGCATACGCTCGATCAATAAGCGCGTAAGGGTCATGTGCAATGACATCCATTCCTAGTGCCTTTGCACGCCGAGCAACTTCAGAACCAACCTTTCCAAACCCCAAGACAGCTAGAGTCTTCCCAATTAGTGACACACCAACAAACTTCTCTTTCTGCCATTTTCCTGCTCTTCCCAAAAGCAGCAAGTATACAAGGTTAGGTTGCATGTTAAAGAACCTATAAAATCCAAATTATTGCACCCAGAATTTCAATAATTTTCCATGCTGAAAAGTAAAAGGTACATTGGCGCATGAAATTTTAGTTATCTGTACATTGACAAAGTTATTGAACAACATGCACATAGGGTTTTAAAAAGAAAGCATGCACACACACACCACATACTTAACACCAGCAATATGTATAGCACAATAGTGCAGAATCCCAACCTTCCATGCCTTATACTCTAAGCATTCTCTTTCAAAGTGGCTTCTTTCAGGTTTGGACCTGGGAAAGTGGAACATCCGCTTTGCTTTGCTTTGCTATGTGTGCAGGTAATCACCATATTAGTGCAAGCTTTGAGGGTTGCCAACCCTCAAGAGGATGAAGTAAAGTCAGTGTCCCCAAAAAGAAGAAGTAAAGGGACTTTTCCCAAACAGCGCCTAAAAATTGATTTTCAGTCCCACCACTTGTATTCGGAGATACAATTGGAGCCGAGCTATATACAAGTCAAAAGCAAGCATGATAACACAATTGTAATACAAAAACTTACACCAAATTACTTATTAGCAAGAGAAATATGCCAAACAAGTGAGAAAGAATGACAAGACCAGTTGACTGTCAAAACCATAATCACCGATGTTGTTTATGGGTTTCAAAGGAGAAACGGACAGTTGACTGTCAAACACAAATATCGTATATGGGTTTTAAAGGGCGAGGTACCGCGAAGTTGTTTTTACTCCACAAAATCTCCGCAAATTTCAAATTTTAAATACCCAAGTTAACTCAACATCACCAACCGGAGCAAAATTATAAATGCCAAGGGGGAAAGAGACTGATTTCCTGTTCACCAAGACTAACCGGATTTCAAGGAAGCATTGGCAGCGGCGACATTTCGGGCCATGGCGACAAGAAGCGCGATGGCGTGCTCGGCGGCGGCGACGGTGTTTACGGTCGGCGCATTGACGACAAGACACCCGTGTTCGGTGGCCGCGGCGAGGTCGATATTGTCGATGCCGACGCCGGCCCTCCCCACCACCTTGAGCCGCCCGTTAGCGTACTCAAACACTTCACGACCAACCCTCGTCCCGCTCCGGACGATGAGGGCGTCGCAGAGGGAGATCTTGGTGCAGAGCTCCTCCTGCGTGAGGTCGTAGGAGCAATCTACATTGGCGAATCCTCTCAGGAGATCGAGCGCCGCTTCCCCTACCTTCTCCGTTACCAGAATGGTGGGCTTGGCTGAAACTGCTTTCACAGTAAAGCAACTTCGCCTCCTTCCTCTTCCTCCCTTCTTAGGAGAAATGAAATCATAGGAATGAACCGAAAGAAGATGGGGGTTTGAAGACAGCCGTCTGAGAGAGGAAGGATATAAAAACTGTGAAGGACGAGTCGCCATCTGTTATCTGTTTCCCGAGACAAGTCTTGCTCCTTTAAGCGAATGAGGAGCCATGACATTCTTGGGGTTGGTCTCCTCAACTCTCTGTAATTTTGCCGGCGCTGAGTCTGCCTTTACGTCTCAAATTCTGTGTTAGTTTTAATCTGTAATGCTTCCCATGGTCGGCCAACAAGTTGATATCCGATTGAAGGCAGTCCATGCAATCACCACACATTTCAACGAGAAAAAGACGCCCATTTATTTTTTTAACAAAAATTTCACAAAAGAAATTATGACATTTGAAGTAATAGCAAAAGAGGGGTCTAATTTGAAATTATTTACATTCGACCGCTTCACTTAAGCAAATAGGCGATTAAATAGAAAAATTGGAAACATTAATGGTGGCCTCACATAAGTGCTCAGTACTACTTGTCATCGTCAGAAAATTCTGAAGTAACAAGGAAATGGCATTTAGGGGTTCGAAAACATAGTTAAGATGGTCATAAAAAAATGTCATAAGATGTCATAAAATAAGAATGGTGAAAAGCTCCAAGTTGAAGACCTTAGATCATGTGATGATTTTTGTTTTTTCTTTTCTAAGTCACAAACCTTACCAGTTTGCACTTGGGCTTCCTCAACGCCTTGTCTTCGTGCAGATGCCTAACCCACTGATGCCGAGCCCACTGACTGGTTATTAAAAGATTCCTGTGGGTGTCTTCTCGAGAGGGAGATACCTCGAAGCCCTCTTTCTCCCTGGGTGTCATCTCAAGAGTTTAGCTACATTGCTAAAGGTATGCTGCCAAGCCTCAATACTAAAACAATCACCATCCCCGCCAACCAGGACGCGACAAAAACGCGCGTAGTTTTTCCATTCCATTTACTTTAAACATCCACAAGTTTAAATTCCATGTGGCTTATTTCGTCCACAAGCCATTCGATGCCACCCTGCAGACGTTATCTAAACGCTTTTTGGAAGATAATAATTCCAGAGATGCTCTAGTTAAAAAGCATATTACTAAGACATGAGAGTTCTTTTTTATATTTGAAAGAGATCCTTATCTCATATCACAGTATTCGAAATTACACACAAAAAAAATCATTGAATCATTCTTAAAACTGTTTCTTCACAATACATATTCGAAAACAAGAATCAAAGAAGTGGATCAATCAACAAGAGCACTAGCAGGTTCATCACTGGCTGAATCACATCATGGAGAAACCGTTTCACGGTGTCATGGAAAGGAGCACAAACTATATCGACCGACCAGTCAGTGAATAGTTTTGCCCATTCACCAAAAATACGAAGAAAGAGGCTTCCGTCTTTAGAAGGCAGCCAAGGCGGCAACCTCACGCAACTGAAAGTCTGAAAGAAGAAAAAAAGAAAGCATATAAGCCAAGGAAAAGAAGCAAGAAATATTCGAGGGGTGATGCGTAACTTCAAACCTGATAAGTACCTAATCCGCAAGAAGTAATCAGCATTTAAATGTTGATATGTTCTGATGCACATCGGAGAAATCTGATAGCCTCTGTCTTGGGGATAATGCAGAAAGGGCGACTTCATTAACCTCGGCATTTAAAATTGATTTTCTCTTTTGAGTTTCCGCTCTAGGAGCTGCATTTTCTTTTCCCGTACCAGGACTTTGTGGCTGGGAAATCAGTGCATGGGCTTCTGCAGCAAGTGAAGGGCTATCATCGGTGGCATACAATATCTTCTGAATTGCAGCAACTATCTGAAATGGCGAAAAGGAAAACAATGTAAAAGAAATCTGCCATGAGAAGGAATCTGTAGAAGGCACAGACAAGCGCACAAAACACAAAGAAAGCTACTCAAGATAGAAAGAGGTGTCATCCACGTACCGGCAAATGCTCTATCTCTGGATATTGGCACAGTATCTCTATATCTCTCAACTTAGAAAAGTAGAAGTCCCTCTCCTTTTCCAGGCTGTCAACTGAAAGTTTTAGTTCCGTAATCTGAAGATGTTTCAAGAAAATGGCAAGGTGAGGATGCAGAAACTAGCATGTATTTTCAAAATTATCTTTCTTTCTCCACGAAAATGATCAATTTAAAGGACCTGCTCATCAAAAGCTTGCTGCTGAGCAGGAGTGATGGACTGAGCTGGCATGCCATGTGAAGAAATGTCCTTAACTCCACCCGAACCAGGCCTTCCGGCCTTAACTCCAGCATTTGTTGAGTGTCCATCATTCCTTCGTGCATTGACACTGGCATGTGATTTGGTTGCCCCAGAAGGCTGTTTGTTCGACTGTGAGGATACCCTCTTGCTTACTTCCTTTCCCCCTCTGCAATTATCTCTTCGTTCTAAAGGATTATAGCTGCAAGTAAAGGAGCTATTTTCAAATCCCAAGCATATAAGTGAAAAGATAATATCTGAAAGCTTTCCCAAAGAGAGTGAATGATTTATTTTCATTCTCATGATGCTATAATGTTGAATATGCTTCTAGTTTTATTTTAACGAAGAAAACACCTCATAGGCATAAAGCATTTGCACCTCTTCAAAAGAAAACAGACATAGCAAGAACCTTAACAGCAGGCTTTTCACAGAGTCTACGTCTCAATTTCCCAAAGTTTTCAAATATGTAAAGAATCTAAATCTTTTCACAGCTGGTTTTTAGTTAAACACTGGACAGGGACACAAGAAGAAAAAAGAGAGATCCAGAGTGATGCATAACTATGGATGCGACACGTCCATATGTGCGTAGAAACATACGCATATACTGCTGTAGATCCCATAACACTTGATGGCATGCTAGAACCAGTAAACAGGCCCTCTTGAATGCCATTGAAGCTTTAGTTTAGATGGAATATTTTCTGGTCAGATCCTTGCACAACAATTACATGTATTCATTAAAACAAGATTGTAAATGCATCCTTCAGACCATTAAGTAAGGATCGGTGAAAAGCATCTCACGCCTGTCGATTAGATTTTCACACTTTTCTCGCATGTACAAAACTATAAACAATAATTTGCTAATTTGCTCATTGTCAGGATTATCTTTCTCCGACTTAGTAGTCCCTCACCCAAGGAAATGGCTTCTCCTCATACTCAGGGAAAACCCAATCTTAACCACTAGTAAGTTGCCCACTCGATTTTTCAAGAAATTACCAACTACCATCACAATTAGGATCATTTTCATTGTCTTAGCCGATCATGTTTGGTCTAATCCAAGTTACAACAGTAGATTGTGAGCAGGCACTCTCTGTTGTCTACATTCGTTTGTTTCAAACTGCTCAGAATGAACAGGAACGAAGGCGACCAGTTTGGGATCTGAAGTTTACTATGCAGATGATGGAAGACTCCTATTTAACAAAGAAAAATCTTCAGCTTCATTATGCATATTAGTTATTTTTCTCTCCTCCACGATTAACTTCTTCTAGAATCATAAACGGGCAAACAATAATTTGAAAATTTTCCTAATCTAAAGTTGATGAATTTGAACGGAAGAGTTTGAAAGCGTCTCTACACCGTGCCTTCCACCCATTTTAAAACAACGCTGTTTCCCAATATTACCGTAAGTTCCACCAACGATAGCTTTTTCAAACTGAATCAGAAGAGAGAACCTGTCAATTTAATGGACAATCATTTCTGAAATTGGCGATGTATGAACCTATGCGAGACCTGCCAGCACGCATCATTTTGCTGGAATATGTTCAAATGAAAGTGACAGCAGCATTTAGAAGGATGTTTGTAGCATGTGCCTAGGAATGATCAATTCGAAGTCATCAAAAATGTAAATCTCTAATGTTAATAAAACCAATGCAAATCAGACACCTACCTAACTTATAATTTTAAAACTATAAAACGGATGCTACTCGCCTTAATAATTTGAGAAAAAGAGTAAAGAGGTCCCTTTGTAAGAAAATCAACAAATTGAGGTTTATGTCATAGCTCTGAATCAGTTTTTATAACCATAAACAATAAGAAAAGTTCTCCTCGCAACTATCTCAAGAATAAAAGCAATCTAGAAAAATTTACTTTTGTCTCATGTCCGAGATTTGACAGGGACAAGCAAACCAAATGAAAAGCAGCAAACATGGTAAAATTCAAGAATCGCAGGGACTTACTTTACAACAAAACCACCATTCACAGAATCACAGTATCGCTTCATCCACTGCATGAATTCCAGGTTATCAAGAGGACGACCTTTCACCAATTTGTTCACCTCTACATGCTGAAGCGTTATGAAAAGAAAACAAATGAAAAAAAGTTAATAACGGAACAACCAGATGCATAAGCACTGTTATATTGAGCGTAGAAGCAAAGAAAAGATAAGAAGGACACAAAGAATACCTTATTGATCTTAAGTTTATTAAACACGTCCTGAAGAACCTTATAATTCTGGATCATTTCATACTCGGTCTTCGCATCAAAGTTCACTTTGTGCATCGGCACGATCCCCGGATGGACCGCGTCCATCAACTGGCACTGGATAGCACCCGAAGCCGCCTGGCAACCAAGAAGATTCAAGAATCTAGGTCATCCCAAGAAGACAAAGAAAATGAAGGAAAAGAACACTAAAAAAGACCGGATCAAGGGAAATGCCTCTTCAACTTTTGATATGTTGAGTTGGAGAGTGGAATTGATCCACGCGAGGATCTCAGATCGCCCGACGAAGTACGCGGAATCCATCATCCCGATGCTCGTGGCCGCCATCGCCGAGAAGAATACCAGCGTAAAATTAGGGCAAGAAAATGTGAAAGGAGGAGGAGGAGGAAGAGGAGGAGAAGCCAACGGGAAGATTCTCTGGAAATGAATTTGAAATTGGGGAATGGGCGGAAAGATGGGTTCTTTATACTAGCGGGAGATTCTATTTTCTCAGGGGCACCATCTTTTCCTAAAATGTCGAGAATGTTCCTATTTTCCATTCAGACTAAAGTAGCCCTCAAACGGACGAGGACGGACACCACTGATTTAGTGGTAATAGGGGGGATTATTTGTTAACGTGAGGGATAGAATTGGACATTTTGGTAGACGATTTGTACTTTTTAGTTGGTTTTTTTAATGGGTGGGTTTTTAACGGGACTGTTGTATTCGAAATTTGAATCGAGGAGAGTTAAAGTGGCATCGTGACCTGTCGTTGCATTTAGCAAACAAGGCAGATTGTATTACCTGCCGCTTGTAGTAGAAGGGTGTGGCTCTGGGCGCTTTCTGCAAATGACCAAATATCCAATGTTGAAAAAAAGAAAGAAGGTTTAGCAGTCATATCTAGGAGCTCAGCCAAAGGGAATTTTTTTTTTAAATTTACATGTAAATTTTAAAAAAATTCATTTATCTTATATAAAAAATTTTAAAAATTATATTTTGACTCCTGTTAAAATAATTTTGAGACTATAATTTGGCCCAGATTTTAGCTCCACCCTTGATCATATAGGTTTGTTCACTAAGCATTGGTCAATAGTTGATGCTCATTGTTGTGAATCGGTAAATACCCATTGTTCATCATATGCAGCGCATTTCCTTAGTTTTTTTTTTTTTTTAATTGTACAAGTTTTAAAAAATTGTATTGGTCTTGTACAGTATCAACAATGAGATTCACACTTATGGGGTGTTTGGATGACAACCGAAAACTAGGTTTTGGGAGTTAAAGCCTGATTTTGCCCCAAAAACTCTATTTCAATAATGTTTGGATGACATTCAAACTTTGTTTCATAAAGAGCCTGCTAAACTAAGTTTTTCACTCGTTATCCAAACATCTCAAGCAGTTTTGCAAAACTGGTTTTTTAACCCGGTTTTCAAAAAAATTGCTTTCCACAAAACCAAGTTTCCAGTGTCATCTAAATACTCTCTTAAATGTTTTTCTACTGAAATGGAGATTGGTGAGCTACTTAGACATTTTTTTATGTTCGTCTTGGCTTTCAAGTGGGCAATTATGGATCAAATATGATGGGTGCTCTCTATTGCAGCTCTGGTATGGACTTAAGTGTTTCTAAGTTTCTGTCCAAACTTGGTGCTGACAAAACTTTGTTTACAAGAATTGTATAATAAAGCTATGTTTGCACCACTGCATATGTGAGATCCGCGTTACATTGTGAAAAATACTCGATTTGAGGAGGAAGGGGACGGGAATGGCGGAGGATCAGTTAAAAATTTTGTGATTCTATTCTATGGGAGGCTATCAAACGCAGCAAAAAAGGTAAGAAACTCAAGGGGCGTTTGACTGCATTCGATCTGCTATGATCTAAGATCGTCAAGATTTAAGATCCATGCATTGCCGACAAATGGCTGCAGAATCATGCTGATCTTAAATCCTGACGAACTATCAAGCTAAGATCAAGCATCCCCTCTTGATTGGAGATCACCTTTTGTCAATGCAAAAGTGAAGTGAAGTTTGATATTTTTTGCAATATTCACAGAAGTATACAACGTAAGATGGAAAGATTTTAAAAATTTTAGAGAGTCCAACACCCACTCAAGGGAGATGCCGATGGCTGACATGATCGGTAATGCAGAAAGATGGCCAGCGTACATACATAAAATGGATTCCACCAAGACTCTTCAAGTCATTGAAAAAAATGTTAAACGAAGTATGAACATCTTTAAATCAGTGTTCTAAAGCTAGATCTTATGGTGAACATCTAGGCCAAGTTCGGGGAACTTGGATTAGGAATCCCAACTTGGTTGCAGATGGGTGAATTCTTACTTTTCTAATCGGTCAAATGGAAAATCTGGCCTTTAACTCTCATGAAAGCTGTAGTAAATGCCTTTTGCTACTAGGCCACATCTTCTGTGAAGACTTCACATAAATGAAAGTTAGAACCATAATAGTCCATTTGACAATCATAACACATTACTGTTGTCTCATCAATAGACCAAGAAAAATGGGGCACATTCATAGAACACAGGTATTCTTCTCGGGTATATTCATGAGATAATAACAGCGTGTTCCTGTCGTCAAACAACCCCCCCGAAGTACCTGTTTGACAAAAAGCAGCGCCTTGCCTTTAGTTCTCATGGGCAACTTCTTATTATGAGCTATTTGGAGCTTTCTCCATCCCCAGTATCTCTCGAAGCATCCCTGATCCTCCTCATTTCATGGACAAATTCAACTCAGTTTAGAAGCATGGAGCAGTCGATCGGTCTCCCCATTGTAGGTCAGTTCACTTCTATCGTATTATTTCTCCCTACCTATTGCCTCTTGTTCTTTCGGTCTTCTACGTCCATTGTCGACCCTTTCTTTGATTCAACTCTCCATCCTTTATCTACCTTTCTGGATTAGCACACACATGAAGTAATTATTGAGGCAATCAAACATGGCCATGAAGAAGAAATCCTGGGCTTAACTGGCATTGCAGACCATCCATGGTAGGCAAGGGTGCATGGTCATTAACCAGTAAAAGTAGCTTCTCCGTTGGATGATATCATCAGACGACCAAGTAGAAGGCTACCAGAGAGTCTGTTTTGAGTTTGCAGTTGCAGACAAATCGTGGCTTTGAAAGAAGTATTTACATGGAGGTTGAGGACGGCAGTAAAAGCTTTTTGTAGTTGATTTGTTCTACTTGCCACACCCGCAGCACGTAACCAATTTCATTACACAGCTTGTATGCCAGCCAAGGGTAACACATACATATATACATAGAGAGAGGAAGAGAAAGAGAAATTGGTAAAAACCGGACCCTTTAATTGTCTGTTAAAAAGTTATTTTAAATAAAATATAAACATCCTAATATATTTAAAAACTATTTTGTTATAAAATATGCTTTGAATTAAGTTATATTTTATGAAAGATGTTGAGTTTTTTGTTATCAAAATATTAATGCTATGAGAGCCATTCATTTTTGCTTTTTAAAAAAACTCTATTAAAATCCAAAAAATGATGGATATAATACATAGCACCAATCTATCCTTAAGATCACAAGGTTAGATTTAAAAAACAAAACGCTTTAACTGTCATAGTTAAAGGGTCTGGTTTTAGTCTTTGATCTGGCTTTTGTATAAATATACATATATATATATATATATATATATATATGGAGAAAGAGAGAGTTGTTGAGTATATACCCACGCCTGAACCTGCATATGTGATTTAGATACCATATAAAGATGGAACAGTAGCAGAGCTAGGTGGGCTGGTGTGGTGTGAGTCATTGCCTGTACCAGCCAGTCAGCATTGAGATCTCAATGAAGTTGGACTCAAGTCGAGCCATATGTGATGCTCACTCCAAAACTGGGTTGGCCACTAAAGTGACCCTTAGCCAAAAAGAGTCTTGACTCTGTCACTCTGCCACTGCATCAATAATTATAAACTTTTCTCAACATTTTCCTTTATGTGCCAGCAAGAAGAAAAGTGCTCCTCATCAAGTGTAGCACATCAGTAGTGAGTACAACTCTCAAAAAAAGGTGTAGCAAAAGGCACCAACCTTCCGCTTATAGTTTTTTTTTTTTTTTGGCCCTTTTCTATTATTTCAAAAAAAATCCTTTCTAAGAGACGATTTGGAGAAGCTTCAGTCACTGTTACCAAGTTGTCAGATTTTATACTCTCTAGAAATGCTTGGTAGATGAATGCCAAAAGCTGGCCGATCAGAAAACCTGGAAAGTTGGTGCCCTCTTCATGATTCAAAAGGTTATTGAATCGGTTGAAGCAAAATTTGTTGGGTGAGCTGGGTTTTCCAATGCTCACAAGAAGCCTGAGTCCTCACAACTCTTTATCCCTTAGGGTTTAGGGTTTAGGCATGCTTTGAGGTGTCGGCTCTTGTTGTGCAGTTTAGGGTTTAGGCATGCTTTGAGGTGTCGGCTCTTGTTGTGCACCAGCTTGCAGTTAATAGCCTCCTTTTGCAACCCAGAGGGTTAATACCACAAAAATTCAAAACAGAAACCGACCGTTGCGCCAACTACCTTGAAAATGGTTGAAGCAAGATTTTACTTATCCCTAGTGGCGGAGCCACAACTGCCCATACTAATCTCTTAAAATTTTATTTATTTTTAAATGGGTATCTTTATATATATATATATTTGTCTCACCAGATATGAGTATTTTTAAACAAATGTCTCGCCAGCCACTTTTTTTAGTTCCGCTACTGCTTATCTCTTGAGGAACTAATCGGATTGTTGCGTGCAAAACATGCAGGTCGTGCTTTGGAAGCGTCTATTTATTACCGAGCCATCTTATTGGGAATAATGAGAGCATATCTGAATACTCAAAGTTTTATATCAAAAGCTAGTTTTCAGGAAACTGAGTTTTAGCCAACCATGCTCTCTGGGGTTGTATTGATTGGTTGAAAGGTCTGAAAGAAAATGTTGTTCCGGAGGGGGTCGTGGTCGTATTGATTGGTTGAAAGGTCTGAAAGAAAATGTTGTTTGGGAGGGGATGATAGCGGTTCGTACCGGATTCAAACGATTCTTCCACCGTCCAAGGGAGTATAAGAAGCTCTTAGATGCCGATGATGATCGAACCTTTTCTACTGTGTAATGGCACCACAAGAAGAACTGGAGAGGCCACTAGGGAAGGTGTTCATGACAGAGCAGGTTTGCCCCTTCTGATTCGCTTGTAAAGACTCTCTCAATGGTGCTAAAAGCTGACGCGTCGGCCTCACGTTTGCTGCCTTGTGATAATGAGCCTGTTGTCTTCATCCTTTAAAGCTGTGGCATAATCTGTTTGATTCTCTGTCAAGAAATTATGGATCAAAAAGCTTGGGATCCCGTGAACAGATCTGATTTGGATTGATGTAGCTATTACTAAACTCCACTAACTGGACATTGCTTAATTGATCATGGTCCGAACATAAACATACTGCATAATTAAGGCATATCGTTATATCAATTTTAAAGGTAACGCCTCAATATATCTGCATCATTTGAATGACTGTTATCGGCTTTAGAACCAAGACATATGTATCATGAAAATTATAACGGATACCATGTTTTGTGTTTCTCGCTTTATGAGAATACTTGGCTGAAAAAGCACTGCCATTGATGTTTTTGGGTAGTGGGGGAAGACATGGCTGTCACATCCATGTATATACATACATGCATTCATACACACATATATATTAATAATTGAAAAATGAACTATTCTTATAACCTCCAAATTTTGATAGTAGTAAACTAAAGTATAATTTATATGAAATTAGTGCTTATAAACAAATTAGGAGGTTCACACACACATATATTATTAACAAATTACTGCTTATAAAATTGGAGCATGTGGGACAGAGAGAAAGAACATCTGCAAAAAGTACAGGACAGAAGATGTACCTGTTCGCTGCCTTGGTTCTGTATTTAGTGATAAGGCCACGTTGATCTGGACCCATCTTCAACAAGTAATTGTCCGAACCAATTCTGGATCCAAGGAACTACCAGAATTGTCTAGTCATTTAAAAAGGTTATCTCAGGTTTTGGTTTTAAACTTTTCATCTCAATCAGTCCGACTGTGGACCTTGCTATGGAGATTCGACAAAGCCTAGATCCAGATCCAACCAAACACGGGCCAGTCAGTATTCCTACAAAAAGGACGCTGTTGGTCGCATAATAATCAGTACAGAAGCTCTGGGTTGTACAGAGCCTTTTCTGCTGCACATGAGTGGGGGTTCCAGCTAGCTATCCAGATCCTTCTTGTCCTATAAAGTAAAGATCTGAGCTCTTCAAAAAAGCCATTTGGGACCCATGACCGGATCCGGAACTAAGTAGATGGGTTAAAACTTTTTTCAGGATATGAAACGAGTTCGATGCCAGTCAATTTTCTATTTATTCATAGCTCGGCAGTAGAGATGTACAATGAGTTGAGCCAATTCGGACTCGATGCAAACATGCCCCTGTAAGCTCGACTTGAGCTCTACTCATTCGATAAATGTGTCGAGCTCGGGCTTGAGTTAAAATTCGAGTTATAAACGAGTTGAGTTCGAGTTACACATGCTTGTGTCTTCCGTGTTCGTTAATGTTCAGGGAGATGCCGGTAATTTTTTATGAATTTAACACTCGTTTTGTGGTTTCCATTTTCATTTAAAGAAAAAAAAGTATATAAATAGCCTAAGTAAACCGATGGGTATTGGAACATCTTGGTAATGTGCATCATTTCCATAAAAATAGCCTGAAAGAATTCATGGACGCCCATTTCTTCATTATGCATGCTTGCCAACAATGGTAGGTGACAGCGCATGCTTGATATGTATATATATGTGTATGTGTATATACATATACACACACACATATATATATGTATATATATATATATATATATATATATATATATATATATATATATATATAGAGAGAGAGAGAGGGAGAGAGAACCTGCTAGTTACAGATCCACCTATGCATGTGGACCCTATGAGGATATTGGTGTGGGGATAAGTGAAGGATCAGTCGGGTGCAGTTGGGTGTGACCCATGTCTGAGCTAGTCAGGTGGTTCATGTGAAATGGGGCTGAAGCTGGATCCCATGTTTTGGACACACATGCCTGGCTGCCGAGGCCTTTCAACCAACTCCCAGTCTCAGTCAGTCCAGTACACTTGCTCCAAACTCTCAGTCAGTTTCAGTCGAGTCTTGGACCTTCATGGAGTTTTCCTGGACTCATGTGATCGATCCTTTTTCTGTGGATTCCGAGTCATGTCTCTCTCTCTTACGCCCACATCATGCGTCCTCCAATGCACTCTTTCCGCACCAGTGGTGCTTTTTCTTGGCAACTTTCTGTGGGTGTTTCATAAATCAAACTCAAACCCATAACTGTTCTTAATGCCACACGACCACATTGAGTCCCTGTTCTTCCTTCCTTTTAGATCATGACAATGTTGCGTTGAAGGTTCTCTCTTAGTCGATCACTGCATTAATTACATGCTGTGGTAGAAACATAGATAGATTGATTGATATCAACCCAGAACATACGCCATGGTTTGTTGTTTTAGTAGCCAAAGAGATGGCTGTAGATAGTACAATTGTCTACACTAATTGCGACCAGATTCCTTCCACACTTATCGTGTACTAACCACATATTCTTCCATAAGAAGCCAGCCACTGCCACATTTGCTGAAGGTAAGAACTGTTGGTTTTGGAAATTAAGTTACTAAAATTTAACTTTCCTGTAGGTAAGATGGGCTTTTAAATCTGTCTCTGTCAGTCCCTTCATTTCTTTTAGAATGTCAGCAGTTAACTAAATTATGTTTAACGCACGTCACATTATATATAATGGATGTAAGCTGCAGGGGAGTAGTTAGAAATCAGAGCAAAAAAAAACTAAGTTAAACAAGGGCCAACTACCGATGACAAAGGTAGTCCGAATATAAAATAGAAGAATATAACAAGTCATAGAACGCCCAAGTCGCTATTCCAACTTAATAAAACAAACTTGCCGACATTTACATTAAAAATTTCACCATTCACCGTGAAACGAAAACCAAGGAAATGAGAGAGAGATCTGTCCATTATAAAAGAACTGCCGTCTGTGGTGAGTGCAAGGTCTTGGGTAGTGTGACCACCTAAATATACCCCACTTTACAGTACCAGCTCTGTCAGAGTTCTCACCGCTACTGAATCTGTTTATGTGTGCTCCTTCTCTCTCAATCTCTCTCTAAGCACAACTAAATGATGACTGAAGAAACAGTAGATGACTCTTTTTTCAATATAAACTTATAGATGCCTTTGCTGCGGACTCTTTGAGCGAGAACCATGACGGCAGCAAGTTGTTTCTGTAAGAAGTTTGAGCTTTGCATGATCAAGCTTTCATTCATAGTAAACGATTGATTGTTCACCTCTAAAAAGCATGCATGTGTTCGACAATTAACTTTATATTTCCTCTGCTACAGAGAACATGGTAAATGCATCTATCGATTAATTAAATTACTCAAAAAGCAACTTGTGACTCCAGTATGACATGTTGATCGTAATGAAATGACTAAAGCGCCAGGAGGGGAGCCTTTACAGAGGGGACTTCTGTCGGTAATATTGGCCCCTTGTGGCTTAAACAAATGGGGGCAGCCAAAGAAGGGAAAGCAGGCATTTTCATAACCGATGGCGACTCTGGTCAATCACCAAGCAATGCACAGAGGGAGATAAAGAGGGACAGAGAGAGCGCAACTCTCACTTTCTCCTGTTTTTTGCTCTTTCTGCTTTTCTTTCTCTACCAGTCAGAGACAGTACTGTGGCTGGCAGAAGTGGGGAAAAGGGATGCAAAGGATTATTTTTCTTCATGTTGGTGTCACTTAGTAGAAGCTCTTGGATTCCCCACCCTTCCATCATGGGCATCGTCAGCTTCACCAGCATGAGCCTTGCCTTATGTCATCCTCCCCTCCTCTCACTTCTTCCACGACAGCAGCTCACTTGATCTTATCACTTTCATTTCACCAACTTAAATAATTCCAAAGTTTTTGTCATTAGTTTTCACTTATATATATGTATGTATATATTTCTATGGTTCATGACATATATTGATTTAGTAAACATAAGTATTATATGAACTGATTATAAGCTGATTCCCAGAAATAACGCATGCAAAGTAATTTGACATGGGAAAGAAGCCATTAATTCATTGCCACAAATATCATTTAAAGATGGCGAGATTTTTTTCAGGTATAATACAGTTGTTTTTTTGATGTTTTTTTAACGCAATTTCATTAATTTCAGGTTTTGATTTCCAAGGCAATTACTACAGTGCAGTGCCCAATGGGATTGAAAGAATTGCCAGATTTTTATATGGAAAGTTTGTTCTACCTAAGTTCTTGGGCCCAGCCTTTATTAGCAGCGGTCGTCATCAAGTCAATGGAATAGTTTATGAAAGATCAGGGACTTTGGTAGCCACAAGGTCGAAGCTGGATATACTCTTTAATGGCTCAAGAACATTAATGGTTTCACCAACTAGGGGCCTGCCAATGTATAGGAAATAACGCCAACATCTTGACTGGGAAAGAAAGGAGAGGGAGATACTTGCAACTCTGTTCATGTGGGCGTTCTTCATTTATTAAAATCTGGGCCTTACTTTCTCGCATCCATACGTTCAACAGGAAACTTTATCTTGCTATTGCAAATTTCATACATTTTTGGTGGAACTCCACATTTTCTGAAAACAGTATGTGTATATTAATACGGAAAGCACTTTATCTTATTTGTGTTTGGAGTTGGAGAACCATCATATTGCAATTCATGTTCTCTCCTTTTATAAGTAATTTAAAAAAAAAAAAAGGAATGCTGTCTTCGCTAAATGCCGTGAGAGTGGGGCCAAAGGCTGAGCTCAACTGAATAATTAAGTCTGAACATCAAAAGTTGATTGTCTAACATAAGTGTCTGTGATTCTGCATCAAATGCGAGGAACTTGAATCTGCAAATCATGAACTTAACCAGTGAGAGATTATTAATTATATTCGTAAAGCTTGGATTTTGGCACTCAGCACCTAATTATGAGCAAATTCTGGTCTTACATCATTAGATCATCTTGTATAATGGCAGGAGAAACATAATTTTTTTTTAACCAAGAAGAGCCTCAAAAATTTGTCATGTTAAATGAAAATTAGCTCATCTTGCTTGTTCATGTGATAAATTTTTCATAAAAAATCAAAACCTTTTGTGCTTTTTAATGTTTGGCATAGAAACAGAATGCCCTTATGGCGGATTGGTGAGAGCATAGGCATCAATTCGATTCTTATGGGGTGCTACCACTTTAAACTGCAAATGATGGTAGTGTAACACTCTAATTGATGGGTATACCACAGACTCACTGCAAGTCTGAAGAAGCTCCGAACGACAGAAGGAAGGGGTGAGAGCTTTAGTCCTTCTTCGGGCGGCTACCAAAAAAATAAAATATATAGTTAAGGCAACCACTATTTTCAATAAGCTCGACTACCAAAGAAATAAAATAGCAACCACTATTTTCAATAAATTTAAACTTGAACAATATACTTGAAGTTTTAGGAGTTAAATCATAAAAGCTACCATACATCCTTTTTAGGTTCCACTTTAACAACAGCCTGGTAGGTTCAGTATGGCTTTTGATTAGCAAAGTCAAAGTAACGACAGAGACGCGAGAGCAAAGTCGAGTTAGAATTTAAGAAGTACCTGATTTTAAAAAGAACATTTGTTCATATTCTTTGCATGTTCTTCGGAGTTTCATTAAAGAAATCGTGCAATAGATAGAGTTTCATGTATGAAACGCCGCCTACCATTCTCTTCTTCGAAAATAGTTCAAGCAAATGTGCTGAAAATCAGGCCTCAAACGAACCTTTATACACATTATATTAGCGTTCTTTTATTCGCTGCCAATATTTCTTTTGTTGATGAAATTATCTGTCTTCATAATCCAAGGATTTAAGAAAAATGTCTCCAAATTTATCAAATTTCCACATCCACGTGTCATTTTCCAATTGGTCTGGTATAAAGTAATTAGCTCCGGTTAGATCGGAGGACGGGTCCTAGGTCCTTTATGGATCGGGTACTGGCCCGATCCATTTATCAGACACTCATGATCAGACCGGTGTGGTCAATCGTTGGGAATAGGCGTTGACCAATCTTCTCGCTGTTCCCAAACACGGTTCTCTGACTCTTCCCCCACACCCGATCCGATGGCTGCAAATGGATACGTCTATGCCCGATCCGACTCTCACTTGCCATTTTCAAGTACGCCCGGTACTTAGATTTCCTTTTTGAATCCGGATCCAAAGCTTGACAGCAGTTGGCCCACTCTTTCTTGGATCGTGAGTCCGGATCTTGAAATTGGTGATTCGGATCCGTTTCGGTACTGGACATCCATGAAGGCCATTTCAGCCATCCAACTGTAGATGAACTGAACTCCACTAAGCAGGTGTTGACCCCACAGAAAGTTACAAATGACATAAATGCCCTCGCAGGGGGTTTCCTTCTACCATCATGGCTCCTGCAAACGGGTCAGGTGCAATCGTTTTACTGTTCCCACAGTTAAAAAAAAAAAAAGCTACCTCTTTAAAGGGAGCCTGTTTTAACGGGTCCCTCCCATGTTTTTTTTTTTTTTTTTCTTACCGTCATTTCTGTTGCATTTAATTTTGATGAATGCCTTGCCCCTGAAGCTAAGCTAAGGTGTCCAGTGGGGCCCACAGTAAAGCATGTGAAAAGCGATGAGTATGGACTTCTGAGAGTGGTTCCGATCCACATTTGGATTGCAGAACCCGACCCGATTCATTCAATGAGTTGATTCGATCCATTTAAAGGGTATTTGGCACCGGGAATATTAACACAATGTTTCATGAAACTAAACCGGCACTCTAAATAAATCACGTTCAAACGAAACTTGGCATTCTAGAGAAAGAAAAGGGAAGTTTTGAAAACCAAGTTGAGCTTGTTTTTCTTTCTCACCACTTGCTCGTCTTGCAACAAAATGAAGATGAAAGGAGCGTCATTATTTTATGCAAGGAAGATTGACTTCTCCGGCACCGGAAAACGTTGAGTAGGTTCTCCGGAGCGTCATTTGATTATATTATTAATTTTCCAGTGAGGAAGGACGTTTCGAGGACCAGACCACTTAATGAGCTAGTCGTTACAGCGACTTGAATCCCATAAAAAGGACTGACACCAATTTCTTAAAGGTCGAAAGCTACGGGATCCAAACGGACGGGATGTTCATCAAACTTACATGCCGTTGTTTAGGAACCAACGTAAATGTGAACACTGTGTACTCGGCTCGGCTCGAACCCAGGCTTTGCTGAGTCTAACGTAGCCCGACCTTATGGGTCTGGTTAGTTCGCGTCTGAACCTGACTTTCCGAAACCGAACCCGGGTCCACACTGTGGTTTGGATCTAGATCGAAGAAACAACTGGATTTGGTTGTCATTACTAATACTCCCCCCGTTAACAAGATTCCCGTTGACAATTTTAGTAACGTGGTAACGGTCGCCTAAATGAAAACTTTAATTACATGATCTAAATTCAGAGTGGTTGTTGCCTTTCGTTTGAGAAGCTTGGTTGCGCTTCTTACCTGAAACTTCTCAATAAAATAAATAAGTTTGCCACTATAATGTGAAATGCCCATAGTAGCCCTATTCCCATCTACTTGCTTTGGAAAGAAAAGCAAGTCCGTTTTAATCATTACATGGGGTCAAAAAGATTATTATCATCTTTTTTGAGAAGTATAATAGCGTGACTGAGGTCTTTCGGAAATTGTAAAAAAATGCAGAGCCTAGAATGACCTTTGTGCCCTTTACGTTTAAAGAAAACACTGGGATTCCTTAGATTCCTTTGAGAATTTTAGGAATATTAATGCCATTAGCAGTTAGATCTCATTTCATTAAAAGGACAACAAAGACGTTAAAGTGCTGGAGTGTGAGACTTTGATCAATGAAACAGTTTGTTTCATAAATCTGTCTCATAAAGATACTTATAAAATTATTTTTTCAAGAAATTACTTAATCTATTTCAGTCTTTAGGTTATATTCATGAAACAATCATAATCGAAAACATATTGGCCTTTTTGATTTTGCTATACAGAGCGCGTAGGTCGTGTGTTGAACTTTAGGGAACCAACATTGTGACTGATATCTAGAGCTTTCGTGGGTCCTTCCTTACTTTAAGTGTACAAAACAAATGCCGTGATTCCTTTCTAGCTTTGAGTTAACGACAGCTAAAACGAGCAAAAGGAGGCCGTGATGAATTTTTCTTGCTTACTGAAACTTTTGAGCATTATAAAACGATAAGATTTGTACATCGAAACCACGGAGTCAAGGTTCCGCTACCTCCTTCACAAAATAAATAACAATTGCTTTGAAGTTTCGAGCACTAATTGCTTGCAAAACACACTTTTTGTTATAAAATGCAAGTCAAACATGCTTGTTAGCGAGCCAATGCATGTCTCTTCATCGAACGACGCCAAGAAGCTCACCTTGTTCCCTTGCTTTTTCTAAAGTGGGTCCGTAATAAATTGAGCATTTAAAACCAGAAAGTGAGGAAGAGAAGCTACGGTGAACGAAGGAAGAAAGCTCGGGAAGGGCCAATCGAGCCGGGCCGAGCCAAGAGTCGTCGGTTGGTTTGAGAACGAAAGCATGGCGAGAATGGACGCCCTCGGACGCACAG
The DNA here is from genome assembly GCF_008831285.2 of Nymphaea colorata. Taxonomy (NCBI): domain Eukaryota; kingdom Viridiplantae; phylum Streptophyta; class Magnoliopsida; order Nymphaeales; family Nymphaeaceae; genus Nymphaea; species Nymphaea colorata. The sequence goes on along the minus strand of NC_045146.1, from coordinate 16,360,534 downwards.
TAACCAAGTGGGGGCGGGCCGTAGGAGAAGACTACCCGCCAGCACGTGCAGGACCAAAAGGGTAGAAATGGAATTTCAGAAAAATAACAATTAAGTAGTGGCCAGGGCCCTCAAAAAGAGAAGGGTGAAGGGTGAGTGAGCTGGTGCTTGCTTCTCCCTCTCAGTCCCTTACTTAACCTCACTTACTTTACTAATCTTTCTTTAATATTATACATTTCTTTATTATATGTTTATTTACTAAGTACCTCTCTCCTACTCTCCGCCTCCACACATACAGACCAAGAGGGAGATAGAGAGGTCTCCCTTCCCTTTACTTTCTGCAAGAGTGTGAGCCAACGAAACGGCTGGGAACGAATTCCGGGAGCTAATATAATATCCGGTGGCCGGCGTGACTTTTGTTCGGCGAGAAGCAAGCCATGATTGAGAAGCTCGGCACTGAGCCAAGATGATCACGGCGGGCATCGCGGTGCTTGGGGTGGTGCTCGCGCTGCTCAATGCCGGGCTGGGGCTCAACGCCGACGGGGAGGCGCTTCTGTGGTTCAAGTACGCTGCTCTCAGCGACCCGCTGGCGGTGCTTGACAGCTGGAACCACAGCGACGCCAGCCCTTGCAGGTGGGCCGGCGTCGTCTGCGCGCCGGTCGCGGGGGAGGCCGAGTCGAGGGTCGTCGGGGTGGTGCTGCCGGGCGCCAAGCTGCTGGGGTCGATTCCGGAGCAGCTCGGCTCCGTGCAGCACCTCCGCCACCTCGACCTGTCGCGCAACGTCTTGAATGGTACGGTTCCTCCGGGGCTTTTCAATGCTCGCGAGCTCCGGATCCTCGCTCTCGCCGATAACGAACTCTCCGGGGACATTCCGGCCAACATCGGCAGCCTGCGTCAGCTTCAGTGTGTTAACCTCTCTGACAACGCCTTCGCCGGAACCATCCCCGCCGAGCTGACGACCGCTCCGTCTCTACGCTTTCTGTCGTTGAGCAACAATTATTTCTCTGGAGAGATTCCGCCGGGTTTCGGGGCCAATTCCCAGCCACTGGAGGCGTTGGATCTGTCGTCGAACCTGCTCAACGGCTCCTTGCCGTCGGTGATCGGAACCGTCCTGTATCTGAATCTCTCTTCTAACCGACTCTCTGGCGAGATACCGCCGGAAATCGGCAGGAAAATCCCTGAGAATGCGACGCTCGACCTCTCCTATAACAACCTCACTGGTCCTGTGCCTGACGTCGGGGCCTTCCTGAACCAGAAGTCACAGTCCTTCTCTGGAAACCCAGGCCTCTGCGGCGCCCCGCTCAAGAGTATCTGCAGTGTCCCGGCTACTCTCTCCAACTCGTCGCTGAACGCCACGACTTCGCCGCCCGCGATCGCGGCGATGCCTGAGAGCTTGCCGGAGGAGCCGACGGACAACGGGAGCGCTCCGCCCGTGAAACCGGCAAAAACCGAAAAGCCGAAGCAGAGGACAGGCGTGCTGGCACCGGTGACGATTGCGGGTATCGTCGTTGGAAACTTCGCGGCGCTGAGCCTCGTGTTCATGATCTTCATCTACCGGTACCAGGTGAGTCGGAAGAAGGCAGCAGGGGCGTCCGTGGCGGGAATTTCCCGCGACCCGAAGAAGAAGGACGGTGTCGGGAGATGGTCGTGCCTTCGAGCGAGCGGGAAAAGAAGCGGCGACGAGGACGACGAGAGCGTGTCGGAAAGCTCGACGTCCGTTTCCGAGTCCGAGGACGAGCCGCGGGATCAGAAACCGGGACGTCTGGTGATGGTGGACGGCGAGACGGTGGAGCTGGAGCTGGAGCGTCTGCTTAAGGCGTCGGCCTACATCCTGGGCGCCAGCGGAACAAGCATCGTGTACAAGGCGGTCCTCGAGGACGGCACGACGCTCGCCGTCCGTCGAATCGGAGAAAGCGCGGTGTATCGGATGAAGGACTTCGAGAACCGGGTCAGGCTCATCTCGAAGCTCCGCCACCCGAACCTGGTTCACCTCCGTGGCTTCTACTGGGGCTCCGACGAGAAGCTTCTCATCTACGACTACGCGCCCAACGGGAGCCTCTCTAGCTTCTCCAACACCAGTACGTTTCCTCGACCCGGCTTTCATTTCCTGAAATTCCATCCTCGGAACCGGATAAATCCGATTTCCCCCCTCATTAATCACGCCAACAGATACCTGCACTTTTCGGTGAAAACTGAAAAGTCTTTCGCTTTCATTTCGTGACGGTTTCGAAAAGCGATACACCAAGAAAAACGTGAAGGTTTTTAGGATAAAATAACACCTTGTTAAAAATATAAAGTACGTTATTTATCTTGTTCGTGGTTTCTTTTTTCCTGCATCATAAATACTATTGCGAAAAATAAATTTATTTTTTTACCATCAATTTTTTTTTGCTGCGATGTGAGTTTTTTTTTTATTTTTGTTGTGCTCATCTATACATTTTAAGAAAAGTAAGAAAAAGAGCATGAAATTATGTAGTTGGAGGTTTCTCAATCGGTTGAGACATAGGTCGTGGGAGCATACTCATAATTGTAGGTTAGGTTAATTGTCTGTTTGGGTTGGTTTTATTAGGGAAATCGGGTTCGTCTCCGGTCCATTTGAAGTGGGAGGTGCGGTTGCGGATCTGCCGAGGCTTGGCCCGGGGGCTAGCCTACCTGCACGACAAGAAGTACGTCCATGGCAACTTGAAGCCCAGCAACGTGCTGCTGGGCGCCGATATGGATCCCCAGATCGGGGACTTTGGGCTGGAGCGGCTGGTACACGGGAAGGCAAGCAACGGCAGCAGCTCGGCCGTGTACTTTGGCGGGAGCCGGCGGTCGACGCTCTCGCGGGACAGTCTCCCGGCTGATATCCCGCCGGCTAGCAGCCCGCTCGGTGGGTCCACCAACTACGTTTCTCCTTACCAGGCGCCCGAAGTGCTTCGGACCCTCAAGCCCACCCAGAAATGGGACGTCTATTCATTCGGTGTCCTGTTCTTGGAGCTCATCACGGGTCGACTCGTAACCGAAGCGGAGCTTGCGTTATGGAAGGATGGTCCGGCCGAGGAGCGGAACCGGGCGCTGAGGATGGTGGACCCGGGCCTCCGGTCCCAGGTGGAGGAGAATGAGGAGGTCCTGCTGGTCTGCTTGAGGCTGGGGTTCGCCTGCGTCTCTCCTGCGCCGCAGCGGCGGCCGGCCATGAAGGAGGTGGTGCAGGTTCTGGAGAGGATCCCCACTGCCTCTTCTTTCTTGATCCCATCTTCCTTTTCTTCTTCTCATTACTGTTGATTCAAACCAAGACAAAATGAAAAAAAAAAAAAAAAAAAAAAAGAAGGGGGAAAGCACCCAATTTGTTTCTTTTTCTGTTTTCTTTTGGTGGTCCTGCTGACTCACTGATCATTTGTATTAGTGTGCATTTTTAGAGCTCTGGATGTTGATTTTCCCGTTTGGAAGTCATGTGAAGGGGGGGTGGGGGAGGGCGAGGGGGGTGGTGGTGGGGGGAAGAGAGAGAGAGAGAGAGAGAGAAAAAAAAAAAAGGTGTGTGATATAAAAGGTGTCTGAGATAGAGGAAGAGGGTTTCTGTTGGTTTTGCCATGTGACCAAGTTGGCCGGTTGTGATTTATTTTCTGTGTATGTTGTATACATTGACTTGGTTGTGTCAGAGATGTGTATTGAGTTGCAGTAGGGCTAGATGGGTATCCCCTTAAATGAGTACTTGTGATTTTTTGTATAATGAAGTGCCAAAGAGTTCACAGAGAGGAATGAGGACTTCTGAGCGCTTGAATTCGCCAGCTGTGTATAATTGATTGTGAAAAGGAGTTCTGGTATGTCAAACTGCACATTGTTCTCTCTGCATTTAAAGTTAGACAACTACTGCTCCGAGTTGAGAAAGGGTTTAGATATTACCTAGAATTCCACAGGTCTCTTCAAGGTGTTCGAACAGTACATTTTTTTCGTTCGCTCAAATGCTTGGACGATACTGAACTCGTGAATTTCCTAGCACCACCTTTGAACGCAAATTGTGCTAAATCTGGTCCCATGATGATGCCCAAAAAGCCAAAAGAAGAAGAGTGAAAGTTTTGACTTCCCGCTCTATGAGGACTTGTTTGTTCTTTCATTGGGGAAAGGAGGGAGTCCATTAGTTCCAAGTTTTGTGGTCCATCACACCAGACATGTGCCATGCACATGGCAGGAAACCGAGACTAGCTTGATCTTGTAGCTCGACCTGTAACGCATTTTAATTAATTGCTTATCATAAGGTTGCACTATCGCCTGATGTCGGTGAGGGCCTGTAGAGTTTTACTGCCATGTTGTTTGTTTCAGGAGGCAGACCTTAGGAGCTAGGTGGTTGGTGCAGTAGGGTGGGAATAGGCCGATTTGACGGGCGGTCATTTTTTAATTCTCATGGGTGTCAGCTCCCTGTTGCAGCCATATTCACCTCGGCAATGACAGGCCGTGGAGTGTGAGGGATTAGCCGTCAGGTCCTAGCTAGGGCCTCGCCACTGACATCTTCAATTAGTTTTTGAAAATGGGTTCTACTTTGGACTCTTTAAAACGAAAAGTTTCCGTCTTAGAAATAGGTGGTTGTTTGTGCCTTGGTTTGATTCTAATAGCATCTTTGGCTCATGATAGTTTTCGTAATTTAGTTTCATACCGTGCATTATTGACGTTTGGAGCATGTAGTTGTGCAAGCAACAAATTTAGAGTTCAGTTCAAAGCATGTAGCTGTTGAAGGAAGCTACTTGGAGGCTCTTTAATTTTCACTGTGAAACTATGGTTGCTTCTGCCATTAAAATGCAGATTCAATGAGATGATCAACCCGCGAGAAGAATAAGCCGAGCGTGAACCCACTGTGTTCCGAATGATTTCGCCATTCACGGCAACAAATGAAACGAAAGTCATGTCAACTGTTGCCTCCAAGACATCGGAATCTAACAGGTGGTGTATCTTGGTACTCAAGGCTCCTCCAAGCATAACTTGTGGATGTTCTCTAAAGTGTTGCCGTTGCTTCACTTTGTTGGCAACAGTGGCTCTTCTATTTTGAAAAATATGTACGCTGATCTGTTCTCCGGCTTCTTTCCCCTTAGTATTTGATTGCCAAGGTAGAAGTTGGTCAATCTGCCAGAAGGATGTCATGTGCTAGAATAATTAATAAATAGGTGGAGAAACATGTTGATAAGAAGGCGATTTCTCAGAAGGAGAAGTTAATTTTTTCTAGACGCTAAAGCCGATTTGAAGTGTGGTTCATTAATAAGCGATTTACTAAAAAAGAAACATGTTTGCCGACACAGATTGGGTTTCTCAAGTTTCTGATGATATATATGATGATCTAAAATGAAGATTTCCTATTTTCAGGACTATTTTTTCCTACAATTTTGGAAGAAAATCAAGTTTTGTGATTTTCCTAATGAGGATCAGATTTCCATGAAAACTATCGAAGAATAGCCTAACTGTCGTTAACCTGAGAAATGAAAGAAATTGACTAGTTGTTTCCGGAGTTGCCCTATATCGTTAAACTACGTTGCAATTATATTAGCTAATACTTTTTGTCCACAAGTTGGCAGGGTTTTGACAGTCTTATAAAAACTAGTACACGATAAATTGAGGTTTTAAGTATGCCATGGCATAATATCCTTCCCTTTTCTTCAAGAAAGAATAACATTTGTCATTTAAGTTGGAAGATACCTTTGACTGTGGTTGACTGAACACCTTCTTTGGTGCTCCATACTATTGCAAGCGTTACTTCTAACAGAAAGCAAGTTTATGATCTTCATGCTGCTAGCTATAAGCAAATCCCTCATTATATAGATCAACGACAAGAGCAGAAACAAGATATCTGATGTAAAACGACGAATATAAAGCCACGCCTGTTTTTGTTGGGGTCCATAGCTTCTTTTAGTGCTGGACAGGACAAGTATCACATCCTAATCGTTTTACATTGATACTGTAATCCACCATTTTACCTTATCTTCTTTTATTTGTCCTTGCTAATCCAATTTCTTTATCTGTACCATATCAGGATACTGCTATGCTTCTTATTTGCAGAAGGATTTTTTTTTTTTTTAAACGTAATGTGATTAAGTTTTCCAAACATGATGAGAGTTGTCTTCCTGTTTAGGGCAAAGCAAACATGAGGAAAGCCGAGGCATGATGCAACAATGGAAGACATTAAACACCATTTGTTTCGTTATCTCAAATGTATCTGAAACTCAAACATTGTGCCTTTTGCCACAAAATTGAATTCTGAGAGTGATGGGCAAAAGAGGACCTCCAGGGTTTTGCTGGGCCTATTCAAAAGCAATAAATGAATGCAAATAATTGCACACAGTGCTATGATTCTGCTGCAATATGAGCAGAAGCCTGGTGTATTGGAGATGAATATCAATTTCTTCAAATATCTTTGTCTCCCAATCATGAATGTGCTTTCCCAAAGATCTATATGGCGTTGTGATCTTCAAAGAATTGCTTCCGTTTATCATGGTACCTGACTGTAAAGTAGGTGAGGCTTATTGGGGACATCATGCTTGCTTTTGCGGAGTTTTATTGAATTTATATACCTGATATAATTTAGTATTTGGTTTATTGTGAAACTTAAGAAGCAGGATGAAATGACGACTGAGCTTCTTAAATCTGGCTGGGCAGATTGGCTTAAGACCTTAAAGTAGTAGAAGATCAATACTTGACAGATAGAACCAGAAAGCAATTAGGACGATTTCTTAATGGGCAATGGAACAGATACTTACGGGCTTCACACCTGGCCCAAACGAGATGCACAAAACATGCGCTTTTTAATGTCGATGTATGTTGGAATACACGAGCAGGTAAACCAAACAAAAGCAATTTAGTACACATTTACTACATAAGCGCTAGATATGTATGTGCGTGTGTGGCGTGAGAAAGAGAGAGAGAGACAGAGATCAGAGAAGTAGCTGGTAATCCAAAGAGAATTGTGAACAAATTGGATGTCTTTTCCTATAACCTAAGTGTAGGATCACAAAAGAAGAGGTGAAGATATGGACAAATTATTGAATGTCCTTTCTCCCCTTCTTTTTGATGAGATGTAGAGGAGGGAGACGGTCGTCCAGCACTAGTGTTTCTCATGAATGAGAGATCTCAACGGAAGCTGTTTGTCGTTCTCCTCAATGACAAATCGTGCTACCAAATCCTAGTCTTCTTGGCAATGACAAATCATGCCACCGAATCCTAGCAAATTGAACCAGTGGACCTTATCTGTAGGGGCCTGTTTGGCAGCTTATGGATCATAAAGTCACTCACTTCGCCCATTCCAACAAGTCTTAATCCTTCACTTGGGAGTCCTTCTCTTGGGTAGGATCGGCCCAATGAAAGTCAATCCTACCAATAATGCAGAATGGCAGGTCATGGTTGCATTCCAGCCGAGCTGGAACCCAGCATAAACTGTTCGAATCCGGCTCCTTAGAAAGTCTCATGTTGTCAAGCTCGGCCAAAACTTGGTCGATGGTTGTTCAAGCTCCGGTAAAGGTAAGGTCGGCGGCCATGAGAGGAAATTGTGTGATGGTCGGGACAGCCAGCACAGCTCACATGGAGGCTAGTATATCCCCTCAGAGTTGGCAGCACCATAAATCACCAGCAAACAACGGCACAGAAACTTCTCGTACACATGCCTCGCCTGTCACATTCTCTTAAATTTCACAAAGGAAACGGGTTTGGTGATTTATATCCAATAGAGACACACTGCGGGAAAGGGCCGAAAAAATAATTTATTGGCTTCACATGGTTGTTGGTCATGAGCAGATGTAGTTAAAAAGTTTCTAGTTGGTTTGTAATGGAAATTAGCTTGGTAACATACCAGCATCAATCATAGTTTTTATCTGAGGGCCAACCAACAAAATGCACGGTAAACATAAACTTTCTGGGTTGGGAAGTTCATGCCAGTGAAAAAAATATTGGTCTCAGTCTTTATTTAAGAGGAAGAAAAAGCTCCGCCCGTCTGGGTCGATGGTCAAATTTCAAACCTCTAATGGAGAAGCAGAGTTACAAAGCCGTACCTTCACACTAGGTTGTAGATGAGCTTTCACTCTCATGGATACTTTAGGGACCACCCTGTTGCAGGAGTAGATGTCCTGAACAGTTTTTTTCTTGTAAGTTTTATCGTTAACAAGTTGTCCTTTTCTTTTTCACAATTTTAGAATTTTAAGCGCCGACTGATCTTTCTTTTCTCAAGTCGCCTGCGAGAGTTTGTCATGTTTAGCTAGACTGAGTTTAAGGCCTCCAATCTGATGACGGTGTTGCAGTTTGATAGTTTTGTAAGATCAACACAATCAGACTTTTTAGATCGACAATGGAAAGGGATCGAGACTTTCCGACTTCCAGTACATAGCCAACATTATTGATTGATTCAGTCGAAAATTAAGGGGAAAAGGTAACTGTCAAGGAAGCGCATCCATAAATTTTCCACCGAACTCCAAGAATTCAAATACATCTTAGATATCTTGGCTGAGACAATTAACATATCTAAGGCACTGTTTGAGAAACGAGTGTAATTGCAAGCCGAAAGTGCCCATTGATAAGCATTTTGATATTTGGGAGAAGTACTGCCACCAAAACATTGTATTGCAGATGGAGTTGATAACGCAACTCTATCCTGAGAGCCATATCTCAACACCAAAACATACACGGGAGGGTTTGCCGGTGTCTCCCCTACCATACTGCAGAACTGGTTTCTTTCAACTCAGGCTATTTGTAAGAAATACTAAAAAAACGGAGAAGAATGTATAAAAACTGACGCCCACGGATTTAAACCGGCGAACTACCAGTGAAGGACATGAATTGAAAATTTGAAATTGGTGTGGCGGAGCCGTATTGCACCTGCCGCCCGAGTGAAAGACCCTAAAATTTCAGAGGGTTTCTGCATAGGATATTACACTCATTCAGGCAGCAGTAAGTACAGCAGGTAAACCAGGAATTGAGACCGTCTGCTGCCCAACAAGTTGGACCGTCAGAAATGGAGGTGTACTAATCAGAGCAGTTTGCCAGCCTCCATGAAGGACACCTCTAGATGAGCGAGATAAGACGCCGAAAAATGGCACCACGATCAGTATTTGTAAATGAGCAGAGCTAGAGTGGGTTGTCCCTCGAGGAAAAAGGCAACTGAAGGAAATTCATAGGTGCTAATTGTCAATTCTGAAGCTCCAAAAAGCCCAGTTTCAATCTATGTTCTGATTATTTAATTTGAAAACCGAAGAGATACATCTCGGAGCAGAAAAAGACACCCATATTACGCACAAATCCAAAATTAGACACCTAAGAGCACAAAAATAAAAATAGTTTGTCCTATCCGGTCTTTTAACATTTATGATCTAGAAACTTTAACTAAGAAAACAACATGCAAGCCGCAAAACCACTTCCAACATTTTTTTGTAAGTTACACTTCAACACTCACCTGAAAGTTACAACTAAAACTTTGTTCAAATTTCCGTATTCCTTTTGTTTGCAGAAAATTTAGTACAGGACTTATTTATAGTACTTCAATATTAGGAGGATTCGTATTTATTTGTCATTCAAAATATTCTCCTTATTTGTCATTCAAAATATTATCCTTCCCTTATTCTCACTTCGAAAAGGTTCACATTATGTCTACAGACACGAATTAATAATGGATCTAATACTTCAACAACATTATCAAGGACTTACAAAGCTAACCGACAGAATCAACCATTTTTGTCTACGTGTTAGACCGGGTGAAATTTCTACCCCCAAGGTTCTAGTCGAAGAGCAAGGAGTCATCGGGACCTCAAATGTCGTCCCGTTGAGGAAGCAAACTCGCTGAGACTTTAGTTTTAATGAGACATAAGCTTTCTTCGCCATTCAACTATGCATACCGCCCTTGACAGTATTGATCACGCAAAACCTCTTTTTATTCTTTCCCAACAAACTGAACCCAATGTGAGGAACATGCGGTTGATCAATAAGTTGAAGCCATCAAAAGTCACTAAATCCAACAATTTTGCTTTTGCAGACCAGTGACTAGGGAAGGACCCTTTAAGCGAGTCAAAGAAAAGTAACTAAGACAGGCTTTGCAACCATTTAATTCACTAAACAAAATAACGGAAGCATTTTCAGCATGTTACTGTTTCATGTACAAGTTAAATTACTTCCGCATAAATTTACTAAGGCATAACATAAACAATGATCCACACTATTCACCTGTGATATAGTTGTCGGGAAGAGCATCCGTATGATTTCTGCTGGCAGGAGTTTCTACAGCTCCGCAGATTAAAAGAACAGAGACCACTCTTTGCATGCAGACCAAAAATGCATGAAAATTACCACACGATGATTTTTTAAGGGTACATTTCCATACTAGCGGAATAAAGCCAGCCCGATGCCACTCACATTCTACATTTTAGTTACAAGTATTTTTCCTTTATCAACGTACCGTAGATGACAGAAAACCAACATATGCCAACTAGAGTTGGCAGTTGGCAGCATATATTTTTATTAGCTAAAAAAAAAGAAACCCAAAAGACAAGTTACGAGGATGATTAGCTTCTAGCTGTTGCGGCCCTCATTTGGTTTGGGAATCCTTTTGTACTCGTAGTTGTTTATGTCCACCTTCTTTTGCAGGGCCTGCACTCAAGAAACAACATTCGTACAGATTATACACACTAAATGCACTAGTTTCTTTGATCAAGCCTACAGGAAGATTTTATGACAGCAGAGACCCAAGCCCTTCAATCTGAAGCACAATACCTTTAACTCCTCTTCAAGAGAAAATTTTTTCGGATTTGTACCCTCCAAAGGTCCAGTCCTCGACAATGCCTTTGTAGTCTGAATAACCTCCCATGCACTGTCATCTCTCACTTTGTCCACCTCCTTGCTGGATGAAAACAAGAGGCCTCCAGTGAGAAGAAAGCAACTCTCGAGATACAAGCTTGTCTATTGTGGAATGGCTTGCAAGTTGAATTAAAAATTTAGCTAATTTGACGCAAAAAACTTACATTCTTCGAGGCATATGATATTTGCACCAATATATATGAAAACAATATATCAGAAAATAGACACTAACGGCCAACTGTAGGACCGGGCAGAATAGAATCTGTCAGTAGATTTTCAAGAAAAGAACTACTGCTTGGTCAAAACCGGCAATCTGGAATTTGCTTGATGACATCATAACTGCAAGTTCAGGAGAATTTTGGATATCACCCATACGGAGGATAACTTGCATTTCAACGCATGGTACCACTGCCCAAAGGGTCCCAAAAAGTGGAGAATTTTTTGAAGAATTCTATTTATCTAGCAATACCCTGAATACACAGTAGGAACAAGTTGAAACTACAAAGTAAACAGAAGACTGCTACTTGCCTCCCTTGTAAAAGATGAGCAAGGCCCATCGCACCAAGCACAGTGACTGAAATAAGTGGAAGACCGTAACGAAGAAACGGATTTCTACGCCCCAACCTTTTAAAAGTTGCTGCTGATTCTTTCATCTTCTCAGAACCAGGGAATGTCATACCAACCTTGTTAGCGGAATCCATAGAATTACTCATCACCATCACCATTAAATGCTTAACTCTGCACCATAATCAGCATCAATATTTCCATGTATAGTCACCAATCCCAAATTCAAAAAGGATGGCTTGCAGGAAATTTAAGTTAGGATACTGGATCAATTCAATATTTTCTGTGACAAAATAAGCAACATTTGCTTCAACTAGCAGTTTAACAACAGAATCATGTCCTGGCCAGGTCATTATAAGGTTTTGACACGAAACAACCAGCTTAAACAACCAAAATTTGCACAACATATACATCCCCACATTTCTTCTGTATTCTCTTCTCGAGAGAACCATCTAAAGCAACACTGTCATCTTAAGAACGTCAAAAAAACAAATTGCTCATCGACCTCTTTCAGTTTGTTATAATTATTATATTGCCAAGCATGTTTATCTACCTCACAAACACTTGGTCAACCAAGAAAATGGACAGATCAGAAAATGAGAAGAAGATATTGCTTGACGCCTAAGATACTTGGGGCCATTTGATGCCCCCGAAAAATTTACTCTAGATGAAAATACCAGCATCACAGATGGGAAGAATACCACAGTTGAGAAAGCTCTTGGTTACAGTTCTAAATGGTCATAATGATAGCGCTTGTGTATCTAAAGCACCCAAAAGTAAGAACCATAATCATATTTGTTTCACTAAATTGAGAAAGCATCATAGTTTGTCATCCTCCAATGGTGAGATCCTGAGATAATCAGAGAATCCTTGCAGGGTTCTGCAAGCTTAATATGGCCTTGCAGGATACATAACTGCAGGAAACCAGGAATCCAAATCCTTATTTGTTCAAATTTCAACCAGGAATCCAACACACATTTCAGATGACAGTGCCTTTAATAGTCAGAAACCCCAAAAGTCAAGCAACACTGTACCATAAGAATCCCAACCCCTGCAAATGAAAAATTCAAATAGACAATCTGAACATCGTAGTTATCATATATACTTTCTGAGCTAGCAATCAATGCTCAATTGTGAGAATGAGCTTCTTCAAGTTAAGTTCAAAGGCTTGCAAAACTGAGAGAAAGTTAGCAGTGCCTCAATGGATCATCCAAGATTGAGAACTAGCTGTAACAACAAGGTTACTCGAAAATGAAAAACAGATAGAAGCACTCATACCAAACAAGAAAAATCCACCAAAAAATGCCAACAGCCATTAGGGCAAATATATGTTCTGGGCAAAAACCTTAGTTGTTAAGGCGTCGCCTAGTCCACGCCTAGGCCTGAGTCCGCATCCGTCTCCTAAGTCCATCACTTAGGCATCAAGTGTTAGACTGGTGCTTAGGTGCGCCTAGGCTGGACTAGGCACTAGCACGCCTAGTCCATGGGAAGGTGAAAAGTCGCCCTTCCCTTCAAATTAAGTCCTGTAATTTTATTCTACACTGTTATACTGCATATACTTATATTATGTGCAGTTATATTATATAACTTCTGTTCTTTAAGTACAGTTTTATATACTTAATTACATAATCTATATCAACTCATCAAGTGGAAGTCTCAACCATACGTTAAGTACATATTCTATAACACCATGAATTTCTGTATATATATGTGCTCTACAACATATTTTGTTTTACCTATGCCAGCCTTCTTCCCCATGTTAAAGCCTAGGTTTATGGTAAAAAAACCATCAGTTTCTCTTGTTTAGTGTATGTCTAGTAATCAGAGAAATATGTGCAGACCTCACTTCAACATAGTCTGATGTTAGAGCTGCAAAGAAACAATATGAACTATGTGGATGATAGTCCACACATGAAGCATAAAACATTTCCTAAATTACTGTGTTGTAAAAATCCTCTGTGATGCATATACTTATCAATTCGTTGTCATCAAATATTCAGTACACAAGTAACAAAGTAAAAATTTGTTAAATATGGGTAAATTTCCTCATCTTCATCTACAGACAAAATGCAATTTTTTATTATGGCAACTTTTTTAGCTAGATATGACTTAATTACAGAAAAGCCCTCAAAGAACTGAAGTGTTAGTAACAGAATAAAAGTCTGGTAGATATTGGACGCCTTTTTAGGCCAGGTGCGCCTAGGGGCAAGGCATTGGCTGGTGCCTAGGCAGCGGCTAGATGTTTTGACAACTAAGGCAAGAATGCACGGTCCAGAATGTTCAAAAAACCTTTCTGCACAAGTCTGACATTGAAGGAGCCTTTCTTTGAGACCTCATCTTCTTACCCTGGATGGAACACCAATTTTGCAGGGACAGGAAGGAGAGCTCGAGACAGCAGTTCATTGCAGAACCAAGAGCTGGAAAAAGGGGTATCTAGTAAAAGAATGAGATGGAGAGGCAAATACTGAGAGATTACAGAACAGGGAGAGTTTAGCAATGAAAGTGGACCGAGGAAGGAGATGACAAGGCAAAACTGATCAATAGAGCAATACCCACCATTAAATAATGCAACATAACCCTCCCTCCCTCTTTCTCTCATTCTCTCGCTTTTATTGAGGTTGCAAAGTGAGAGAATATGTTAGAAGCCCACATAGTTTGAAGAAAAATGAATTCCCATCAAGCACAACATGATGAATACAGCTAAAATGAAAAATGATAAAACCCCTTTACCATGTCCAACTCAGTCGCAAGTCTGTGACCATATGCTTGACATATACATTTTTCATAATCCAATGATACTTCTTTCACTAATCTCACACAATGTTGTGTGAATCAGGTTTGGAAGATAGTAAACTTCTTTCACTAATTTCATGCAAACTTACCAGTATCAGGTTAGAAGTACGCACTTTTGCAGAGATGGTAAAAAGAATCAGACTGCAATGCCTGTCTGTCATGAACGAGACACCCAATCTACGTCTGAACAGATTATCTAAGATAATGAAAAATGTCCACAAAACCCATAAAAGATCAAAGGTTGTATATGCATATCTACTATCGGCCAGCTCCTCTTTTCCTATGGTACCACTGTTATAGTTGTCTTTAATATCTTTTGAGGCTACGAGCTTCTTCCATATTAAAGAGGATTGGGCTTTTGTCTCATGGACTGATGGCCTGAAACAAAAAACATCGTGCAAACTACACCAGTAAATACATAATTCTTGTTTTCTTATCAAAGGTGAGTTGTAGCTCCCTCCCTGGGAATGCGCTGTGCAATTGAAGCTTCTTTCACGTGAAAATGTGTGGGGTCCTTTGACAGCTTGGACTTATGATTCCGGAATGAAAATTCCAGTATCATAATTTCAGTTCAAACTTGAACAAAATGAAAATTCTGGGTTCCAATTGTCTTGTGTTTGATAGCATGACATTTTCATTTCAGCACTAAGATTCTACTGTTTGACAAAACAAGCAATAAAATTTTCGAACTTTTTTGTTACCATCGCTTTCTGAATCAGGAGAATGCCACTACCTTGTGACGATAAAGGTGATATATCAAGAGATTAAGTGATATGTTGCAGTGGCAGAGCCAAGGATCTTGGGCTGAGAGGCACTAATTAAAAAACCTCACACTTTAAAGGGGCGTCACAATATGTAAATAAGCAAATCTTTTAAAGCATCAATAGGAAAATACAGAGTCTTTATGGGGCTGGTGTGCCCACACCTGCCCATATGTGGGTCTGCCATTGCGTATTGCGTATAGATGGGAATAAAGCAGCATTTAGGTTAGCACACTGGACCTGACCCAAGCATGACCAATGAGTTCCAAGTGGTGACCAACCTGAACCAAAGGCAGGAAGCACAAGTGCTTTGACCTCTCTCAACCTAACACGCTTGTGCTATTAAGATAACAGAGTACTTCCTTTCTCTGCAAATTCATCTAACCACAAAAGATCCATTACCCAGGTCATTGACAGTGAAGGTATCGATGAAAACTTATCCATCCTGTTTTTCTTTTCCAAGTAGACAAGTACTTGAAGTTTTAGAGTAGGTTCTTCGAGGTATTATAAGTTAGAATTAGAGATTTGCCAATTGAATTTAGGAATTTAATATACTTTTCATGCTTTGTGAATGAAAAATGATGAATATTAATGTCAACATACTTATCATGTGTTATCACTATGTTGTTCTGTTAGAAATGGATAACGATATCTTTTTTATTGAAAAATGTATACATTTTTAATTAAATTTAGCATTTAATATTACAATTTATAATTTCCACTTTTAAAAATGTTATGTACAGATCAGTGTGCCTAATCTCACCCACATTCTAGGCTCAACCATCGCCTAGGCTGGGCTAGCCATTTTAACAACACAGTTTCCATGTCCCAATACCGCAACTCTTTCATGGTTGCCCACATATAATGAGCCTGGTCATGACAGGTTTATAGATCACCTGAATCCAGTGGAATAGGAAACGAGGACCATAATTACCTGGACTTGTATTTGCCTGTACACGCAAACACATCTGCTTAGCCATCCAATGGAGTTTGACCTCAAACCTGGCATTGTTGATTTCCGATCAGTAATTCACTTCAAGTATCAATCAGAAGAAAGTTATGTGACAGAGGGGCATAGCAATCAGGAGAAGAAAGTTTTGAAGGTCAGATCAGGCTGGGTGGTAAGGCTCGTGTTCCAGGAGGTCAGTGAAGACTGAAACAAGTACTGCTAACAAGAGGCCCACAAAGTGAGGAAAAAAAGAATAGCTTTTTCCAGTTTCCAAAACCAAAGAAGAATGAAAGTACTAGAAGATAGAGGTGAATACAAGAAGGCAGGCTTGTTTGGTAGTCTCGCCTTTTGAGCAAAGAGACCAAAATAGATTAGTCACAGTAGCAGACTGATATCGGTGTTCAAGTCCCTGCTAATAGTGGAGCTAACCAAAGAGCCAGCTGCTTGAGTCCCAGTCCATGTTCATATAATGACAAAGCCGGAAAACAAGAGTCGTTGATATCACTTTTGAAGCAGTAGGCAGTATTCCAAGTCTTTGCAACAAATAGATTTGTCACTTGTCAGTCGTTAGGCCTCCTAATCGTTCACTTCTTCACTTAGTTTCTTCACAATGCTTTCACTTATCTGAACTCATTCATGATGCCCCATCAATCTGAATTGGACTCAGCTTGCGAGAACATTTTCTATTTACAGCAAGCCTCTGCATTTTCTTTGTTTGATCCCCCTGTGTTTGCCCGTTTATGGATGCACTAAGCTATGCTGTTCATGCAGAGGTACATGAACATGCAAAATACACACAAAAATGTGATTGCTCATGGGCATGCATGCACACTTGAACCCTTATCGTTCTTAATCAGTATCACTCAAACCTGCAATGAAGCATCTCAAGGAAAATTTAAGCTGCCTGACCAGTTTTCACTCCAACAAGCATAAGAAAATTTTCTAAATATCGCCAAGCACAGCCATAACTCCACTTACACGTGTTATGGGTTCTTTTACCAAGAAGAGACAGTGAACTAGGAACTCTTACATAGATAAAAACTTGAATTGGTGTTGAAGCCTAAATTTTTGTACATGAAATGCATTAGTCACTCAGTTGATTGACAACTGTAAGAAAACATTCGAAGAGGAACCAAGGAAAATCAGTATCATCACAAGACGACAGCATCTAATGCAGCAACCACGGGCCACATTTCATATTCTTCACTTTTGTGCTTGAAATGCATCAGTCGCTCTGCTAATTTTTGGATAAAAACATCATTTCACCCCTGATATAGATAACTTTTTGATGGATCTTACCAATAGTCTCCACAGGAACAGATTCCATCCTTGAAATGATGGAACCTCTTTGCATCCCTAGCAATGATCTCTCTTTGTACAACTCTAGAAGTAAATTTTATCCAGTTATGACAATCCCCACAAACTCTTAGATTCTTGAATATCCGAATAGGGACACCAAGTGGTAAGCAAAGCAACCCAAAAGCAATTGTCAACTTTTCACTGTGGTAGTGCAAAGATCTCTCTTTCATCTCATCGTCCAAGTCTTGCAATACAAACCTGGTATCAGGGACATAACCTAGATCCTCAGTTCTTAAAATTAGTTCATCTAGTTTGGCATATATCTCATTTTTTCTTGGGTGTGATTGGTCCCCAGCAACAAAAACATATATTTTGTGATTAACCTCAATCCAGCTTAGTGCAGGATCCTTCTTCACACCAATGTTTCTCATCTTATTTTTTATCCTAGCAACTTCAGTCCAGTTGCTTGCGGAAGCATAAAGATTAGATAATAAGACATGAGTTCCATCATCTTCCTCTACCAATCGAAGCACAGATTCAGCTGCCCTCTGTCCTATCCCAATCTCACCATGAATTTTACAAGCACTGAGCAATGTCCGCCAAATTACAGTGTCTGGTCCCATGGGCATGCTGCGTATCAACTTTTCAGCTTCTTCCAACTGCCCAGCCCGTCCAAGGAGATCAACCATGCAGCCATAATGCTCTCTTGAGAGCACAATGCCAAGGGCAAACATCACACGGAAAACTCTGCGACCTTCTTCCAGCATTCCAGAGTTACTGCATGCTGATAGAAGACTTATGAAGGTTGCAGAATTTGGGATTATACCTAATTGTTGCATTTCCTCAAAGAGTTGCAGACCTTCCTGACCATGTCCATTCTGTGCATATCCTGAAATCATTGCATTAAACAAAACAACATCTTTTTCCAGCAACCTGTTATTAAACACCAAGAGTGCCATTCCCATGCACCCGCACTTCCCATACATGTCAATAAGTGCTGCAGCCACAAATACGTCTGTGTCAAAGCCTGCTTTCATGATGAGCACATGGATTTGCTTACCTTCCGCAAACAGAGCAACTCCAGCACATGCTTTAAGTGCTACTGAAAATGTAAACTGATTTGGCTTTATGGAGAATGATGTCATTTTGTGAAAGAGTGACAAGGCATCTTCTTCCTGCCCATTCTGAACCAGTCCCGTTATCATGGCAGTCCAAGATACCATATTTGCATTGCTCATCCCATTGAAAACCTTGAAAGAGTCTCCAACACTGCCACATTTTGCATACATGCTCAATAAAGAGGTATGAGAAGAATTATCTAGTTCGAGTGCTTCTTTGATGATAACTGCATGGATCTGAATCCCTTCCCTTAGTGCCAATAAGTTTCCACATGCAATTAGGACACTAGCAACTGTGTACTCATCTGGTCTCATTCCACCATGAACCATTTCACCAAACATCTCCAATGCTTCCTCATCCTTCTCGTTATGTACATACCCCACAACCAGTGCTGTCCATAGGACCACATCCCTTTCATCCATTCCATCAAACACAAGTCTGGCATCCTTGACCCTGCTACACTTCACATACATGTCTATGATTGCACTACCCACAAAGACATTGGCTTTCAGACCGGACACAACCATCCGGCCATGAGCTACCCTCCCACCCAAAGCATAACCGAGGTCTGCGCAAGCCTTAAACACACTTGTGAATGTGAATTCATCTGGAAAAACATGACCAAAATGCATAATCATGAACAACCTAAGTGCCTCTTTGCCACACCCATGTTGGGCATAGGCCGAAATCATGGCGTTCCAGGGAACCACATGCTGAGGAGGCATTTTGTTGAAAAGTTTGCGGGCATCGTCGATGCGACCGCATTTCAAGTACATGTCGATGAGCTTGATACTCAATTTGAGATAGGGGAAACCAGTGCGGACCATGTGGGAGTGAACCCACCTTCCTCCTTGAACCCATCTCCTTGTTGCACACTCTCCAAGAAGAAAAGCGTAAGAACTAGCACTCCAATTCTCAAGCACTTCTTCTCTGAGATTTGCCTTCTCTTGTCGGTGTAAACAACGATATGATCCCCGTAGCTGCGTTCTACTGCGGAAACCTACCTTGGTCAGACTGGCATCTCCATTGTTAAAGATCCTTCTCATTCTTTTAGAAAACCAGAAAGAGCTGCATTTTGGTTGTGTCCACCGCAGTGGCGGACAGGAATTTTTGGCTGAGGGGCACTAATACATAGTACATGATGAGAAAACTTACAAAGGTAGATCTTATTTAAAAAGTAAAGCAAGGCATAAGCAGAAAAAATAACTGCAAACATAACGCTTTCTGTCATGTTAAAACCAGAAGAGAAAATACCCGAACGATAGGAAAGACCATT
Organism: Nymphaea colorata; assembly: GCF_008831285.2. NCBI lineage: Eukaryota > Viridiplantae > Streptophyta > Magnoliopsida > Nymphaeales > Nymphaeaceae > Nymphaea > Nymphaea colorata. The sequence goes on along the minus strand of NC_045146.1, from coordinate 16,341,003 downwards.
AAAAAAACAAGAATTTGACTGAGAACTTCCAAACCGGAGCACGAAACATAACGGTTCATGAAATCTGAAATAGAAAACAAATACTTCATTCAATAAATCCTTACTGGCAAGCCAACCAACAGTTGCTAGAAAATAGAAATAGGATGACGAAAGAAAACAACCATTGATAAATCTAATAACCTCACGCACCAAAGAGGAAGAAAGGGGTTAGGGCACGATGCAGGAGAGAGAGAGAGAGAGAGAGAGTAAAAGAAAAGGAAGAAGAAGAAACCGATGCACACCTCCCCTCAGGAAGACCTCTATCCGTCGGTCATGGCCGACCAAGGAGCGCAGACATTTTTTTTCGAAAGAAAAGGAGGAAGGTGAGCACGCGAAATGAACCAGTGGATAGAGAGAGGGAGAGACAGAGGGGCACACCTGCTGGGGCCAGTAGGAGTCACAAGCTGCAGGTAGAAGGAGAGTGAACGATGGAGAAAGAAGTCGCGAACGGACGACTGCGGCCTGGAGGAGCGGCGCGCGGGTTCTTCGCCCGAGAGTGATTAGAACGATGCTTCGCGGGAAAAAATTACACAAGACAATCGCGCGTTTATGCCATGACGCGCGATTAAATAATTCCCGGGTCGGATTTTGATTCCGGCACGGCGTTTGAAATTTTGATCATGGAATTCCACCGGTGGAATCAAACGCCAGTTAACAAAGCTGTAACCGCGTCGAAAAAGCTAGGTTTGTGTTTGATTATTGTGACCTGCGATCTACAAATCACCATACATTTCAGGTCTACAAATCATTGTAGATTTCAGGTCCGCGGTTTTGAGGTCTAACTCATACCTCTTCCCGAGCTCTAAAACCGCATATTTTACAATGTAAGAAGGGCTTGATGCTGAAATCCACAGTTTTTTAAGATTTCGTGACATTGATTTCATATTCCATCGGGCTTGATATTCGTAGAAATCAAACACAATCTTAAAAACATAAAAATAAAAAAAGCTTCAACTTGCATCGTGTTTTTCTTTAACCTTTCTGTTTGTTTTTTGCCCTATATAAAATGTGGAAAGCTTTGTCTCTACTCCAGCGTTTACCATGAACATTGTGTTCAAACATCACCCACAATATAAACGCTTGGTAACGTTTAAAAAACTGCTAAATCATTAGAAAAGAAAGCAAATTATCATCCAACTTTCAAGCATGACAAGTATGCTCTTAAGTTTTTGAGAAATTTCTACAACGCTGGATGGAAGACACTACAATGGAAGTAATCCACAAACTTCCTTTCTCAATCAAAGTTATCTAAAAAAATATTGATTAAGAGAGAGCATTTTATGAATATTTTTCTATTCAATGTCTGTCATTCATAAACATTAATTTGATAATTTCTTTTAAGGGGTTAGAATCGTTGGTATTAAAAATTAATCTCATTCTTTAATAATGGGAGCTGCATTATCAAACAGTGAATCTTGATTCGAGAATTATATGCTTGTTCTATGCTCAAGATTGTTGAATTATGATCTCAACTTAGGAAGTAAAATTATGATTTCAAAATTCTAAAACTTTTCATCTCTCTTTATGGGGACAAGGTTTGAATGCTTTAATTCATTGATTCTATGATTTTAATTCATTTTTTAATCAAACAAGTCATTCTTATTTTAGAATCAAAATTCCAAACTATTAGACTCAAAGAAAATTAGGAATCGAAATTTTCATTTCAATTCCTCATTGATGTAAAAAAAATGACTTTTGAATTTTAATTTTAAAACAAAACTGTAAGACAACAAACTCCCCGTCAATGTTGATAGGTTGGATTCCTAATAGGTGGCCAATATAGGAACCCATGGTGTAGAGGTCTATTTTTGTTTTGTATAAATATTAATTTCTAAGTTCTATTTTTTATCCTTATATAGGGGGAACTTCTGGCTTACCATCAAAGGCTTTTTTTTTTGTCATTTCCAACTCCTAATATGCTGTTTTATGTTAGAAGAATAACGGTAGCATGTTATATGTTAAGTTTTTAACAAAGTACCATGTGTCACGGATTGGGAATGATCGAAATGCTCTAGGTAACTAGAAGTCTTTCTCCCCGTGAAGTGTGGGAAAATGGAATTAAAATGTTACGTAAATGATGGAAACGTTACATACATCATAGCATGAAAAGCACGAATTCATCATATCATGAAAAGCACGAACTTTCTCCGGAGTGTTTACCTTGAAAAGTTGATCAGTGATTGATAATTCGGTAAAAGAGCTTTTAGTAGGTTTGCTAAATTACTTCAGAAGCGTTTCTTTTAACTGACTGGACTAGCCCTCCGTCAGAGAAAGAGAGAGAGAGGGAGGGAGGAAGCAAGCTACCATTCTTCGTGGCGTTGAGCTTTTGCCGGGGCAGGGATTTGCAGCAGCTCATTTGCAAGAAGTTGCTTAACAATTCACTTCTGCTGGTGGTGATGATGATTACGCAGGCAGGGCTCTCTTGGCAGGGAAGAGCTGCCACAGCCATCTCCTCCCCTCTTCTTCCTCGCCGTTCTCACGTTCCAAAGGCACCCAACTTCAATTCATCATCTCTTCCTCTTACTAGAGCCCCACCACCACTAACCCTGTCCAGGCTATCCTGTTCGCCTCTATCGCCTCTGCTCTCCTTCCGGTTGTCCTCCTCGACCCCCCTCCGTGTTTCGTCTCCTGCTTCTTCCGCCCCATCATCTTATTCAAATGAAGAACTGGAGAAGAAACTTGCACAGGTTTCCTTCCACTCGTCTCCTTTCCGTGATAATGTTTCCTTTTTATGTTCCAGGACATTTCTCTAAAAATGATGCGTCAATTTTATTTTATATGTAATTCTGTTTGTTGGTATGAAAAATTTTGAGGTCCCAAATTGGTTTGCAGTCGTTGGTTGTTTGCCGAAGACCAAATTATTACTAATCATCTTCTGGCTTTCGGGTCTTGCTTGCTATTTTTGGGCAAAAAAATGTAGATATAAAGTTAATGTTACGGTGACGTTTTACGTGCGAAGCCTGGAGCAAGAGGAATCAATGAATTTCTCAAAAGCCAATGCAGGTGTTCTTCTAAAATTTTGAATAAGTACTAGTTTGCTTAACCCGAAGATAAGCTAACCTATGGAAATTTCAGGACCACCAGCCATTTACAATAACTTCAAATAGAAGTACCTATTTGTTCAGGAAACACGATAAGATGGGACTTTCGTTGTCATTCACGATAGGCGACTTCATTTTCTGTAATTTATTTTGATAATAAGGGGCATCTCTGAAAGCACTTCCTAGTGTTGTAGCAACAGATTCTCTTCACTTGGCTATAGGATCGGAGTTATGAGCTTAAGGATGTCAGGGTCAATACCACAGTGTGCCTCTATTGGCTCAATCTGACAGTGGTTCTGTCTAGCCAGCTTGCCTGAAAAAAGGAGGACCGGATATCTGGTTATTGGTGAAACCTAGTAAGCATTTGAAGGTAACCGGCTGGAATCCGGCAATTCAATTAGAAATCCATCTTATGGGCCTTGTTCTTTGATATGAAGGTGACTCCTCAGGACCATGGTCCAAGAATAAAAAGGAAAATTCAAATTTGGGAACTGAAGGCAAAGACACATACGTGAACTAAGTAAACATGAGAACTCTGTTTACTGATTATGAGCCCGTCTAAACAACTTTATTGAATTGAAGGTACTGATTATTTTTTCAACAAATAGAATAGATGAAAATTAATACTTAGCTTTAAAAAATATCTTGTTGTACCTTACAAACAGTTGTTCAACTTTTAAGTTGATTTAGTGCACATGGTTTTCATACACACACACACACACATAAATGTGAGCGTGAATAGTTGATGAATCTGTCTAGAAAGCCTATTCCATAACATAACAGTTACACTGATGCCATCCATAAAGAATGGGAGAACCTATATCTTTCTATTTTTAACAGACAGGCAGTCTGTTATTGACATTTTTTGTGGGATGAAGTAACGGTTTATGCGTGGCAACAGGTGAGATTCCTAACATTTTGTGCCTCAAGGATAAAACATATATAGTGATGAACAATATCCAGGTTGACCAACTACTGAACGCCATCTCACACATTTTGGATTTGATTGACCAACAATTTGATGCCATCTTACACATTTGATCAGCTAACTAATACAATCAGACTTTCAGGTTTCTAAGAGGCTGGAGAGCACTTCTCGCTACCTTAAAAGGTTAGGCAGTCTGGGTTTCTGGGGCCAGCTTGTCTGCACTGTGGTAGCTGCTGTAATTTTATCATTCTCTGTTGTTATCACTGGGAGAGTTACATCTCCAGTTACATTTTATTGCACTGCTGGAGGCATTTCAGCTGCCTTTATGTCAGCCTTCTGGTCCTTTGGCTATACGCGTTTAGCTGATAAGCTCCAAAGAACAGCTACGGACCCTGAGAAGGTACATCAGCCCTTTCATTGTTGTTGTTTGAAAAGTTCTGCAGTAGTGTTCTGGTTGCTATGTAATATGTCTTGTGTTGTGTTAGCAACAAGGGGTCTTTGTAAACTCAGTTTTGCCTGTTTTTCATTCTTAGTTTCATGATACCGTAGTAGTCCTGTCTAGGTTATTCTTGAACTTGTCAGGACATATATTGTGTGCATTGATAAGGAATTGTTTGGGCATTCAGCAAGATAATCTTAAGTTCTAATATCTGTTGTTTATTGGATATGTTAACTTACCAATACGTGTGTAAGGCTGTAAGCTACTGAACATGCCAAATTTCAATTTTCAGCATTATATAAAGCGAAGAAAGCTACCAATTTCGGTTTACCTGGATATCTTTCAAATCTTAATTTCATGTATTGTTGTTGAATGATTCTTACGAATGGATATGCTCCTTGATTGTTTGGACCTTTGGCTCTATGCGTTTATCTGAAAAGCTCTGAAGAACAGCTACGGACCCTAAGAAGGTATATTAGCCCTTTTATGGTTGTTGTTTGAAAAGTTCTGCAGTAGTGTTCTGGTTGCTATGTAATAAGTCTTGTGTTGTTGTAGCAACAATGGCTCTTTGTAAATTCACTTCCTGTTTTTCATTCTTAGGTTCATGATACTGACATACTGAGTAGTCCTGTCTGGGTTATTCTTGAACTTACCGGGACACAGATTGTGTGCATTGATAAGGAATTTTTGGGGCTTTCAGCAAGATATTCTTAGGTTCTAATATCTTTTGTTTATTGGACATGTTAAGTTACCAATACGTCTGTAAGCTACTGAACATGCCAAATTTCAATTTTCAACATTATATAAAGCAAAGAAAGCTACCAGTTTTGGTTTACCTGGATATCTTTCAAATGTTAATTATAACCTCCAATGTAGGAACTGCATCATGTATTGTTGTCGAATGATTCTTATGAATTATTCTCCTTGATTGTTTGAATTTGGAAGGTGAAGATGTTCAACAATATTTGTGTCAATTTGTGTTAACAAACTTATCTGTTGGATGGCAACTGGCAAGTAGTGTAACTCGTCCCTTTCATTTCCTTGATGATTGAATTGCCTTTGGTTATCCATGGTTAGTGCTCAAATAGGTAAGTTTCTGATGTGAGAAGTGCTGAGTTTATTATTGCATGTTTGGATACTAATCTTTGTAGCATCTTTAGGTGATTTTGTAGCAAATAGTCATTCCCAGAGTTCTGTATGGTGCTTTGAGTAGTAATAATGGTCATTTTTCTATTTTTGAACGAAGTATCTAAATAATAGTGCATATATTATTGTTGCAGGCACCTCCTCGGGCTGAAGTAATCAACAGCTTAAAAAATGCTATTCTCATAAATATTCTGGGAATGGGTGCTGCAGTGCTTGGTATGCAATCGACTGTTGGACTTTTGGTTGCCAAGGCTCTTACCTCATCAGCAACTCCGTATTACCAAGGGATGCGTCCTGGCTACAGCCCTGTCTTAGCATTAGACGTATTCTTGGTACAGGTAGTTCCCTGTTCCTTATCTTTTCTTCATCTTTCATTTTGTAAGCACTGGTGCATCATCTTATATTTTTCTCACTATTAACTTGTTTAATTTTTTTGGCATCTCCAGTATCTGGTTAGTCGACGTACTTAATGTAGGAGATGTTTCTTTGTTACTCATCTCTCATCTCATTTATGCTGTAGTTGCACTTATGCAGGATCATACTAAAACTTTTTTGGCCTTGAGAAAAGTGATGGTTTTAGTTTGTTTATTTCTTTTTCTTTTCCATTCAAACTTCAAAGTGAAGGAAAAACAAATTGCTGAACTAGAGTGAGAGGACTTTAGGTGACAATATTTTTCAATTTGATATGCCGATCTCATCCTCAAGAAATGATAACGTTGCACACTTAAATGGAGAATCCAATTTTGGGTTGCATTGCCGACTTTTTTTCACCATGGTACAGTCTGGTATATGGCTACATGTCTGAGCTTCCCTTTTGCAAATTATGAGTTCTTCGTGCAAAAGCAGGCCCGTTTTGGATTTTGCTTCTCATGACTCTTCCAATCTGGTAGATGGTTACGTGCTTGAGCTTCCATTCTGCAAAATTATCTTCAAACAAGAGCAGGCGCTTTTGGATTTTTGCTCTTTCACACCACTTTTAAAGCAACAAAATAGGAAGAAAAAGAAAGAAAGAAGAGAGAAAGTTAAAGTGCTTGTTAACATAGAAATAACAAAAAATGTAGAAAGTTTATTTATGATTTCTCTTCTAAATTAAAAGAAACTTATGGCATTCCTAACTGGTGAAAGGACCATCTTTTTTATTGTTTACATTTCTTTCCAGTTGATTGGTGCTTTATTTACCTGAAAGTCTCCATGTCTCCTAATGATTTTACAGGCCTCTGCAAATACCATCCTGTCTCATTTCTTAGGGCTTGTGTTGTCATTGGAGTTACTACGCTTTGTGACACTGCCACTGGAAGCTGTTGCAGTGCCGAGAGGCACGTAATTTTGCTTTGCAACTGTCTCTGATTGCCATGGATTTCAGGTAACTGAAAATGTTGATTACATGTGCCATTAAGTCAGCCTTCTCCAGTTGCAAGGCCATCTTGGTTGTGTTCTCTTAATAACATAAATAATGTAAAATATTGTCATTAAAATCAATACTCAGGGTCTCTGAGCAATAATTTGTCAATCATGTTATTTTTTATTATTAATTAAACAGCTGTGGATGCTTTGCGAATCATGTTATTATTATTATTATTACTATTAATTTCCTGAACTTTAGCTTTTTTGTGCAGGTTCCCATGCTACTATAAATTTTTTGTTCTCGGCTATATCAGAAATTCGAAGTGCCGGTTGTTTTAAGGGGTGGCTGGTGATGCAGCTGGACAGGTTTGAAGCTTCCAAAGGTTACCACATGTTTGATGATGATTATAGGCTGAGGTTGTGTCTGTTTGGGACTCTTTATCGCCTTTCTGTGTTCAATTTTTACCTGGAGGATTCATAGCGGTCTTTCGCATCATTATGAACAGTTCTTGGTGTTCCTTTTTTCCTTGCATGTTTATTTTCTGTTTATAGTTCTTCTGTTCTTTTTTTCCTTGCGCATTGGCCACCTGAACAAGCTTTACTGTGCATGAAAATCTCTGCACATGATCGGCTGTATCTGAATATGCAGCAGGACAGGTTTGAAGCTTCCAAAGGTTACCACATGTTTGATGATTATTATAGGCTGAGGTGGACTCTTTATCGCCTTTCTGCGTTCAATTTTTACCCGGACGATTCGTAGCGATCTTTCGCATCATTACGAACAGTTCTTGGTGTTCCTTTTTCCTTGCATGTTCATTTTCTGTTTATAGTTCTTCTGTTCCTTTTTTCCTTGCACATTGGCCACCTGATCAAGCTTTACTGTGCATGAAAATCTTTGCACATGATTTAATACAAAAAGTCAATCTTATTTTCTGTCAGCATATTGAGAGAGAGAGAGAGAGAGAGAGAGAGAGAGAGAGAGAGAGAGAGAGGTTGGTGTGTTTGATTTGCTTAAGGCTACTCCTGCAAATCTGTTTTACATGGTGGATTTGGCAGGAATTGATTATTTAATGCTTTAATTTGTTTTGGAAATTCATAGATCCACAAGGCCAGTGCGTCACATTCTGTACCCATTATGGCTCGCCCGTAGCCTCTAGAGTGAAATCAACATTGATAGATATTACCAGAATTTCCATGCCTTAAGTCAAATGTTATAAAATCATGCATTCGCTAGCATGCACTCACGCGCATACGCTAACATAGCATAAACACGTGACAAAAAGGACTGTATAAAAAGAAATATGAGTCAATCTTCTTTTTTGCATAAGCACTAGTATCGTTTAAAAAGATAGAAACAGACAATTTGGCAGGTATACCTTATTAGGAAAACCTCATATGATGTGCATAACTTTTTAATGCACTGCAAATTCTTGCACTTCTGCAGCATCGCTTTGTAGGATTTAAAAGTCCCAACATGTTATTGGAGTGAAACTGTTTGCGGCCCTCTTTTGCAAAACTTCGAGTTTTGAATTGTAAATCAAAGTTCATTCACATTCTGCCACACCTATGTGCATTAACTTGCATAATTCCTTTACTGTTAAAATGTTATTACTTACGTTGCGTTGACTATATGCAAAAGTATTAGATTAGTGTTGACTACTTTTAGATAACTAAATACTGTAAGTGAATATATGTATAGTAGACAAAGTAGATAAATTAATAAACTTCATAGCTATTCGCCTTTGTAGAAATAGATAGGGCCAATGAGATGATGAGTTACTCCCCAACATAAAAAGTCAAAAGATGCTTCATGCATGTTCCTGTTTCTACCTTAGTTTTCTTCTTTTTTGGTTTTTGAGAAAAAAGTAAAAACGTGAACTAGATTATTATGTGATCATAGGCAGTTTGATTCCATCATCAAGGCAATGTCATTAAATCATAGTCTTCAACGTTATTTACCTGCTAGTCTCTTCTATATTTAAGATTAGTCTAACCTTGTTTAGGTGATAATAATGGTTTCTCTTCATTTGTGCTTATTCTCATGAATATTTTGGGAAGTAGACTTGTATAGCCAGGACCGATTAAGCAAAGTTATTACAAGCCGAAGAATGGGTCAATGAAAAGAAAATTCATACACATTTTGTCTTCAGTTACCCTTCAGAACGTGCCTCCACATTAACCATCAAAGTATTAGCTTAGGAAGTAACGTTGGAAGCGCAACGGCACCCGTAAATACCAAAAAATAGATATATCCAATGAAGCTATGTGGCGCAGGAGATTAACCAAGCAGGCGTGGTATACATGTTCATGTCAAAGGACAATTCTTAGCTCAATCTGCAAGCAGGCTTATACCTCACCATGGAGATTACCCAACCTGTTCATTATGCAGAATGAACCATCCTAGCTTACTAACAAAACACATTAGAGGAAGAAAAAGTGAGGTCAGAACTCAGAATTAATCTATTGTCTGAAGCTATCTTGAACAACCAAATTCCTTAGTGAATGTTCGTCCACCATTGCAAAAACACCTAACAAGTACCTTCTTCCTCCAAACAGCTCCTTGTAGAAGAGAGAACAAAAACTTGCATTGACGCATGCAGCAAGAATTGTATCCTACTGGGTCTTCTTTTCCTTTCTTGCAGAGCTTGGGATCCTGCTAAGGACAGCTCCATGGACATTTCTATACTGTTTTACGACAACATTGTGAGTTGCGCTCAATCTTTCGTCGACTCTATCTTGGTACTTCTCATACAAGGCCGGAATGGTGAAAGAAATTATAATTCCTGAAAGGTATAAAAGCACATGGCAACAGAACTATTTAGAGTATATGATCTGGTAAAAAGCAGCAGATTAGTTCTTTGAATATGATTATTCAGTTGTTTTAGAGACTAACCAACGTAGACGACTGTTGGGAAACTGAAGAAACTTCCGATATATGAAACAATCCACAAACCAATAAAAACCTAGTCAAAGGGAAACCAACAACGTGCATCAGTCCTAGGGAAATCACAACCTGGTCAAATGCATTTGGAAATTCAATGCCCAAACTTCCTGCATCAGACAAGCAGAGAAATGAAGAATGCAGTTACCTCAAGAAAGACCTTCACATCTTTCTTAATTGTAAGATCGTGCGCAATCGCCAATACGTCATTGATATACAACCGTGTCGATTCGGCAGCCTGGGCCACCTGATCTTCCGATAGCTTGAGATCTGGGAGAGGCGGAAGCGGTCTGGGAAGACCAGCGTCCACATTTTGATAAAAAGATGAGCAAATCCAAATTCAACAAGAAAAGAAATCGAGAGGAAAGACCTTCACCTATTGAGAAGAGTCGCGGATTTCGCCCAGAAGAATAGGATGGAGACGAGAAGAAGCAGGACATTGGCCACGAACGACAGGAAACTGTATCCGGCTCTGTCGAAAAGCCACCAGAATGCCGTAGCGCCAGCGACAATTGAAATGCTGACGTTTCTTCGCTTCCAAAGCAGGATATCGGCCACTGCAAGATTTGTTTATTCAACCCTAATCAGCACTCAGATCAATAGGATGGAACGCAAATACAAACTACTGCTTCATTTCAAGAAGAAGAAGAAGAAGAATGGATGAAAACCTTGTCCTCCACCGAGGAATCTATGGACATTCTTCTTAGGATTGGGTTTTTCTGAGGAAGAGGGCGAAGAGTCATTCTCGGCCATCATCATGAGGGGACGACGGAGTCCGAATCGCTTCCTGCTTTCTATGGGGGAGAGAGAGAGAGAGAGAGAGGGAGAGAGAGAGAGAGGATGAAAGGAGGAAAGAGGAGGGGTGGCTTTTGTAGCGGAAGGGACTTATTTTAAAACCTGAAGTTACAAAATTAACCCCGATAGTTTACTACCATGAAATATTTGTTCGATCCTCTTTTGGGGTTGAATTCGTAAAAACAGTTCAGGCTTTTCAATTTCTCATCGTCTTCTTTTCTTTTTGTTATTTTCTTTTTCCAGCAAAGTGGTCGGTCGGCCGGCCGCCGGCCGGCTTGCTTGCAGGCTGCACATTGACTGCCGTCCGACCCCAACCAGGCTCGGTCCCATATAATTGGGCAATTTTTTATTACATTGCAAGAAGCCACTCTTTTTTGTTTTTTGTTTGATAGTTATGCGTTCAATTCACTGAAGATATCCAAGAACCCAAAAGACACTTTTCTTAAATTCATTCTTATGGAATGAACAGATATAGATCAAATGAAAATATTGAAAGTTAGATTCAAATTGACCCAAAAAAATTGCAAAATTTGTTTACTGAATTTGGTTCGCTTATTAGTTCCTAAAAGCTTCCACAATTGAAAATTGTCTCTTCCAAGGTGTGAGGTGCACTTTTGTCCTCAAATTGAAGACAAAAAGTGTTATTATTATTTCATTCAATTACAGAAGAATGAACATTTTAGATGAACGAACTTTTAGTTACTAAGCTGTTAGCAGAAGCAATATTGTAATATCATAAATACAAACTGCCTTTAAAATTAAGGCTAAAATTCATCCTCAAAGAAAAATAAATCCTGGAATAGCTTTTCCATTCATTAAAGCCAACTGACCTTGTATTCATCTCCCTCGAAAAAAAAAAAACACTCTGTAGTCATCTTTCATATCAATAAACCAAAAGGATGCAATCACTGATAATGTGACCATGGAGTTCCCTACTGCCAATCACTGATAATAATTTTTCTTATCCTTCCATAAAGTTTGCAACTCCAAACTTTCATCATTTCATCCACATCGCTATGAGCCGCTGGTATCTGGGGCCATCATATGCGTGCCTTAGTTGTTTTTGTTTTTTTTTTCCTAAATCCAACCACAAGCTGCTTATTCTGCTCTCAGACTGAGGCAGTCATGAAAAAGGGGACTAAGCTCAGCCACGTTTAAAGCCAAGGGTTAAGAAGATCCGACCTTGAACTGAAGCACAAAAGGGCCTCAATAATAGTTCTGGAATCAAGTTGATAGAATTGATGCGTTGCCTATTGAAGCAGGGAGCGGACAACGTTGTGATTACCTGGTCTTCTTTTTTTGCATTTTTAAAAAGGCTCTTTAAATCACAAAAGTCGGGCAAAACTTCTACGACAATAAAATTTTGAAATGCTAGATAATCCTGTACACAAATCCAATCAAGGGCTGTTTTTTAAAAAATCAACCAAATCACATCTATATGGTTAACTTTGATTAGATAAACCTGCAACATTTACAAGCATAATAAATGCAGCCACCACATGGAAGCACTGACATCATCAATAGCCAAAAACTGCAAGCTAACAATGAAGGTCACAGGCAAGATGTGATGGTTTCAAGCACGATGACACAACAGAAGACCTCCTGCAAACCAACGTGTGCTCTGTAAAACTTGGTAAATGACATTCACTTTCAAAGTATCTAGAGGACATCAGGATAATAAGTTACATAGTGAAAGGCCTTTGCCGTCATTTGTGAATGCCAACAACATGGAGACTACAAAGAAAGTAGAAAAATGCATGTTAAGGAGATCCAGCTACTCGCCTGATCAACATTAAACAAGCATCCCAGGTAGCGTTAAAAGGGAACCTTCCCTCCAGGACTTCACCCATGAAGACGCATGAAGTTAATTCAAGTGCGGTGCATGTGTACATTATACACCTGAAATTGGAGCCGACCAACAAGCGAACATCTATCAAGACATTCTCTGAATAACATTTTTCCCAGGAGAAACACAACGCAGAATAGCGTGGTTATTTTTCTTCCTAGTCATCACCAGAACCTCCATCTGAAGACTCATCTTGAGACATGGTTGAAGATTCTTTGTTTATATCTCCAGCCTGAACATCTGAATTACTTTTTTTCTCTTTCTTTTTCTGCCTCTTTTTCTGCCTTTTCAGACGCTTCTTTGCAGTCCTTTCCTCAGCAGCTTTCAACCTTTCCTCTCTCCTTGCATTGAATTCTGCAAGTTCTTTCCTCCTCTGATAGTCAACATCCATCCTTGCAAGCCTGTCTTGCTCTTTTCGTCTCATTTGTCGATACTATTTCAAGCAAAACATGCAAGAGAAAAAACTAAGCATCAAGCAGCCTAAAGGTTAAAATACTTCAATATGAATCCAATCACTCTAAAAAAGTTATAATATGAAACTGCAAAAATCTACCTTGTTCAAGAAAATTATTGTGGTGGATAACAATACGAGAGATAAGGCAATGGATAGGGAGACACGAACAGATAATATGACAAACAAAAGAACTCATTTTGCTGTCTGTTCCACAGGTATAATATTAGCGAAAGAGGTGAAATACTTCTAGATACCAACATATCTATATTCTTGTATTACTGATAGAGATGAAGAAGGTTTTAGTCAGACTCAAAACCAGGCTCCATGAAGCACTCCCATACTATGCCATTGTGCCAACCCACTGGATAGGAGCAAACCCAGTCCCATCTTCCTTGTTGCAGCTGTTGGAAGTAATATGTACTTATGTTACAAACACATTGAGAAGCAAACAGCTTCAAATATGATAGTTGAAATGCATACTTCCCAACCATGGCCTCTATAGAACTAAATATGACTATAAAAGTACGTCTCATCACCCCTCCATATGGCTTTTTTGGTGATCAGATTTCTTCGAAAATTTTACTTCTTATTAGGGACAGATAGATCTTTTGCTTGTAGTTGAAGATGAATCTCCAACCTTCCAATGTGTTTCCTTGAGGCATCTTGTCTAAGTTGTCAACAAAAGGAAACTGTTGAAGTAGCGCACTCACTCACTTTAAGGGCATTCAAGGAGCGCCGAATCGAAGAGCATGAAAGCCTATGGTGAAGTCAAAAGCTTTTGTGGTCTACCAACCCACGTAAATTTTGAAGGGAATTCTTCACTTTGGTTGTATGTTCAAACTCGCTGTTTGCCTCCTCATAGAATCTCCCAAGCACATCAATCTTATGTATTGAACAAAAGATCCACATTTTGTTGCAAAATTGTCATTGACGGACAGGTCAATTGGCAATTACTTTGAAACATCTTCTCTTATTTTTTTTCCAACTTCTTGGTAAAGTCAAGATTAGACATGGTATATTCTCTTATATTATGTTCTCCCTTTGCCGTTGCTACCAGTGTAATCAGAATCGATCTGAATCAGCTGATTCAAATTAAATCAGTGGCAAACCAATTCAATTCAGTGGCCAATTCAAAAGTTTGACGTGTCATTTTTTAATCTTTTGAAGAAAAATTTTAAGAATTTTTTTCTTATATATATATACATATATATTGGAAAGAATGGCCTTTTAAATATTTTGTACTGATTCACAACCAATTCTGCTGAATTGCCCGATTTACAGAATCAGTGGCTTGGCTGATTCAATTCCAAAAATGATTTTGACAATACTGGTTGACACAACGCAAGCCAGAAGAAGCTTTTGCTGCCTCATATGATTAATAGGTTTGATAAATTCCCTTTTCATCCAATAATGTTTTAAGTGCTGATGCATGACTTAGAGCCATTTATGTCAACATGATATACTAAAAACATCACCTTTATTTTACTTTCAAGAATCCACTTCCACTTTGAAAATTCCCATGTACAAGTGGGAAATGGGCCAAATGGCATAAAAACGGATCTGAGACATGCTTTTAAGTTTTAACAATTCTGTTGACATATTCACAAGTTTTTGTTAATCATAAATTGTTTTCCCTCATATGTTAAGAGGTTCATTAGGTTGCACGCAGCCTGCTATTCACAATTATACTCTTGTATCTGTTCACTGCAAGAGGCTTTCATTAGTTACAGTGATATTTATAGTTTAATTATTAAAAATAAATATATAATATTAATACCGAAGTTTATTCTTAAACTCTGATCTGTAAGTGGGAAATAGCATCAAAGCATAACTAAGACGTGCTATTAACAATAGCATCAACATAGTCAAAAGCTTTTATTAATTTTAATGGTTGCCCCTCGTATACTAAGAGGTCCAATAAGTTGACTATTATGCATCAAGCCAGCTATTCATGACTTTTCATCTGTTGCCAACTCTTGTGCACCATTATAGGTTTTCTGTTGTATATAGCAAAAATCCAAAAAGAACTCACCTCTCAAGTTTGATGAAAGATGGCTAAAGTTTAGTTCATATTGGTGCAGTCAGAAATCAGCATCAAACATGGAATCATAAATCCAATCCTGTAACAATGATTTAATCTCTCTTAATATCCCAAGATCAGAAAATGTAGGACTCAGGACCCCAAGATCTACAATTATTTGGATTCGAGATCCAAGGGTATTCAGAATCAGATGCGCTTTTACTGTTTTTGATGTAATACAAGTATACAACAAATGAAAGCAAAATCACGCCCTTCATTGTTTTTCATTTTGAATTCATATATTGGACTTCTTAGTAACAACAAAGAAAGTGTCTCATGATCGTAGGTGGAGAGAAGGTGTTAAGGAATGAGTGGCGAAGGATGCTCAGTTGAACATCATGAAACAAGTATCAAACCCCACGACTCTGCTCCCAGAGCTTTCCCATGGCATTGTCCTCGTAAGCTCAATGATAAGGCCTCATACGGGACTTACATAGAGTACGCTGACTAGGTGGCGGCATCCTCAGAGGGTTGCTTGTCATCACCAAAAAAGAAACAAAACAAAACAAAAGGTTCCTAAACGTAGACAAAAAAGCTTTCATCCTTCAAAATACGCATAATTAGAACATTTTAAATAGACAGGGCCGAATATCTAGCACTAAAAACTTTTTCATTCTTAACTAGTTGTCTATACAGTAAAGGATAAATAATCAAGTCATTAGGCGCACAGTTGCTGACCCGATTCGCAAGCTAGTGCATGATTGAGCATATGATTTTTGGCATAGACTTTACAGTCACAGGAAACGATGAACAAGGTTATCACTCTGCAAAGAAAAAAGAAGACATAAGGGAAAGAAGAATTACGTATGAGCAATGGAGGCTCGAAATATTCGGCGAACCAAATTACCATAGGAACAAAGCTTCAAAGACAACTCTAAAACAAGTAGCTGTTTTGTATCTCTAAAAGTTTCTCAATTTGTTTTTTCTCTTCATTGTCTGAAAGAAATTCATCTGCCAATTTAACAGAAGCAGGCAAACTCACAAATGCATGGACTTTCTTCATTCAATAATACGACCTCTATAGAGCAATCCCATTCTAAAGAGGTAAAATTATTCAACAAGACTCAATTGCAATAAAGAACACGCAATGTCATAACCCATTTCAGAGCTAGCTTTGTCATTTGTATAACAAGGACAGCAGATATCCCAAACCATTCTAGGCCACTAAATTCCAAAAAGAAGCGAAATTCCGCTAAGTTAAACGAGAGTCGACGAACCTGATGGAAGTCGCCGGAACCAGAGCCGGCGGAGCTGCCGGAGGTATTGCTCACGCGAACGGGGACGTGGTCTATGATCCGTCGCAGCTTCACTTCGAGATCCTCTTCCTCCTCCTTCAGCACTGGTTTACTGTACTCTACCAGAGCGTTTGTTTCGGATGGAACAACCGCCGCCGCCGAAGCCGAAGAAGTGGGGAGGTTCTTCTGATCCGGCGCCGGAATCATCTTCCAATCCGATTCCGGCCCGCTCTTCAACCTAGACATCGTCGAAACCTTAATTGTTTCCCTCACACTACCACATTGAGAATCCCATTGGTTTCCCCTCTTCCAGCTTTTCCGCTTCCATTCCAATGTTTTAAGGGTTTAGGGTTTCTACAGTCTTCCGATCTCTCAGTGCCTCTCTCTCGCGCGCGCGCAGACACGATGAAGTGAATCAAGTGACCCTTCTCGGTTAAGATTCGGATCCGAAAGTGAATCTGGCCGATCTAACCCGACGAGATCAGGCTTGGAAGTTGGAAGCATTTTATGTAAGGCTCCGCCTAGCCCGGCTCGATGTGGAGTTCTGTTTGGATCGGCCCTACACCTACACCCAAAACCTGAGCTCAACCTTGGTCCGACACCTAAAATTCAAACCTGGCTTCGACTTGATTAAATTAAAAAACTTATATATTTAATATAAATAATATTAATTGTAATAAATTATTATAATTATATATAAAAATCAATAAAATATGTATTAAAAAATTTTATCGGGCTGAACTGGGCATAGTCGGGCTGGTTCGGTGCCTTTTTTTCGAGCCCGAATTGGGTCGGGTACCTGTCGAGTACTTGACCTGACACCCAACCTTAATTTTCTGCATATTAAATCTGGATCTGACTCATAACTAGTAAGTAAGAGGAGTATTTTATTTTACTGCTTAGAAGAGAGTTGAAACTTCCACCCAACCCCTCGTCCAGTCATACTTCAAAGTACAGAGCATGCTTTTAATGTTTGAGAATACTTTACTTGCCACACTTGAACTTGGGCATCAATCACTCCTTTTTACAACATATAGAGTTGACGCTTCAATAACTCAAAATGAAAACCAACCGCCAACCAGCTCTCACACTATCCAGTGCAAATCCCTCGTAAACAACTAGACTGCATTTTATTTACCAAACCCAACTGGTAGAACTCAAACTCGAATGCATGATTAAATAAATCTGAGCCAAACAGCTCCTTCAATAGGATGATCCAAAAAAGTTGTTTGACAATAGAAATAGTAACAAATTGTTTCATACAGCTACCTTAAAATTTGGGGTAGCTTCATTTGAACACTATGTTATAATGTTCTAGGAACCTATCTAAATCATTAGAGTAGATTATGAAACAGTTTATTATTGTTTCCAATGCCGAACCGCACCATTGGAGGCCCCATGATCTATCCTGATGCATTTTGAGTATATATTAGGTTAGTGGTGCACATAGTGTCTTGAAGACGCATAAATATTGAGTTATGACTTGTCGAGCACAAATATATGAGATTGCAGAGATGAAGTGCTCATTTGTTAAGAGGAAATGAGGAAAGCTCTTGAAAAGCTGTTCATTGTAAATGTCGCACTTCATGTTCCTACTTTCTAGACTAAATCAGATATGAGGTCATCAAACACACCTTTAATATTAACAAAATGGAGATCTTATGATAGCGAGGAGAGCATGCCTGAATTTAGGACTATTAAATCGATGATACTGCGAGAATATGCTACCAAGGGCACTTTAATATTGATCGCAACAAGCAGCTTCAGCCCACTACTACATTATCTGTCACCATCCATTCAATGTGGAATATTCTTGCAAGGAACGGACAAGGAGATTATGATATTAATTAAGTATTATTCTTTTGAAAACCCTTCTAATTGGGACGTCGATTAGATTCCAAGGTAAGTAAACACATAAGCTTGGAAAGATATATGGTTCGGATTTTGGTGCATCAAAGAAAATATACGAAAAACAAAACATGTCCTTAAATATTGGCATTTTTGTGTAAATCACATTTCATGATGTTGATGTTGTCAAAGATAGAGTATTACTAGCAAAATTATGTGGAGGCTTGCGAAGCAGATGAAGCCACTGTCCTTCGTCTGAAGATACAGGTTTCTCTTGAAAATTCCCATCATGGTCTGGCTTTTCTAAAGAGAACAGACGTCAAGAAACAAACAAAGAGAAGACCTGAAAAAAAAAATATTTTCCAAATTTTAAAGAAGAAAATGAAGTATAAATTCATAAGAAAAGAAGAAGACACAAGCTGACTTGTTTATCAAAAGATTTCTCACGGAAATATCACGCTAAATGTCAATAATATGAAGGTGTTACTTCAGTACTCAGCGTTTTGTTGGCATTTTGAAAATATCATGATATTTTGCTAATAATATCAGCTGGCTTTTGAAAGATATCAAGATAATGATATGCAGAAAGTATCACCATGGTTGTTGTTTATGATTAAAGTCATTTGATTGATTGATAATATAGGGAAACGATAACGTGGTGCATCTGTTAGTATTCCAAAAGGAAGAGATTTGTCCGGATATTAATGTGGCAATCTTTACCTAACAAGCCTATCTCCAGCAGCAATGTTTGCTTCTTAATTGAACCCAAGAATAAAAAAAATTCCAGATTCAATATTATAGCTGAAGTTATTAGTAGTAATGCTCAAAAATGTATATCTACTTAACAATTCGAATTTTAAAAGAATGTAAGTAACCATTTTATTGGATCAGACAGATTAACCACTTCTGATTTACCAATTAATCAACGCTTTTGTAAGGAACTTTCTTTCTCACAATTAATTACGAGTTACAGATGATGACTTCTTCCAAAAAATCGCAGGGGAAGAGTTTGGCTACCATTGTCCTGATCGTGGTTATCTCCTTTAGCAGTGGAAAAAGTGTTTACCACCACACAATGCCATGCAGTGGTGGCTCCGAGTCCTGCCAAATTAGTATGATTCAACATCAACATGATAAGTCAGATACAGATGGTAAGTGCAAATCTACTGGAGAATCTCACTTTTGATCCCTGCGATCATTCCATTAAAGTGGACAAAACCAAAGGCAGCAGAAACATTATTAAAACATATCATACACACTAACAGAAGATTCAGAGGCTGTGGGAGAAAACAATCTCCATACAGTACAGTGACGGATAATGTTTGCTTACAATCGATGATTGATAAGCAGCATCACTATGCACATCAATGCAGGTACTATTAGCTGAACCACCTAAATGGGTGCCCTCCTTTACTGTCATCTTTGTTTTATTCCGTGTACTTCTTGTGCATGTTCTATTAAGCTCAGAACCATAAGCGTCATCATTCATTATGGCATCCCACTCAAACACATCCTCCTTTTCCACGACTCAAATCAACATATACTTACCAATTGCTGCATTAAATGTTGCAAAATTTTGCCTTAATTAATCTGAGAAATTTTAATCACCTCACCTGTCATGGAAGGCACAACTTGACAGAAAACTAAGATTTGCAGAAGGGTTCATACTTCATAGTAAAGAGTAGTACTACCTCCAAACGGACATCGATAAAGGAAGTGGTGCGCAAACTATGAATGCCATAAATTTAGCAAAAGTCATGTTGCTTCTTGCAAGGGTGGGGAACTGGTACATTCTTTGCCATTGGCGTTTAAAGTTAGGCTCAACAATGGTTTGCAGTTGAGGGACACTTTGCTTTAGATTCCCAACGACAAGAACATCGCTTTTCCAAAGCTGCAATCCCTTCGCAAAGGAAAAAGCTACTGTTGAGTACATGGCTGCCCTCAAAGGCATCTATACTGATGAACTTTTGTCTACTTAGACAAATGACCAAACCATGGTCTTGACATGAATATGAGTCTCTTAATTTGTTTGCCATGAAGAAGCCCCTGAACCTACTAAATGAACAAATTGTTTGTCTGCTCCAGAGCCTTGAAGCTTTCACAAAGTTATAGTTAGCACGTCTAAACATGTCCAACGACAACAATCTTCCGGAAAACTTGCTCAATTTAGGTACCAATCATCCCAGAAGGTTATTCATTTTGACCAACAAGATTCAAAGCAAGACTCTGACAGTGGTCAGCAAGAAAAAGAAGCTACATGTTTACGAAGTCACCGCTTCAAACCTAAGGTCCTGAAGTATTGTCAATTTTCATTGCTTCTACATGATCGATATACCAAGTCACAGACATTTACGTCAACGATGCAACTTCTGCAGTGACTTCTCTGTAACCTGCACCAATCACGAGGCTCACAAAGTACAGAAGACCAAAAAGCTAGAAGAGGAAGACTTGGACTTCTGCGCTCAGACGTTCTTCGCCCCTGACAACATAAAGGCAAGACAATTAACAAAGGAGATGAATGTGAAGGGGACGAAGACTGAGCGAAGTTAGGACTCTGTTCACAAGAAGGCGAGGCACCAATTAATTTTGTGGTTGGCTTGGAGTTGGAGTGACGGATGAGCATTGAATGAGCAACTGCCATCTCCGCGTAGAGGAGACGGAAAAGGGAGGGTGTTTGACAAATAAAGGAAAGAAATAATGGAGGGAGAAGAAAGCAATAAGGGGGAGGCCATACTTTTGGCCCAGCAATTTGTTGGAGGCCAGTTCGGGCTGTTGTTGTGCCCCGCAGGCGTCCCATCCCCGGCAGATGATTCCATCTCACCACATGCCGCCGCTGATGCTCTCGTGAGGCGGCCCATCGGCGACGCTCCCATCTTCCAACCGTTTGGTGTCCGTCATGCGTCACCGTGCTTCGCATTTATATAAAGTTTTTTTTCAAAACATGTCGGCTGAATAATTATACGATGTTATCTATTGAAGATACGATCAGTTATGTTTCTCAATTTATTATTATTTTTTTCTATTAAAGAGACGATCAATTATGTTTCTCAATTTACTTTTCTTTGATTTAGCAAAACTTATTTTTCTATTATTCAAACGCTCCTAAAATGGCATTTTGGAAGCAAAATCATTTTTTCACTCTAAAAATTGGTTTTGGGTTGTTACCTAAACAACTCCTTAAATTTTTTAATAATTTAAAAAAAATCAAATTTATGCAAGTGAGGTGCACAAATCAAAACTTTCAAAATAAGAATTAATGGTTTTCACCTTTTAAACTCATAAAGTTCCATTTGAAGATTAGATTTTCTAAGTTTTTCTTTTTGACATTCTTATGCTTTCTCGCATCTACCTGAATAGATAGATTTATGAAAAATGATTTAAAACATTAGAAGGCACGGACGGGAGGCATAATCTGACGATTCTTTCTCTTTCCCTATGTGTGTATTTCTTTTTTTTTAATAGTCTTTTATATTCTTTAATTAATCCAAACTTGTAAGAGTTAATAATTATGAACTGAAGTAACATATAAAATAAGTTAAAGTTGAATGTTTCTATCCTTAAATCTGCTTTTTTAAGCGAAGAGAAACTTAAGTATCTGAAATAGACCAGAAATCACATGGTAAAAAGTCGTCTTGTACAAAATTTCATCGCAAGTGTTTACATTAATCTCAAATAATGCAAAAGTTTTGACTTTTAAGGGAAAAAATTAAATGCTAACAACTACAACCTTAAGATCCCTCACTATTCTCTTTATTACTCTGCTGCACAAAAAACTAACTTTTAGTTACTTAACATGAACAATGGTTAGTAAACATAATATATATATGAGCCGAAAACCTTAAAGAAAGAGATGACAGCCGGTTTCCAATCACGCCAACGCCGTTCAATAAGGTCAAAGATCGCAGAACCCAAATTGATATGTGGTCGATCCGTCTCAACTCTCAAGTCAACTCAAAAGACCAAATCTATCCCATCATCCATCTCAACTCAATGCAAATCAATGTAACTCATATGTAAGTTGGTTATGGTTTAAAATAAGGCTTTTCTTCAGTTTTGCAACATTAACTTTCTGGGTGTCAGAAACATGGAAGATAAAATTTTACAAGATTTATGTCGCATTGATTTTATATGGCTTTAACAACGCCATGGGATGTGTTCCTTTTGGAAGGTAAAATTGGTGCATATCTGGATTTGATACCCACTTCCCAATCACTTCCACTGTGCAGCCAAGGGCGCATGACCTCATAATCAAACCTTCCTTCCCTGCACTTAATTGAAGGTCTTAACTGGACTCACCCGACGGTCTCCGGCGGCCGGCGAACGAGGATTTGATTAGGGGCATTGTGATCTTCAGCCTTTGCCGTTGGGGGACTACTCTACTTGAATTCCCCGCTTCTTTTGTTTTTCTGCAGTGAATCCGAAGCTTTCAGTTCGAAAAAGGAAATCTCTCTCATTAAGAGCGAGAAAAGAAACTGCAAAGACAGTTACATCTTTGCTCATCCGCTAGCTGGACTTCTAACAATGGGCCATTCAAGCTGGCCTCATCTGTCCACTCGGTCCAACAATCTGTTTATGACCAAGATGATACCGAGCCTTCAATACCTTTAACTACGAGTTGCACAGTTGTATCTGCAACGCCCCCACCAAAATATCAAAACATTTGAATGGTTTCCATAAAAGTCACTTTCGTCTTTAATGAACACCAAAACTGAGGGGCACACTGTGGTTAAGTCACAAATCTGCAGCTTTAATGAGGTTTGAATTCCATGGTAGGTGAGAAGTTGCTTTAGCCAACCGAGCATCCGATCTTCCAAGGGATTATTGTGGTAGTCGTTCCGATAAGGATTCCGCGGAGTGGCGCCATCAGCCAACTGAGAAGAGAAAAGAAATGAAAAGAAAAGAAACAAAGGCACAGAGGCTACCAACATCATCTTCTTCTTATTCTCTGTAACGTATTACTGAGAAAAAAAAAGAGTTCTTCAGTTCAATTGTTCAGATTGTTTTTTCCCACCATACAACTAATTTGACTGTCATCCACCGGAGGAAACGCTCGTCCTAGTCCGGAAGCTCCACCGTTAACCGTCTGTTCTCAAAAATCAACAGTGCAGGGATAAGAGAAACCAACCATAATCCCCCTCTTCTCCGTTACCATCTTTTCTTTTCTAATTTCATAGAAAACCAACTATTTCTCCGGCCTATGGAAGCCGTTGCCTTTTTCTGTTTTGGATTAACTGCGCAGAGAAACTGCAACTCAGAGGGGAAGACTTGGCCGTGCTGATTTTGGTCTTCTGTGAGGTCGCTATCTTGATGAGTGGATGCCTGCCGGTCTGCCACCCATCTCACTTTCTTTTGTTTACCTTACATTTCTTTTGTTTCTGAAAAATTACGCGGAGACACCACAGCTGTATTGCATGGATAGAGACGGCTCCTTGGCCTTCCGCATCCTGAACAGACTCACAAAGATCACTAGAAAACATTTGTGTGTGGGTTTCATGGATGAATCACCTCTAATCGTTTTTATTCTCTTCCATAACATGGTTTTTCAATGGACCAACGTTTGTATTGTAATCCGAAAATTGAAAGCTGAGAAACAATAGTGTAATAATAAAAGCTGGTTGGCGAGAAGGAATTAAAGAAATCTCTACCAGATTAAGCGAAGAAAATTATTTCGAATGGAAGATGTAAATGAGAACCAGCTACCTAAAAAGCCAGGTGTACGGAACACGGAACCCTTATTGGCAGTCATCACCAATCTTAGACATGGGGCACCCGTTTGGGTTTTTTTTATATTTCATTTTTCCTTGTTCTAATATGGGGTTCCTTGCCCTGCACCAAATTTCGAAGATTGCAACAGAAAAGAAAGTAAGAATCTTTGCTCGGATCAGTGAAACCAGTCCAGTAGTCCTCTTTATTTTGAAGAAAATTTCATGGGCAAATGCTCAATGCATCATATATATCAAATTTTTTCTCTCGGTTTTTTTTTTTCACATTTGGGTGTTCTTGCATGGAAAATTTCATCCCCTTTTCTCCAGTTTTTATACAGCAACGAAGGTCTCCGTTTTCTCCTCTTATCAGAAAGATTATGAGCAAAAAGAAAAGAAAAGGAAATTTAAAGCATCACTAGAGTGCTAGTGATCATGGCGAAGGCGACGATGATGGCAGAACAAAAAAGAAACTTCCTCGAATGGCACTTAACCAAACACCGATTTTTCATTCCATCTCTCTTCTTCTTCCTCTTCCGCCATTTCTCTGTACAGCGAATCTCTCACGGACCAAGTCAAAGAAAAGTTGGAATCTTCGTGTGTTCAGTCCAGCCTGCTGACGCCGATCCTCTTAACGGCCGCGCTCCTCATCCCGAAACCCGCCGGATCGAAACCGCCGCCGTTCATCTGAATCACCGACATGTACTTCTGCACCTCCTTCGCGACCATATCCTGCATCAGTGACAGGAACTCCGGCCCGAACACCACCGCCTTCTCCGCGAAGGCGCCGAGATCGCCACCGCTGCTGCACGGCCAGACCGCCGGCGGATTTGTATTCCTAACCGGCGATCTCGCGGAGCCGGAATCGGACGAATCGGCCTGGGCGCCGGGGAGGGAGAGGCTGAGCGAGGTGGGCGGATCGTTCGTGGAGCTCTCCGTCTCCAGATTAACCGCAGACGGCGGTGGCGGTACAGCCGGCCTCGCCACCGGCCGGAAGACGTTCGACGGCGGCGGCGGCGGCGGGGGCGGCGGGGTGGACAGGGACAAACTCGAGTCGCTCACGTCGGAGATAGACGGACTGCCGGGGCTGAGGCAGAGAATACCGCCAGCTGGCGCGGCGGAGCCAGCTGCGCCGCCGCTCGAGCTGTGGCAGCGCTTGGCCGGGGGCGCGCCGGCGGAAACCAGGGCATCGGAGGTGGCGCATTTGCGCTTGAGGGTGGAGTTCCAGTGGTTTTTGATGGCGTTGTCGGTCCTGCCGGAGAGGAGGCGGGCGATGGTGGCCCACTTGTTGCCGAACTGCGCGTGTGCGGCGACGATGGTGGCGTCCTCCTCCGGCGAGAAGGCGCGGTGCTCCACCTGCGGCGACAGCTGGTTGCACCACCGGAGTCGGCACGACTTGCCGGAGCGTCCGGGTATGGACCTGCTGATCAAGGACCAGTTCCTGGGGCCGTGCTTCTCGACCAACCTCTGCAGGGCCTCATCCTCCTCGGGGCTCCAAGGTCCCTTTATCCGATCCACCACCTCCCCTCCTCTCCCACCACTCCCACTGCTAGTATTACTGCTACTCATCCCCACCGCCATTGCTGCTGCAGCTGCCGTTGCTGCCATCTTGTCTACCAGTTTCTTCTCCTTCTCCGGTTCTTTTTTTTTTATCTATCCCTCAAAAATTCCAAGATTAAAACGAGAAAGCCGCTGTAAGATGAGCAAGAAGGAAGAAATGGTTACTCTCACACAAGAAGCGAATGGGAGAGGTCGGGGGCGTCGGGTATAAATAAGTGGGGCGCCCTAGCCGTTAGCGGAAAGAGAGGAAAAGAGGGTAACCGGTAGCGGGCGGGAGTGCGGTTGCTTACGAATAACTGTCGACGGGACACGCGTCGTCACGTGGAGAGACGATGGGTGTTGAGTTTGACTAAGCCAGGCTGGAGAGCATTTCCTTTGAGATCTTTTTTTTTTTTTTTTCCTTTTTGGGCTTCGTTTTCTCCCGCTTCTTCTTATCGGAATCAGTTTTTATTTATTTTATTTTTTTGATTTTTATTTTGAGAGAGTTAAATAAAAGGGTGGAGGTGAACTGGCGAGTAACGACAAAGGCGAGGGTCGCCGAATCGGAGGGCGGGATCATTACTGCCCTCCTGTCAGGCCAGCCTGTACACCTGCCCACGAGGACGCCACCCACCCAACGGCTCCCCCCTCCTCCTTTTTTTTCATTCCTACCACCACCGCTTTACTCATAAATCCTTTCCAGTGGCCCTAGCCTCTCTCGTTTTTACTTATACCTCCCCTCCCCTGCCTTTGTTTGCGGACGGGCCTTTATACGACTTTGAGAATAAAAATGAGCCTCTATATGGGAATACATAGGAAGCAGTTGTACTGAATCCGAAATTGCCCATTTCTCCTCCCGCCCGCTCTTTCGTACCACCTTCCTTCCTTTTTTTCGGTTTTTTGCTTTGCGAACTCTCGCTCGCTCGCACGCACGCACACTTGCTTTATCCTACTCGTCGGAGAGGGAGAGGAGGCGCGGCCTTCTAGACGACTCTCCTTCCTCGCACCTTCCTCCTTCTCTCTCCTCACTAATTATTGTTGGAAATTTTGAAATAAAACAACTTTAAAAAATTGGGACGGTGGAGAGAGAAAGGGGCGAAGGGCGCATATAATTCTCCTTCCCCCCTTTTTTCTCTCTGCACTGCACTGCACTGCACTGTACTGGCAGGTACGTACCTTCCTCCTGGCTTCACTCCCATTTTATTTGCTCAATGACCACACTGCCCCTGGTGGGGTCGTACGGATCGGGGAAGAATGGCGCTTGGGAATCAGTGGGGGGGGGGGGAGGAGCCACACGGAATCGCAGCCGGTGGACTCGGAAAAAGAAAAATAAGGGTCACCCCTCCGACGTACCCACCGGTTCGAATTCATCCCTCCTATTTTAAATTGCGACTTCCTGTGCATCTGCCTCGTTTGATGATTCCTGTAATATTTTTTTTTTTTTTTCGATCGTTCTTATCGGTTCGGCGGTTCGAATCAAACTCACGGGCCTGCGTTTGGAAGCATTGTACGATGTCTTCTGGATGACCTAATTGCTTGTCCGATCTTCCGTTCGAGAAGGAAGAAAAAACAGGGAAAGTCCTTCAATTCCAAGCGTCGAGTTTCCAGAGTTAATGGCGTTCAAGCTAGAGATTTCAATAGGTTTTGCTCTCTTCGAAGGTTCTCTCGCAGGTCTCGTTCATCCGTCCTTCCGAGATAAATATCCAACGGTTGTCATTTATCGTCTCAACTGCAAAGAGCAAAGATCAAAACGGAAGAGTTTGAACAACTTATCTCGGTTCCGGATATAATGAGATGATTAAAGCGAAAGCATTTGCACTTTTATCTCTGTTTTGGAGAAAATTACGCTTCAACGATAATGCAAGTGTAGTCTGAGTTTATCCATTTCGCGACTTGAATATCTGGAAAAGGGGAAAGGTAAGCGGGAAGAGAAAACTAAATCGAATTTCCAAGCTTTTCTCGATTTGCCGCAGCTGGATAAGCGAGAGCTAATTAACTTACCGCGCTTCTCTCCAGGAGTGACCGGCCCCGGACTGTAAAAAGTAATTTCCCTCGGCCTCTGGATTCAAAAATAACCTCTTCCTTTTTCACCTGAAATTTTGATGTCGGTGCAGCTGGTTGCCAGATCAGCGCGACGGGCAGTTGCCGGTTTTACACGCACACCAGAGTGAAGCAGTAGTGAGAGAAACAGAAAAAACGGCAAAGAGGGAGAAACACCAAAAAAATTTCAAAAAAGAAAGTTCAGAGAGAGAGAGAGAGAGCCGTACTTTGGGCGTGCAACGGTTAGGTAGCGAACGGTTGTAGGAGACAGCTGTCGACGGTGACTCCTCGCACGAACCGCCTCTTCTTCGACGTACACGTGTCCGCCCGCCCTCTTTGACCGTTCGCTCTCACGCCGACCCCCCGCGCGAAATGACCGACATGTCCTCCGTCGGTTTTCAGGTACCTCCTCAGGTTCCGTGTGGATCTAATTTCACTGCTTTGGACCTGGCCGTTTGGGAATTGGTTTGGCGTGCTCGCCTAACCCTTCCTATATCTGGATTCCTCCCACCAACCTCCGACTCATATTCATATCCGCATCTACCCACCTCGATGGAAAATCATAGTAGCTCCAATATTTTACATACTTCTTTTTTACTATTTAATTGAATTGAGTGAATGGGAAGAAGTGTTTTTATTATGCTTCAACTTTGCATATCAATGCTTTTTTTATTTCAACAGAAAAAATTGATACATAAACTGATTGCATACGAGCTAAAAGTTGTATGTTTATAATATGTTAAATAAAATGTGTACTCAGAGCCGTTATAACCATCTATTCTTATATCAATTCACCAGTTTCGTATGAAACACTTAGCGGACCTGATGCCTGTGAGAAATTATTGAGGTATGAAGATCTTCTCTATATGCTGTTTCAGGGGTTTTCTGCCGGAAAGAGAATACCGTTTCGTCAGTAATACCTGTTTTCAATTTCTAAAATCCCAAGTCATAAGAAAGTTGGCCGACCTACTGCATTTAAGGTAAAAATCGTTATCCAAGTTAAGCACGCGTCCGATCGGACTTAGACTACTAACTGATCTGCATAAAGTAGCATTATGACCTCTCGATTATCATTTTTATCATCTATTCTCTCGTTCTAGACATATATATATATATAATTAGTCTTTGAATTGTTCACTCGTCGCGTGATTAATTCATCCAAGCAGTTGCAAATTCATTTGAATTGAATTTACTCTGATATTAACCATGGTACGCATAAATATAACATTCAGATAACATATTAACAACAAGTTCACAAGTCTCCACTAGAGATTATTCGTTGTCGGCGGATGATTTTGAACGGATGGAAATTTTCTTTTACTTTTTAAACATAATTTAAAACTTGCTTTTAAGAAGAAGAAAGCGAGGCTGTGGCAATTCAGAAATTGACAAGACTGAGAGTCAATGATGTTGAAGTGCTTAGCTGCGGACGTCGACAACGAGATATCGGACGATCTACTAAACCAACGGCGTCGGACGCCGAAGGTTGCTCTCACTGGGTTCGGAGCGAAGGCGGGAAGCGGGCGCGTCATTGTCCCAAAAGAATGAGGACAAAGCAGTCCCCCTCTCCCGGAAGATGACTGAAAGCCCACATGAATGTCACGTTCCCGGCAGTTTACTGTTGGGCATTTTTAAAAGAAGGGGAAAACCAAAATTCACTTCCGGCGCAAACTTTAATGCGTTTTCCCACGGAAGGGCCTCTCGCTTTCGGTTCTCTCCGGCTTGCTTTCGTCTCTCTTTTCCCAAAAGACAGTCGCACTTCCGTCGACTCTTTTTGTTTTCCGGCACCAACGGTAGCTTCTAGACTTCAAGTGCCGTGCTGCGAGGAAAAGAAACAATACGAGGAATATCAACAAATAATTGACACCCGACCATCTACTAATGAAACAATATTCAAAATCAAAATGTTATGTTACAAAATTTGATATTTTGCGGCTCAAAAGCGAAAGCGATGAGCATCGTTCTTTACCAACGATCCCGGCGAAAAGTTTTGAACTCAGAACACGCGGAAATCTTTCAGCCTTCGTCCTTATCACTATTTTCCGAGGCACAAAAATATATGTGTGTGGTCGGCATCCATGTTATGTGATGCAATCAATGCATGTCGAATGCACGGGGGAGCTGGTTTTGATAAAATTAAAAAACCACGAAAAAGAAAAAGCCTCAAGGAAAAAAGAAAAACACGGAACGACATGTTCCACGAAACCCCGTACGAAGCCACCGCACGTGCGCCGGCCAAGCGGAGGAGACGTCTCCTCTTCTTTTTCCTTTTTTTTATTTTCTCTTGTCTCTCTCTCTCTCTCATCTATTATTGGTTGAAGAGCGGTACGCGATCGGACGGTGGAGGATGAGCGACGGTCCACGTCATCAAGCAACCGACGTGGACGTCTTAGGCTGCTGCCTCCGGCAGAGACCGCGGGTACACGTGGCAGGCGCGGCGTTTCCCGAAACGGTTAGCCACTCTCGGCTCGGTCCCCACACCAGCCGCTTTCTGACGTCCGCCACGTCATCGGGTTGCCAGCCTGACCCCCACTTCCCGCTCCCGGACAAGGGAGCTCCGAGCCTCCCTCCCTCGAGATCCGCATGGCAGCTGGCAGCATATGCCCTCCCTCACCCCCAAATTACCTCTACGCCCTTCGCTTCCTTCCCCAGGACCGACGAGGCCGTTGACCCGTTCACTGCCGCCTGACCCCACATTAGCGGGAGGGATAATTAATCTCCGGGATTTCATTTTCCAAACAGCTGCCTTGCTGATGAAGAAGAGGTGCAATAATTGATGGGGAGTGGAGGTTTGTTTAGGGAGATCAGATCAGATGCCTTGCTTGCGCCAACAAGCGAGGCGTAGGCGTTGTTTTGAGTGGATGGTGATGAAGGTCGTCCCGGCAGGTGGATTAAACTACGAGAGCAGGATCGTCTTCATAAATTACATGTGCATGTTGTTGGTTGCGGTGGATTGGCTTTATAAAAAAGGGAGGGGGGGGGCTCGGCCGAAGCACGGTCGCCCGTCGGGTAGCGGGCTCGCGACAGGGGAGCTAATTCTATTCCTACCTTTACTTGTTGGCCTCCATCAACACACTCACTCACTGTTTGTATGGGATGGCCCATTCAAACACCACCCGCAATCTCACACTGTTTGAATGGGATGACCTTCTCTGTCTAAAGCGGGCTGAGGTTAGGCAGAGCACCACTAGTTTATGCCAAGAGATTCACCGTCAGGATTAAACTATTGACCTCGACTCAATCTCCTAGTCAGGTGGACAGACTTCATACATTAAATTGTTTCAACAACCTCTCACATATATATTATATATACATGACTTTTCTTTATCTAGATTGTCAATCTTTGGTTAGGCAGACCCCTGATAGATTATTAGACAGATCTTACGACCGGATTGGTGTGTTCTATAAGCCCAACAAGGAACACCAACTCAACTCCCTCTCTCTTCGTTCCATGTCATTTTCTCTCACTTCTTTTGATTCCTCATTTTTTTCAATAACAGCAATAAATACATAATATATTGACTAATTTTCTTTTGAGAAGTCCTTGTCATGAAGAAGTAATCAGCAGTTAATTGGTTTCAATTAATGTTTAGGTTTTGGGCACATAACAAATCATACTAGTCCCACAGTCGTGTTTGGCGCAATGTACATCAAATTTGGTTTCGACACAATCATCCACGGACGCTTTGTCTCCCCAAAAGTAGCTTAAACTGTCAACATTATCATCCAAATCCACATTAAGGTTTATCAGTGACTTGTGAATAAAATTATCAAACCGACAATCTTCTTTTTCCTTTTGCATATAAAAGGCTAAGGTTAGGCGATATTTTTACCAAACTGTGTCTTCAAGAGATTAAAAAAATACCCAGATGCTCAAAATGACCAAATTACCTTTGACATGAGAAAGTGAAAAAAAGTAAAATTGCCCATTATAAGGACAAAAGTGAACTGTACAATGTAACTTTTGCGGAATTATTGAAACGCCTCCCTCCCTTTGATGTGGTAGCTTAAGAGGGCGCAAATGTTTGATTTTCATCGGTAACTATACCTTTGTGTGACACCAAACATCGACACAACCTTGGATTTCAGTAACAAGGGAAACATGGGGAGTTTTGTCTCCGCACCCTCTTGCTCACTTGCAGAAAGACAGTTTGAAATTCGTGCTCATATCTAAGCGATTACTTTCTTTGCTTTCCACAAACAGTGACGACTTTCTCTATTAGCGGCTCGACTTAGTGCTATGTCCCTTCTCTCTCTCTTATGTCTCGTATTCTTTTAGTCGTCGTATCCATGTGACATAGCTTCCAACTCAAATAGACTTATATAAACAAATCCACCTACAAATAACATTAAGAAACATCAAATAAAGTACAGATTAGATTATGGCACCAGCCATCAAGCTATTTTTTTATTAGATAAAAAGTGATTGAACAAGAGTTCACCAGAGCATGAGCTGGAGAGGACTAAGAAGGGCCTTGATTCGACGAGTTTGTTGCACTGATGTTGGACATATATATCAAAACCTCACTTTCTGTAGCTTCTTTTGGGAATTTGATGGACTTTATAGAAACACCACATTGAGAATTCGTGGGCACATAAAGCAACCCCATTACGTGCCTGCTTTTCTAGAGAGAGAAAGAGAGGAAATCAAAGATGGGGTGGTTATAGGTGGTTGTCAAGAAATTGGCCCACCAAAGTGATTCCCTTATTGGGCCTCTTTTTGTGATGTTCATCTGACATGGGCAGTTTCTACCACATGGTGCTCATTGCTTTTTCTTCATCTCATTTCAACACTCATGGTAGTTGAGCTTAATTTTAACTCCAATTTGGGTTTCCTCCACTTTTCATTATTGAGCTCACAAGAAAGCAAAGATGCTTTCAGCCCCTCTTCAAACCTCTCTCTGTCTTTCCTTCTTTTTCAGATGGCTCTTCTGCATTTGAAACTCTAGCTAATGCTTATATATGTATATATATATACATATAATGCACGCATATGTATGGAGAG
The DNA here is from genome assembly GCF_008831285.2 of Nymphaea colorata. Classification (NCBI taxonomy): domain Eukaryota; kingdom Viridiplantae; phylum Streptophyta; class Magnoliopsida; order Nymphaeales; family Nymphaeaceae; genus Nymphaea; species Nymphaea colorata. The sequence goes on along the minus strand of NC_045146.1, from coordinate 16,308,581 downwards.
AGAAGAAGGCATATTCTTCATGTTCATATGCTAAAGAGGATTACTAATACTTTTTTCTAAAATAAACATCTAGTTGGAGGCAACAAAACAAATATAAAACTTTCTTAAGTGATGATAACTAGCTCCTCTTTCTATGAAAGAACCTAAAACAGGGGATAAGGGCGGGAAGTTGGCGCACCTGGATTTCCATTATGTTATCATCACTATGCTATACTCGTTGCTTGCTTAACATGGCAATGTCCATCTGAAACCGTGATCTTCAGGCTCCTGCTTCCCAAACAGGCCCGAGAATGAAAAATTGTTTCTCCCAGCGCAGTTCGAAACTAATCAATCTCAACGTTGATTTGATTATGTGATGTGATGATAGGTAGTCAGTTCTCGTTTTGAATTCATGGGGTGTCAACTCTATATACTGTTAAAAAAAAGAAAATACTGAAGCGTAAGTTGAAGGGCGACGAAACGGCATCTAGGGTAAGAAAAAGGGATTAAATGGGAGCTTTGGCTCAAATATTTTTTTCTAGTGACCACCAAAATGTATACCAAAGCTAAAAGAAAAAAGATAAGCCATTTTTAACTTTTGAAAATATACATGTGAATTTTCATTTCACCAAGGTGAAGCAGAAAGGCCTCAAGGGGCATAGCATAGCTGTATAAGGTAGGCCTCTATGTCGATTTTCGTGGGTGTTATGCTTCTATATCTTAAGGTAGTAGGGTGTGACATTCAAGTTGAAGGGTGCACTGTTCTATCACTGACACCAACGCAACTCGCTCGACCCTAGATGTAAGGGGAATAGGGAGGCCTTCGAGCCTTGCTTCAACGGTGGGATGATCCTCTCGCTCACTCAAAGATGAAGCAGCAGGACTCTCGGAGTTCTCAACTTAAATATAAATTGGTGGCATAACTTTCTCTTTTACTAAAAACGGCAGTGCGGATATTCTTTCATGGTTCAAGTTATACACGGGAAACTACAAGTACACCAACCCTTTTCAATGTGTAGATGGAATTTAATGGCACGATGTTTTCTATTTTCTTAAAATTTGGAATATTTAATCCACTTTCTAATCACCAAAAAGAAAAATCTAATCTATCAACCGTAAAAATCGCAGCAAACACGTAGTTGCTCTTCAAGAACAAGTCAAATACAAGATTTTAAATCCTCTCTCTCTCTCTCTCTCTCTCTCTCTGCCGGTAGGAAAACAAGGTAGAGTTTCTAGCTTCAAGTGTCTGTTCCTTGCCCACGAAGGAAAGTTTTTGTCGATGCTTCAACCTCGCAGTTAGGTTCGAACACCGAGGCTGTTTGCCTCTCATAACTCAAGAATGTTGAAAAAGAGGAAAAGCTGTAGCTCCTTTACTGCATGGAGGACTCACTCTTTCTAACAAAACAATGCAACACGTTTCCTGGTGGGGGGGCCATGAGATTCATATGCCCACTGCTCTTGCCTTTTTAACTTTACTCTCATCTTATATATATATATATATTAAAAAAAGTTTTTTTTTTCCTTTTTTACAAAAGGGTTTGTGAGAGTTAATTAGGCATGAAGGTGAATTTGATGCCGACTTGGGTAACTTTGCACTATATATATTGCTGCATGAAATTTCATGTCTATGTCTTTGTTTGGTTAATGACAAAAGTACTTCTCTCATTCACTTCCACTTTAAAATAAACTTTTTGGGAAGGGGGAAATAAAAATTAAATAAAGTAAAATGTCGTTTTTTTAAGAATTTACTAAAATATCTCCCAAGCTGTGCACAGATAACAGCGGACACAACTCATAGTGGCTTGAGTGATAGGTTCTTCTAAAAGCAATGAATTATAGTTGATATGGCTTCAACCTAAAGACCGACTCATTTCTAAACCCTACCGACAGGAAATTGAGTTGAGGGCTTTGGCTTTTGCTTAGTCCATGACCCGTCACTCGACCAGACAAGTTTTTGTTTGTTTCAGAGTTCAAATCATCATATAGGGTAGGGTTCGTGGTTGCCACAGGCCTATATATTATGGGCCGCGGCTTGGCTTCCGTTTTATCTCCCTCTGCTCCATTCTATTGGAAGAAGGGTGAACTGAGAGTTTTGATTTTCCTTATATTTCAGAAAAGGTCACTTTTCATTGGAAAAGACATTTCAAAGCTCTTCTTCTTTCCTAATTCCATGGTTTCGCTTTCAACGTAGCCTCAGCTAAGTAGCAAACCATCTCCATGATGAGCCAGATATAATCTTCATGAAGCCGCGTAAATATCTTGGTGTTCAAAATATCACGCCTTACTTAATGGTTATGCATTGTTCCCCCCCTGCATGATGAGGGGTTGAAAATTGGGCCAATCCCGAAATGGGCAGAGTAAGAGGTTAACAACCCATCGCTCGAAAAAAACTTATAGGCCCTCTTCTTTCTCTTTGCCTCTAGTGTCTTGGGTGGAGTATGGTACACCATTGACGAAAATTGAACAAGCGACATGCATTCTCCGTGCCTACCTACATGACCAGGTGTACTACGCCCCACAATTACATCAAAGTACATGACGGGAAAAAGAAAATAGACGCACACACAAACTGCTTTACTTTAGCATGATGGAGAATGGGGTCTTGCCAATTATAGTACCATATAACTTAGCAAGGGTTTTTGGCTCGAGACATTCAAGTTGAAGGCCGTCAAGAATTTAATACCTTTGTACGCATCTAGCGGTATGATTTGGTACAGATCTGCCTAACTCCAACTTGCCTATTAAATAAAATGTTAAAAAATTGGATTTTAATGTCCCTGTGCCCTTGCAGGAGGGCACAAGAAGAGGAGTTAGTATCTACCGTTGCCCTTTACAGGTTGGAATAAAACAGGGATTGAATATTCATTAGGTTCGGATCTCGATTCAAAACCACATGGAATCCTAAACCAAATCTAACATGCTCCCATGAAGAGTACCCTAGAATCTAATCCATATCCAATTAATTTAATCTAGATCTACGTTAGGCCGGGAAGCTCACACGTACATCATGCCCAAACCGGCATGGAGATCTGCGTCTTTGGTTGGACGGATCTAAATTCTTGACCGAACTGATGGTTGGGTCCGAACAACCCTTCCCTCCCTTTGGGGAGTGAATATCAGGAGTCATTCATTGGTCCTTAATAATTCAATTCAAGATGCGCCCCCTCATCCCTGCCAAACATATTTAGGGGACATTTTATCTGTGCAGTGCTGTGCTGCCCTATCTACTGCTCTATTATGGCAAGCACCTATTCGAGGTTAGGTCCTTCTCCATTAGGTCATGGTCCCATGTCCCTATATGCCACAGTCATTCCTATACCTCAAAAGTGAGCAGTTTCCTAAACCCATTCTTTTCCCCTCTTTCCACACACATATATATATATATATATATATAAAAGAGAAGAGAGAGAGAGAGTCCATGAATAGTGACTTTAAAATTAATGGATACCAAAGAAGACTAAACTTGGTATGTCCAATCTATCTGATGGATAGTTGAGAGAAATACAAGGAGGACATATTTTTCTTATTGTTTTTCTCTCAACCATCTATCAAATAGATCAGATTGCTGCGTCTCCTGTTGTCCTTAGAGTCACCATTCAAGAATTTTAATATATGTGTTCGTTAAGAGAAAAAGATGATGGGCATTTTTGTCATATAAAAATAGTTTGCACATACTTGTCTTGTTTTTCTCTCAACGGTCTATCAAATGGATAAGACTGTGTTGGTGTCAATTAGTTCTAGAGTCAAAGTTTAGGGAGTCCTTAAATGGTGACTCTAAAACTAATGGATATTCAGGAGGCACAAAACTTGTTCGATCCGGTCTGTTTAATGGACGTCATTTTATAAGTTGTGCATATGTAATTTTTTTCAAGACCATGCAAGTGTTTCCAGCCCAGTTATAGATATATGCATAATACAAGTTTCAAAAATTTCTTTCTTAATTTTTTCAAAATAAAAAGGAGACTTTTAGAGTTTAAACGGCGGCAAGCAAACTGAGTGTTATTTAAAAAAAAAAAAAAAAAAAAAAAAAGACTAGAACATACTTTTGTCAACTACCCATCAACCATCTTTAAGAAGAGCCGCATATATGTTTTAAAAACAGAAAATAAGTGGTACCAAACGGTCCCAACTTTTTTTAATTTTAAAATTCTTTGTTTTGCACCTTATTGGATCTAAACTAATTTTACAAGAAAAGGCACAGGGAAATTAAAAGATTCAATTTCCTCACGTGGTTTTTGAGAAACATTGGCGTTTAATTTTTCCCTTTCAATGTTTGATCAGAACCACCTAATGTCCCTTGCCATCGCTCAAAGGGCATCATAAAAGAAACAAAAATACTTCATTCATTCATTTGCCTTCCATCTTCCAAATGCCGGTCACAGTGGTACGCTTTTGTCATTAAATTCAAGAAAATATCCCCATATTTCTGAAACTCCAGATAAGGGCCCAAAAGTTTTCTGGTTCTTAACCTTAAGCATGTCGGCACAAAAGCAGAACCCTGTGTCGCAGCAAAATTCAGAAATGCGAGGCACTTGTCTGTAACAAGTACGTAAAAGCTGACCTCACATGAAAAATTGGCTTGATGATTCTCTACGCGCTAGAAAATCATTTGCCACTGTTCAATGATTGAAGTTTGGGATGCACATGAAAAATGCGGAATGGCAGTGCACTCTGTGATCTCCACTTTGTGACGAAAGCACTTCTTGCCGTCACGCCAAAAAAAAGGAAAAAAATAAAGTGCTATCTGTATGATGATTCCCTTAAGTTTACTGCAGTAACTTTTCTCTTGATTTACTGCATCACAAAGGTTATTGGTTTCCATGCGTTTGAACTGAACTTACCAACATGAATGCCCTTTGTTCATTTTGGCCAGAAGTAAGTTGGCTTCCAGAAGCATAACATAGATGGTCGGACTGAAGGTCACGCAGACCTATGTGTCTTCAACACAATCTTTTATGAGTTCTATTCATTTGAACTACAAACAACAGCATAATTGACACTCGAGTTAAAGGGTATACCAAAGCAACTCTGAACCGGATGGAGAAGGATAGTTGGCTTCTAAGTTAAATGACATTAATAGTTCGGATATGTTCCAAATGCATCTCTATTGACATAATCTGATAAGATCAACTCTTAGCCCTCAAAAAAGATGTCCTGTGAAAACTAGGTTTTGTGACAACTTGGTTTTTTAATTAGTTTTTAAAGCATGATTTGTTTGTTTAGCCGACACGACAAAAACGATGTTTTATAGGCCATTTATGCCCTTTCAAAAACGTCGCTGGGTTTTCATAAACATACCTTAAATGCTGTTTTGAACACAAAGCAATGTTTAAAGATGTCTCCCAAATTAAATATTCCTTGAACATCTTTCAGCGGCTTGCTATTCAATCAAATGAAGATAATTTGTTGAAACCCAAAGGCTCCATCTCACATTAATCACCCTTTGTGCTTGGGACAAAAAAGATGCAGCTGTATATGGTAAGAAGGTTGTTCCAAAGTCGTTTCTTTTTTACAAGTGGAAATCCCAAGACCAGCTGCGCAAAGCAGCAGCAGCAGCAATTAGCAAAAGCATGGAAACACGAAAGAAGTAAAGTTGTTTGGTAGAAGATGATGAATTGACAGGGACTTATCAAACCAAATCTCATGCTGTTGAGATAAGGCTTCTTGTTGTTGATGATGATGAGAATTCAATTGATTCTGCCCATCGATTTCGAGTATTAATGGGCAGCGCGTCGCCCGGAATACTATTCTTTTGCTTGTCTTCATTCAAATTCCTAGGGCCCATGGAGGTCACCCTGTCTGACCAACCCAAGCGTGGAATCTTAGCAACATCATTTCCTTAGATTAAAATATGCACCCAATTCTAGATAACCATATCTGAACAATGAACACGATTATCGTGAACCTTGAAAAGGGTCTTCAAGTAGGGCCCCTAGGGAATCTGAGGTCCAGAAAAACTGTGGATCTCATCTAAAAGGAACCCTCAAAACAGGGGATATGAGGCCCCCCATAGAAAACCCTGGTTTTGGGGTGGTCCTCATGGTGGTTGAAAGTTTTGTCCTTGGAAGGTTGTCTGGAATGACAACTTGGGCCATACTTCTGTCCCAATGCTAGGTCAAAACAGCAGAAATGGTTGATGGTCTTCATCATTAGGCCCATCAATTGAGGTCAATGGGGATAGTGAGACAAGTTCAAAGAGTTCATACATGTTGTTATTTGTTTCTCTTTTATATACATATATCTCTGTGTGTGTGTGTGCACATGTGTGTGTGCGTCAACATAACTCCCTAACATGGCTAGGTGGTTGGCTCAAGTCCTTTAAGCTGAAGGAGTTTCAAGAGTAAGAATGAGTTTAATCTGATGTTGATGTGAAAATAGGATGCTACTGATATTCACGTCCAGTATCAAGACCAAGTCTTATTGGAAACCTGAATTGGTCGCATATGAATGTAAGGTTTTTTGGTTTTAGATGGTGTATCTGATTATTTTTTCTGGGTCGAAAAGAGTTTCGGCAGATAGGAAAAACTATGGAAATTTGAAGGTGCTCCCAGACAGGTTCTAGGGTTTGCAATTTCATAAATTTGAAAATCATGCTTTTTGCCATGGTATACAAACCATTTTTTCATCTGAACCCAAGGTTCCAAAAACAGCTGAAAAGAACGTCTTTCCATATCTTGAATCTTCAAGTCTCAATCAGGGAATAAAACTTATATAACAATTTTCTGTTCTAAAATTTTCTCTCGTATCATGGTAATCATCATCAGGTTCATCGTCTTGTTCATAAAAAAAAAGCCTTGGTTGTAAGTGCGCATACACACAGTAAATAAAACACAATAATTTTCTGGACCATGTTATTCCAAAATGTTGCAAGGGCCCCATAAACCAGAATTCTGGGACGACTAGAAACCAACACCACAGGTTGGTGCCATGAACAATGCGGGGCCTCAAAGCAGAAGCACGCAGAAGGCTTACTGCAATTCCAACCTGGTCTGCAGTTCTAGGACCAAGCCATGGTCTGCTGGCGTTCCCCCATATGATCGGTTTCATCTCCTTGGGTACAGATGTCTCACATGGAGGCAAAATCCAGAACTATCAGGGGCTCAGGATTTGCTGGTCCCACGAGTCTTGCTTCCACCTCCACCGTCCATCTGGGTTGCCCAAGTACTGAACTGATAAGATCCAGTACCATCGGAAGATGATGGGTCTTCTAGGCCCTACAAAATCCTGCTTCGATCGCCACCGTTCATCCGTAGTTGAGTACTGTCCTGAGATGATCCAGCAATACCTTTAGATGCTCAAGATCTCGTAGGTCCCTGCGAATCCTGCTTCAATCCCCACCATCCAACTGGATGTCAGTAATGGAAGACAGACCTGGCTGGTGCTGCTGGGAGCACTGATGGCGTCAGCATGTAGTTAATAGGAGTTACTGCATGACGTAGTAACAAGATTTCAAGTACGTCCAGTTTCTCCTTTTTTTTTTCTTTTAACAAGGAACGTAGAGACGAAACCCATCAAGAAGACTCCCCCCGCCCCAGGTTACCAGTGACTTGGACTTTCAAGAAAAATGACGCCTACGAGTGCGTCCCGGGAGAATTTAATGCAGACGATTTCTTTCTTCAACTTACTTATTTAGCTTAAAGTTTAGGGATATAGCATAGGGACTAAAAATTAGGCGCTTTGTCCCTGCATCTTAAGTAATAAGGCACAGAGGAAACAACGGGTAACGGAAAGCCTTCCGTGGATTGTAAACCACCTGCTCACCCGAAAAAGTCACTTCAAAATTTTTTCAGGCTATCAAATAAGGCAGGAGTGAAACCGCAACGCCAACAACCTGCCCACCCTATTCCACCTGCTGCGCTGGGTCTAATGATCAATTTCAATGGTTGGAGCACCCTCCTATGCTTGTGCATCTACTCAACCGGAGGCCGCACTCCGATTGCACCCGAACGCCGGCTTATCTACGCATGAGCTCTCAAACAATAGCCTATTTACGAACTCAATTCGGTATCAAAAACTCATAACCTAAAGTCCATTTGAAACTCAACATTGAAAGGGTATTTGAGAGGGAAAATTGCAGCTGAAGAAGACACTAGGCCATCAAAACAGTCAGGTCCGTTTTCTCTTGAACCAGACAGATGAAAACGTTACCGCCTTTCAATTTCCGGTGAAAGTTTTATTCATACTTTGCGAGATTAGCTAAAATTATAAGCGCCCTTCCATTTGTCCCCCACTAAATTTTCTCACCAATTTGTCCACTAGGACATCATCAAGAGTCAAAGCAGCAGCAAAGGCATACTACAAAGTGAACACAAAGTAGTGTTTGTTTAATCACATTGTTGATCAATAAATGGTTGGGACTGATGACCAACACTCGCGTAATGCCATCCCTGGAACTATATTTTGCTTTCAAAGAATTGATTTTAAGCAGAATAAAATAGTTAATCTACAGTGTTCAGCTAACCTACTCAATCCTCCGCTCTTTTCTATCTCAAGAAACCGTACTCCAAAATTCTCAACTTTGATTTCTACACGAGGTTGTATATGTTCTTCAGAAAATGGTCCAGCTTCACTATATCTGAAGAGAAACGGATGCCCAGATACCACTGTGTTGCCATTCTGCCAAAATTCCTTGGAGAAGTTGAGCAGAAGAATTGCTCGGTTTTCAAGAACACAACTGCTTCTGTTCCATCATGCTGTCCTAACTGAAGTAGAAACTCAAAATGTATCTAGTTGGGTTGAAACCACTGAGTATCACTGCAATCGGCAAATGCAAATTTGTTAATCAGCATGAACTCACTATAAATTCAAGAAAAGACGAGGTTCAACTTACTCAGAGGAGAAAGAATGATGATCACACCAATGGGATACAAGAAAAAAGTAGTCTTGTCCAAGAAAGGAAGAACTGCATTTGCAGGTCAAACCCAGATTGTTAAACAAGTCATTAGGGAACATAAAATATCAAGGCATAAATCAATAAACAAATTCAAAGGCCAGACTTACCATCATAACCTAGGAAATTAAGATAGTGATAGTAGCAGAAGGCCACCATGAAAAGCAAATTGGAGAGCAGCACAGGAATAAAACCGTGTGCAACCAAGAGAGGTGATACAAAATATTGAATCACTACATGTCAAGAAAACCATGTTAACAAATTAACACAACATGAAAGCTAAGCACAAACAACAAAGAACATTGTAAATCCAGTGATGCCTCAAGCATGCCCAAAAAATAAGCATGAAAACCAAAACGGCAAATGAAACTCCTGAAGAAAGAACAGTTGGAACATGGAGATTTACCATAGAGCAAAATGAACATCGGGAAGAACGAGTTGCAGTGGACATCAAATGCATAGAGCCTTCATGAAGAAAGAAACCAAAATCAGACTATGTACAATATGGCCATTCTTTACATACAAGATGTGTACACCATGACTTGTCTTTCAAGCCTATGTTGTTCTAGGGACCAACTGACAAAGATCCACAGCATTAAGGTTGGCAAGCTTAGCCTGTTTTCTGAAGATTGAGAAGACAAGATACGAGCAATAGATGTTAAATAACCAGAACCTATCCGAAAAGGCCATTAAAGATAGAGCGTTTACCACAAGGAAGATGCACTTTTGGCCCGTCCCATACATCATTCATATTTGGAAACTTGTAAGTTGTAACGCAAAACACCAAATAACTGGAATTATTATCGTTTTGTTTTAAAGTTCAGCAGAATCAGGGCTGATTACTGATGTTGGCCATTGGTTATCTCCACAGATGACATTTATCCCATCTTACTTGAAGACATTTTGGTGGATTCCCAGGTTACATGGATCGTTGCAGACAATGTAACAGGTGGGTTTCTATTTGACAATCAATTAATGATTATTTATTACCATTCCCCCATAAGACAAGCATACTCATCGTACCATCAGAACCCTCAAGATCAAGAGGGGACATAATCATCATATCATGCACAATCTTGAAAACTAAGAGAGGAAGGGCATGTGGCTCTATCATTGCTTGAAGGTTCTAAGAATCACTATATCATGTCACAACCAAACTCAATATGATAGGCTGATTGATAAGGACATCTCTTGGTCCAGTTATTGACAGATCAATAAAATCATGTCTGGTAGCCAACAATAAAAGAAAAAGGACAGAAAGATATTATTACCATTCAACCTTTTGTTCTACAACATGGCTATTTAAAGTTTCTTCACGAAGATAAGTGTTTGCCAGAAACCTGTACAAAATGAACAATAAATGAGCAAACCAGCAGTATTTTCTCCTCAATCAATCGAACAAGGAGTACATAAGATACATACATACATACATACATACATACATACACATATGTAGGGACAACACTATATATGGATATATCTGTGTGTGTTGTGTTTGCAATCACACGCATTGAACAGCACGCCAGACATGTAGACCATGCATAAATTAAGTATCTCTAGACACACTGTTGCAAATCTAGCCGTGTGAATTTGTTCATGGTTTTTTTTTTGTTTCTTACTCGAGGAACCTATGCCTAGGCTCTGAAACTTAGTTATACTCCTGGTGGCATAAAACCTCAAGGATAGTACTTTCATCCCAGGGCCTACACATGCTTTGACTTATCCAAGGAGTAGCTCATGGATTTCAGAATCTAACTGGTTTCATGACAGCCGAAGCCCCACCAACTACACCAAGCATAGGGGCAAACTTGTTAAGAATCAACTCTTCCTTCGCAAAAAAAAAGTATGTTTTTCTGACAGGCTTTTGTGTTCTCTTAGGTGAATAGCTGATTTTCTAGGAGGGCAAGAAAAGATGGAAGATGCTACATTGCATTGAAGTGCAGTCCAGGCTCTGAGCTTGAGTTTGAAAAAGATTATACAGTTCTTTCTTTGGGAGATACAAAGGCCATATGCCACAAAGAACACCATGGGTTTTAACATGGAGCCCAGCCCTTGGAAGCCCAAGAGAAGCAACTTTACACTGAACCTGAAATCATTGATAAATGTGCTAAAAAACCCTAAACCTCGAGTCATGGTGAATGTGTAAAGATATGACACATAGGTACGGGTTCAGAGCATTTTTCAAAAAACTAGTGCACAGGAACATATTTGTAATTATATATATGTGTGTGTGTGTGTGCTTGTAAAACAAAAAGTAAGATTTTAAACAAACAAAACAACACATTGATGATTCAAAAATTTATAGATTTTGAAGAAGAAACTAATGATCAAAGTATAAAAGTAACAAAAATACTAAAAATCCAAAACATATTAAACTTCGACCTAATTTTTGGACATAAAAGAACTCTGTCAACTTTGACCAACCAAAAATGGATGGGTACGGCCCTAGGTACGTTGACCGTACCCAGGTCCATACTGGTACCTGTACCAGTTCGGTACAGGTACTGTTCCATTTGAGCAGTGCCCGTTGACATAAGTGAAAAGCAAATTATATGTACATTTTTAATAAACTTAGTCCAGTCTGAACAGGTTCAAACATGCTAAGACAAGCTTGAGTAATTTAATAAACAAGCTCGAGAGTCAAAATATTCACTCCAACTTAATTCATTTATCATGTGAGCCAAACTGACCCAAGCTTATATGGGTCGATCATAATAAGAATTCAGGTTACCACTTTGTGTCCTTGGGTATCAAATTGCAGACTTCTTCAACAAAACTCTTATCTGCAAATTTGTGATTCTCATTGGCAAACATTTGGTTCCGTCTGAGTTTTAAGGAAAGAACACACACACACACATATAGTTATTTGACCATATATGGTGTTATTTTCCTTTTCAATTATTTATTTTTTTTTTTGTTAATTTGTGTATGCCCAAAGGGCGTAATTGCAAAAAGGTGTTTAGCTGTTGGGAGTGTCAAATGATTACTTCAATTAGCCATTTAGCAGATAGCTTGCTTTTCATTTTCTGTACAAAATCAACAGGAAACCTTACCTTGTCCATGCTGTATGTTTGTACCCATGATATGATAAAGCATTTTTTATTATTAGCATATATTGATCACATCCCCTTGTTAAATTTGTTAAGAGATTTGTGAGTTCTTTTTCATTCTGAGTTTTTGGTTTTAGGGACAGCTAGCAGTCTTGATTTTGATTGTAAGCCACATGAACAAATTGATCATATAGGGTAACACAGACGAAAGGAGAGAGTGTGCATGTGCTACAAAAGAAGGCACAAATTGAAATCACTAATCTTCTGTTCTCTGTGTATGTCAAACTTCATATTTCTGGTTTACATGAACTGTTAGTAGGAAATGAACTTTGAATCATGTAATTACAACATGTGAGCAAACTTTTCCAGTGCATAAAAATACAGACCAATGACGTCTCATACGGCATATTTTTAGTGGCAAGATAAAAGGAAAAAATCAACAGTCTAATCCTAATAAATAAACCATGTCGAGTGGAACATTGCGTTCTGATTGAATCAAAACATGTATCATTTGTATCCCAGTTCAGATTGAAACACAACTTTCATTTATCACTTCCATCTAAATAGTTTTTTGCCTTCATGACTACCAAATATTTGCCCACATACATAGCGTAGGTGTCTGCATTGGTGTATGTAACAGTTGCATCCCTATGTTGTAACTTCAAAAATTGTTAGATCATACCATGCTTGTCAAAAGCATGTATCATGACATATGAATACCACCACAGGAGAGTGTAGATATATATAACAAGCATCAACAAGGATCCTGGACTAACAAAATTAACCAACAACAATGGCCCAGTTTCAAATATATTGACAACAGCTTTACCATTGAGGACTAACCACATCTTGATTGGATTGTACAATGGATAAAATATGTCAAACTAAGTACAAGACCCTGATTGACCAACATCAGGAGTTCCCTAGTGTCAGTGTGGGTAGGAGTGGAACAACGCTGCAGAAACAGAGTATAGAGGTCAAGTATGAATAGCATGGTCTACCAAGAAAATAGCTTCATGTTTGTTACAAGAAGCAAGATACCGTCCTAGTCATACAGAGCCCTAGTAGAATTAGATATGATATACCAGAAAAATAGCTTGTTATTTTTCCTAAGCAAGGCAGGAAGAAAGTCATGTTGCGGCCTAGTAGAGATGAACACGACATGCCAGGAAAATAGGCTGACATTTGGTATAAGAAGCTTGGAAATTTCAATTAGATGTTGCCAACTTGCCATTGCGCCAGCTGAAAACATAGAAGCATTTCAAGGTTTGTGCCAAAGTCGGCCTAAACATGACCTGGTTATACCATGTCACATCTAGAATAGGAGCTTCTTGGGAATTAAGCTCAGGTGAAGCCAAGTGCCCTAAAAAAGAAAGGACAAGGGTTGCATGACATGGCAGATCAGAGTCATTATGTACCAGGCAGGTCCAAGCCAGCACCTAATCAGGCACAGGTTAAGTTATGGACCAAAGCAAGCCTATTTTGGCTAGTTAACCAAGCTCATCCTATTCATGGTGTTCCCACATAAGATCTAAAGAACACCACTCAAGCACGCAGTAAGACCACCCACTTGTGGAGACTGACTGCCATGTCTGTTAAACATAAAATCTGCAAAGGTATAAAACTATGCATGTAACAGAAAAAAGAGGCACAGAGACATCCAACCAAGCAAACAGTGCCCCATGCAAGCGAAATTAACCCATAAAAGATGATCATAAAAGTACCCTTGCATCATAAAGCAAAGAAAAAAAAGGACTCGCAGAACTAGATGTAATTTCCTTTAAGAGATTGTAAAAGACTTGTTAAAACTTGTGAAGAAAGTGCTTCTTAAACACATACCAACAAATTGTAGCCAAAACTACACCAGTTATTAGGAAATGAAACATCAACACTGAAAGAACTGTTAAAACAGCATGCGCCACAGTAGTATCATACCTGAAAGCAAGGAGTCATGTCAGAATTAGCATCATTCCAAACAGGAAGCAGGTTCATCAAATAAAAGCTCCTAGCCTATGCATAGTGCAGTGCAGATTGCATGTGATACTTGAATTGTTCGAGTAAAGTAAAAGAATATGCAACAGAACAGGAAAACTGTACATTTTGGATTGAATAGAAACCTTGTATGAACAAAATTTGGTTCTTCAACAGGAAAGAAGAATGAAATGGGGAAGGACTAATGCAAGCCTTACGCAGAACAGTAGGCTGAAGTTGCAACTATCAGTAGGAGAATGCTGATAACGACAAATGCCGGATCATCTCGTGCCCATTGATTCTTTGTTTCTGAAACAGAATATGGTAGTTTGTAGTCCAAAGCAATAATCATAACCATTGCTAAGCTACTAACAAATCTCAACATTTACTCGAGACTAAGCTCGAAGTGTATGGACAATGAAACCTCCCTCTCAGTTCCTAACCATAGTTGAAAGTAATATGATTCTCCATTTGAAGCTTAAGTATGTTCCTGCATCAGAATTTTACAAATCTTTCCAAACCTCAATCTCCTTTTCTGAAGCCTTGAGCAACCATTAGTTTCGGAACAGCTAACCTGTACTACAGTGCACTAATACCGGGTACTAGATGGGTTCGACTGGTGCTTTGAACCAAACATAGCCAGTTCCACATATATGTGAAGTAGCCGACTATAATCTTCGAAGCATATTTTCAATCTAATTAGATATTTATCCTTTACCAAACACAAGATTTCTCTGAGTAACCTACGCATCAGAATGATCTAAAAAGAGTTACAGCCCATAAAGAATCTGTCAAAAACATGCAGCACAAAAATCAGTTTCCACAATCAATCAGCATATTTTCACCAACAAGTTCTTTCCAATTTTATTATGATTCATTTTGCATAACTATGTCCAAATTGCTTTAAGATGCCATTCTAGCTCCTGATTCCCGAAGCACTGCTGATGGTACATCTTCAGAGAATTTACTCTAAAAACCACGTGAAACATATAAAGCAATGCTGAAAGTTTGTTATGGATTGGGAGGTTTGCTTAGCTATTTCTAATGCATAAGTCATTAAGTAATTGTTCCAGTTCAGAAACATAGAATTGGTAAAAACACCAACAACGTACATCACCTACTAAAACTTACACATATTTCATATGTTAGAGAAAAGAAAGCAGATGAACTATGCTATCAGTGATACCAGTGTCATCGGAGATATCGTCCAGAGAACAGCTGCAGCAAGTTTTCATGTGATTCAAAAATCACACTAGCTGAAAAATGTGCAGAATAAAGAAGGGCAGTAATGTGTGAACAATAAGAACATGCCAACAATTATAGGCACTATAAACCAAGACAGCATGCAGATGAAGAAATAAATAAACAATTGGCATAAAGTGAGCGGACTTACGCTTGTGGTATTTGGTGTGCTGATAGCTGTTTCCAGTTGGCGAAACCACATGCAAGGATTATCAGCAACATGAAAAAAAATTAGGGAAGGACAAAGAGAACAATTAGATTGACTGAAGAATATGAAACATCATAATATTGTGCTCCACCTTAATATTGTAGCACAGTAGGTGAAAATTCCATAAAATTTTGTCATATATAAACTCTAAAAATTACAAAGAAGTAAGTCACATGAAATATGTTACTATGAATTTTTTAATACAAATAGCTACAAAATTGATCCCCAGCTGCCTCTCCATAAAGAATATTGTAGCATAAAAACATGAATAAGTTCCTACTAGAAGAGAAGTCAGGGAAAATATATCCAGTTAAACATGATGAAGAATGGTCAACAACCTTAGCGTCAATAAATAATATTTTGATGAGTAGGCAGTGGACAGTGGGCATTGAAGAACCTAACTAGCATAACATACAATTTGCATAACAGCTTCTCCCACACCATAGGATTACAAGGACAATCCAGCCCATGACGCCAAATAAGCGAAAAATTCTGTCTCCATCTTTAACATACCTCACATCAAAAACTTATCCAAACAGGCCAAGTGGCCAACATTTTTGAGGAATGAACTACCCTTGCAACACACTATGCAATGTTCTCATTCATTTAGCTCACATCTGGAATCCAATTTGCCATAACAAAAACAAAATAGAATACAAAGGTGGTAGACCCATACACGACTTTCGGAGAGGTGCAGAGATGAAGCATTTGCCAGAAAGTATACTCAATGTCCATTTGTCGCCACTGCATGCACAGAGAGCAAGAGAGAGAGAGAGAGAGTCACAGACTCACAATCAGTACAAAAGAAAACAAAAAATACCCAGAAGCAAAGGTAGCCTGCCAGGGTGAAGTCCAATAATCAAAATCAAAACAAAATCTGCTCCTAGAACCCATTAAGACATCACCAACTCAATACACACATGGGCTCTGTACCTACTCTCTTCATATAATGCATCATACATAAAGACTAATAGCAGGTTGGTCAACCTTGTCACTGACCTCTACATCAGATTGACTAGCAAGACCTCCGATTGATGCATGACAAACAGATAATTCAAAGGTTGGAGGTTCCACATCTGGAAACACAGTTCCAATCTCCTCAATTAGCAGTATTGCCTTTGGGAATGATTTTTTTTTTTTTCTTTGGGTTGAAAACTAGAAATGCACTACAAGTCTGCCATCATCAAATAACCACCCACTGCCCAAAATATGCAAAAGGCTGAGAGTAGGACAAAGTGGAAGACAAGCATAAAGGATAATCTATTATAGCCATTTACCACATAATTCCTAAATATGACTTACATAATTCTCTCAATTTTGACAATAATGAAAAGTAAAAGGACAAACATGCTTTGCCTTCCCAACAACCCCGCAGGATGTGCATTTGACAACCAAGGACCAGCCCATTTGACAAATTATCCAGATTCCACACTTCGCTACAGTATAAAAAGAAAAAACAAAAAAAACAAAATAAGGAAGGATAATTTTGTCCAAGCAAGCAACAAATATAGAAAGTCAAAAAGTGATTGAACCAATGATCTGAAAACAGAGTAGGAAGGATTAAGAGCCTTGTAGTATGGATTGTGGTGATATACTCAAGGAGACAAGGGGTTTGGAACATGAGAACTGGCAATTTATAGAGAATCTTGCTGTGCAAATGGAGATGGAAGTTAGAATATGAAAAGACATCTTGAGATAAGCTGCATAAATCTAAATATGATTCGACTAGATAGGTACAAGGTTGAGCTTCTAAGACGGCTGGAGAAAGCCTTAGGCTTTTCAAAGGACTTCCAGTTGTGCTTAGAAGCCAACAGGCACGGGATGAAGGGGATTAAGAAAGGATGGAGGGGATTAAGACAACTGATGGTAGCATTATTTAATTATGACAGACCGTCATATGATAAATCTGTCTTTAACATTTGTATATTAGTTTCTTCCATTTTGAAGAGGACGCACCCTGTTCTTTGATGATGGACATGATAAAAAAGGATGCTCCTCGCCTTTTTGGAGGGCTCAAGGGTGTGGAATGAACTTCATAGGGTCGCACGTGGGTTGTATTAAGAATAATCCATGCATTTAGGGTTAAGATGGAATTGTATCCTAAACAGCCAAAATTGAAAAAAACTGCTTCAAGGTCAAACTTTATTTGAACTTAGCAACATTTTTTTTTCAGGTTCTTCCTTTTTATTGATAAACACAAAAAGGATAACAATTCAGTTTCATGATCAGCTATTTGAGATAAAGTATCCTGGGGATTCTATGCGGTTGCAAGAAGCAACATTCATGCTTCATTTAAGCCACGAAAAAGAAAGTCAGTGTTCACCCTGAATAGGTCTTATGTGCTGTCATGACAAGGAATTGTGGGCTCATTACGTAGAGTGATTTTATAATGCTTGACAAGATTCGATCTCAACTAGCATCACTGAACTTATCTTTTAGTGACTTTTACACATGGTACTGATTCATTTATTTTCAAACCAATGAAAATTTCTTACTCTTTGGTTTATATTTTATATTAGAAAAAGCCTCCAGGGCACTAAATTAAGTTCAACGACATTGGGAGATTGGAAGAACTAAAAACACTTGACAGATACTAAATACTAATCATACATAACGAACCTGAGTACCTATTTTTCTAATTTTTCCATTAAACACATAGGTCATGTGTCTTCTGAGATTTGGTTCTCTAAATTTATATGCCATCACAGACCTCCCTATGCATCTAACTGTACTCAAACATTTTTCTCTGATTTCCGTATAAATAATCTCCAATAAACCAGATCAAGTTGTCTACTATATTTCAGCTTTCATATGGTACATGTATGCATGCATTATGAGGAAGCACACTAGATATCCATTAGTTGCATAAGGAGCCCACAACAGCTACGTCTTCAACCCTTCAAAAAATGAGTATGAACACTATTCGAGTCGCATTTCATGAAATCAAGCCAACAGTTCGTTGGTCACACAACCTCTAATGGATTCCAAGATCATAAACGACAAAATCCAGCAAGCAAGAGTGTCCAACTGATGAAAGAGGAGTAACTAAGACAATCGAACACGAAATGGACGACTTATCAAACGCATGACTTAAGCATCTAAAAGGATGTCGTTAAAATCGGTGCAATGTGATGAAAAATAACGTCAACCAACAGAAACCGCTACGACTTGACCGGATTAGTTCAGATCCCCTACAAGCAGTCAAGTATCCAGAATTTGTGCCTAAAAATGAAAAAAAATAATCCAAACACTTCTATTTGAAATTATATCGCCAGAACCATAACAATTCAAGTAAGTCGAGCTCCAGATGGAACGCAAATCAAGCAGATCTAAAGCAAATCGGCGCGCAAAAAGGGAGGGAAATGAAAAGCTGAGAGAAGAAACCGACCTTGATGATCCTGCGGAAATACTGGAAGAACATGGAATTAGAACGAGAGGTGGACGGCTGGCGCCCCTTTGAGACGGTCGGAAGCATCTTCCCGCGCGGCAAGGGCAAGAAACCGGTTGCTCTCCGGCAACTCTGGCGGGAAGTGATCGTCCGGAAATAGGAAAGCTGGTGCGACTTATGACCCCCAAGACGTAGCTGCGAGAGATCATCAGAGTGCAGTACGAAGGGAAGCCACTTTCTTTCTCTTTCCTCTCGCTCTCTCGCTTCCCTCTCTCTCTGAGATTTGCATTTGGCTGTTTTCTCTCTTTTTCACTCCTCTTTTCTCCCGGGTGTTCCAAGCCCCGGCGGAGGTAAATCGGATCGGATCTCCGCTAAAACTGAGTGAACCGGATCTGGACCCTCAGGACGCTGGAATGGGAATGGTTGGTGGGGCCAAATTAAGAAAAATCCGAAACCGGTTCGGGACCTTTACCTGACAGAATGAAACCAAACAGGGGTATCAAATCACATAACGACACAAACATGCAAGTAACTCAACGCTTAACCGGACCTATATCTTTCGAACCGAACAAAGAAATGTAACGGATTCAGTACGGGAGAAGAGATGGTTCATTCCTGCTCTTGGAGTCATGCCCCAGCGGACCACCCTCGCTCGGCCCGACCGTGCCTTGAGTTTAACATTGAACCGGTCCAGTGACAGTTCCGATCCAGATTCAGTTCGTACTTCACCGGTCATGTACAGATGGCTCCCATTCAGATTGCATTGTCAAACTTTTATCAGGATTCAAGTTTGGTTTGAGATGACTACTTTCCGTATGGGCGGAGAGGGGATAAAACCACCAACGGAATAAGAGTAGAAACTCGAGAATTTTTCATACTTCCCAATGTATAACGGCCTTGCTTGAACAATTCTATCGCAATCATTTCACAAGCAAAGAATTTTTATATTGGAATGGTTGATTACTTCAGAATTTCAACTCAAAAATTAGATCGATTAACCACTAGCCATGTTCCTTTCATCATTTTTACTATCAAGAAAATGCAATGTGTTATGTCTACCTTGTTTCGACGGGTTTGTCTTATAATCTTAAACATACATTTGTTTTCAGGCACAATGCACATCAGAGACCCAAAAAAATACGGTGTACAATAATCACTGAAATGCTCCCTATTGATGATACATTGGCACTATGATAGTTTACATTTGCGGCATAGCCATCCCTTGAAGAATGAAAGGTATAGAGTAGATATGAAGTCTAGTGTTACAAAGTAAGAAATTACATTCCCGGTGCAGGGGGCGCAGCATACTTGGAAAGAGCAAAAGCGAACTGAACTCTATCTTCCAGCAGTTGTCCGTTGGCACTTGCCTTCGACCTGCAGCCTTGGAAGTCTGATCAACATGGTTGTGGTACGTTAGACACATCATGATGAGGTGTTTTGCTCCTTGTTCTCAGCATCTCCAAGATATCTAGGGCCATCATAAGTAGAAACAAAAAAGGTGCTCTGCTTCTTCTGCAGAAACCTGTTTTTGAATCAAGAGAGCAGAATCGTAAAGAAAACCAACTTTTCTTGCAAGATTGAGCACGCATACAACATATAGACAGAAAGAGGGTGAAACGCACGCATTCTACGTTCATCAAAGATCAAACAGATTTTTCTCCAAAAACTAGTTTGGCACCCATAAACAGGTTTTCACCTAGTTTATCCTGTCATCCAAACAAAAGGAAAGAATTTCTCAAGAACTGATGCCCATTGTACTATTCTCACAGCCACCTTGACCGAGAGGCCTTGGCCCAAGGCCTTACCACTATCCAAATAGATCTAACCTTGACGCAAGCATGAAAGGCTTATTATTTCACGAAAACTGAAGGCAACAAAATCTCGAAAAGAATCAATATGCATCCCCAAGGCTCCTAGCTCTGAACCAGGTAGAAGATACAAAACAGAGCAGAACTCCAAAACTGCATCTGTTGACATATTTAGATGGTTCTGGAGGACATTTGACTAACTAAAACTTTTTCCTTTGGGAGCTTCATCAAACAAATATCCAAGTTCCAACAATCATTTCAACTGTAGCAAATTTAGGAAACAGATGCATACTTGAGGAATTCAAGCAACTTTTTCTGTAACTGTGCCATTGTCTCCTCGTCCATGTTAACATATGCCAATAGTTCAGGCAGCTTCACTGCAGAAAAAACAATGAACAGTATAAGCAATTAGCTGAAGATATATCACGCTTGCTGACACTGAAAATATTACTAACATTACTGAAAATACTCCCATGGCAACGGCACTTGCATGAGATTCAAACGTACTTGAATAATCATAAATCAAAACAGTAGTAACAGAATCTGAATGCTTGCTCTTGAAAACATGAAGTAACGCATACACAACCATGACAAAAAGTTTACAGTTGTTGTTTCCAAAAAAGAAAAAAACACTGCATCTGTTCTGAAAACAATTATTAACAGAACAGCAGAAAGTAAAATCTGGACCTGCATGTTACTTTTGGTACTTTACATGTAACATTCATAGAGCATCTGAATGGTTTTTATGGCACTGAATTCGAAAAGAACTGCAAAAAATGACACGATACTGTTATTATACCCATATGCTTCAAAGCTTTGATTTTCAGTTGTTTCTCAAAGCAAGTCAGGGCATGATGCATCAGACATTGTGAATCTTCATCTCAGAGGGTCATTCAGCTTTCAAGCCCACTATCCAAGTGACCAAGATACAATTTCCCAATGCCAAAGCAAGCAAACTTGCATTCACTGGAACTCAAAAACCAAGACCCTGTATAATGAAATGGTACCATCAAAATATGGTTATCTTAAACAACCTACATGATTTTTATTTCCAAAATCTACACTAATCAGTCGATATATTTCATCCATAAATACCACTATTTGTCTTCTTGTTGGGCCATAGACCAAACAGAACTGATATCCACTATTTGTCTTCTTGTTGGACCATAAACCAAATAGAACTGATTCTCAGAATTCTGACAGGTTCCGCACACCACACAGATCCATTTGTAAGACCCTATTAATTTTCGGATCCCTAAAAACATTTCAATTATAATGTGTTTGCTCTGTGTTCTTATAGCTGTGATTATGTAGCCGCCCATCCAGTGTTGCCGTTAGTTTCCTCAGTTTCCATTTCTCTTCCTCTTCAAACACCTTGATATTCTCTAGTGGAAAATTGGAAATATATGGGCGTGTGCATATACATTGCTAACATTTCATGTTATAAATAGTGTGGTGACTCTGTGAGTTGAGTACCATATTCATGGCAAACGAATGCAAAAGCCCAAATATATCATATTGCTAACTTATACAGAAATATTGCAGCAACTTGTAAAAGATATATCCAACGTTGTTCGCCATTTACTGTGATAACAGGCATGGTATTTTTATATATGTCAACAGCACCCAAAAGGAATTATGGGCAAAATTGTGAAAACCCATTAAGACCACAACAATATCGACAACTATGGACTATCGAGGAACCAACCTCCAATTGAAAGTACATGTAACCACAACATCCAAGACATCTGGAATGCAATTTAAACAGCAAAATAAGCAAATGCAACGTATAAAAATGCCCATTTTAGCAACAAAAATTCATTAGAAGCAAACGTTCTAAGTAGCATTAGAAGCAAAAATACATACCAAAGAGACGCAGCAAATGTTCAGCTCCATATATTGTTGAAGGAGAGATGTTACTGTCCTCGGAAATTGCCTCTTGATATTGCTGTCTTTCTTGCTTGTATAAGAGCATCACTGGCAATGCTTTATCAAAGTAACACCGTAGACCACTTAATATTTCCCCAACTGATTCAGCAATCCTACATAAGCAGCACATCAACCAAACGTTTTAGTGTTCAGGACTATTAGAAGGTACTGAGTCACACTAAATCCTCTGCAGTATAGTCAAATTTTAGAATTTATAAGCAGCAAATTTTTGCATAGGCATGTCAACATGTGAAGCTTTGTTCTCTGATGAATCTCGACCTAAATTCAACACTGAAATCAATTTTCTGATCTGGATCATGAAGATCCATGATGGGATCAGTTCTGGAACCAGGTTAAATGATTGAATTATGGAAAGCCAGAACCCAACCCAAATCCATGCACTTCTAATAGCCTGACTTAAAATTTGTTTTTGATCACTCAGGACAGGTAAACCTGCCTCCAATTTTGCCTGACATTTACAGAACTGAGACAGATTCATGTCCTACTTGAATCTTCCGCGTACGTCCTCAAGCTGCTGATTAATAGCTAAAACACATAACATGAAGCTTGAATCGTTTTCTTTTTCAAACCAATCTGGACTATTGGGCCATATCTAGTCCATCAACAGCTTCCTTTGTACCTAAAAATGTAACAATTTCCTCTTCTGTTCCAAGTTGTCTCAAAAAGCAACATCTAATAAAATAAATTCAACGCACTGTCAGAACCAATGTTATCCGTATCGTACGATACGGACGCGTATCGTACGATACGTATCGTATAGGTCAAGAAAACCTATACGATACGTGTTTGAAACACGATACGCGTCCGTATCGTACGCGTATCGCCCGTATCGTGCGATACGGGGGCCGTATCGTACGATACGGGCGATACACCCCCGTATCGTACGATACGGGAGAAAACACATATTTCTTTATTTTTTAAAAGTTTAAACACTCCTCCCCCTCTCTCTTCTTGTATTTAAAGACTCCAATAGATGTAGGAGGGAGAGATTTTGCCCATTTTCATTAAAAATAACCAAGGATTCATCAATTTGTGAGATATTATCGTTGAATCAGGAAAGATGATAACTATATGTTTTGAACTTATAAAATTGTGATGTAATCTAAGTCCTAAAACTCCAAGTCCTAAGACTCTAAGTCCTACGATTCTATAAAATTTTCAAGTTTAAAATCGTGATGGATGCTTATATGTTATTCTTGAAGATTTGATTTCTTATTTTTGAATGTGTCGTTGATACACATGAATGTTCCTTATGTATGATGATCTTTTTTATATTTGAATACATGTTTCTTAATTTCTGATTTTTTGTTCATTTTTTCAGATTTTTAATGATTTTTTTCTATTTTTTATGATTTTTAAATATTTTTAAAATTAAACAATTAATTTTACGATACGCTACGCTACGTTTGCGATACGTTACAATACGGCGTATAGGTCGGCCCGACCGATATGCGATACGCTACGCCTTTTATAACATTGGTCAAAACCATGCCCATTCTTGTCTACAATAAAGCCAGTTTAGAACATAAATACTATGTTGTCAAGAATTTGTTCAAACAAACTTGGTAATCACAATCCAACTGTTCAAATCCACATTGCAAGCCTGGTTCCATTGTCGAACATCATGCATCCAAGCTATGTCACACGGATACGGCAGTCTGGGCCACGTACCGGCGTCGACATGCCGGCATGCGGATCCCGATACTTGGACACGGCCGGATACCTTTTGGATCGGGTCTGGGTCAGACCCGATCCGAACCACTTTCATAACCTGTTTTAACTTTTAAGTTTTTAACCCTCGACGCTCGACCCTCAACTCCTTGCGGTGACAGCAGAGTAGGCAATGGCAGATTACGGCGACGGCAACAAGCTCCGGCGATCGACGGCGACAGACAGGTAAGTGTTTTTTTTCTTTTAGAAGTTAGGGTTTCAACTTTTGCCGATTTGGGGATTTTGCCGATTTGTTCCATCTATTTCATTCCTTTTCTTTCTTATTTTGTTCTTCCGTTTCAGAGTTCTTTCTTTTCTCTTTGTGTTTTCTTTGCCGTAACGAACTGCCGTTTCAGAGTTCATGCCCTCGTTGCCATCATTTTTTCTCCTTAACTTATTATTTTGTTTATTGGATATGTCCTTCTATATTTGAAGAGTTGAATCCATTAAACATGTTATTGAAGTCACAATCTGAAGTCTCTTTGTGTATTTGACTGGTTCTGGCTTTCTTGATTGCACAATCTGAAGTCTCTTCTTTTGTTGCTGAATCTCGTTTTTACATTAAACTGCATTTCTTTTTGTCTTTCTAATTTCCTGCCTTGTGATTAACTGAATATGTATTTCTTCTCCTGAACTGGAAGTCTGGAATTCTTTGATCTGCCTTATGAGATTGGTGATGAAAAAACAATGTTTTGCTTGAGACTTTCTTTCGTATGATTTATGAGATTGTAAGAGTGAATTATTAATTGCATGTTTTTTTTATTATCATTTTTAGTTTTTTTGAATATAATATTCGCCTTGTCCGTGTATCCTAAAATTTTGAAAATTGCCATGTCCCCGTACCGGTACCCATAGGGTACCCGTACCCGTATCCGTGTGACATAGCATCCAAGGAAGGACTTCTTTCTTAAATTACACATTCACATTATAGAAGTAATAACATGCACAGACAAAAGAAGGATGATGCAATCTCATGTAATTATGCCATATCAGACTTACATGCCATCTTTCTTTGTCTGGTGCTCAAGATAGATTTTCAAAATGTCATCCACATTTGGCACGCGAGGAAGTTTAACAAGCTGCAACAGAAAATATGACTTTGTGTCAGTGATCTCTCTCTTTAAGGTCACAAATATCTTATTTTAAAAGCTTTCCATTTTTAACGAACCTATGCTACAGACTCAAATGAAGATCCTAACAGTTCATAAACAATTAAGATGCATAAAGTAGAACACCATGGATGTGCTGATGGATGTGACGACAAGCTAGAATAAGGAAAGAGACATCCATGTTCCAAATAGAATACAACCACAAGAGCTGTGGGTAATTGCCCAATTTGTTAAAAGCCTAAACCACTAGAACAGTTTAGCCTAGCAGGACTACAAACATGAAAAATCAGAAATGTATTAAAGCATAGGCCAAAGTTTAGTTCCAAAGGGAACATGGAAAACAAAACATTGAACACATAACAGTAGCCTTAAGAAAACCCATTTGAAGAAAACATACCAGACATTCTAAAATTGAAGACGAAGGCCATGAGATATTACCTTACCCAGCTGTGTGACAAACTTCCAATCATCAACCAACTGCTTCTGCAAAGTGGAAGGAAATTGAATCTTCACAAGCTTTTCAGGTATTCCAGTCTCCTTTCCCTAGTAGTACAAATAGCACCCAGTGGAAAGCATGGTTGAGACTTGAGACAATAAAAGAGTGAAAATGGAAAACCAGGAAGCGGAAAATAATTGCACATTAAACAATTATCTCCTGATGTAAACCGCACTTGAGACAGCTTCAAGCTCAAAAAGAAAAGAATGAGCAACAGGCAAGAAACTGACATGCATGCAGGAGCATTCACACACACATAAAGGATAACCGATAACCAGATAATCAAAGGTGATAAAATTTCACTATCTACCTCAACAGCAGAAATGCTTTTCCTTTTCTTCCCTTTTGCTGCTGAAAGCAAAAACAAACAAAACCAAGTTTAATAAAGCTTCCAAAAAAGTTCCTAAATTATTCTCATCCAATTGACCTAAAACACAGGCTATATTCCTGGCCTGTGCATATACATACAAAGCGAGATAAAATTCATTAACTGGCATTCCACAGTGAAAAATTATTAGATGATTGAGAAAAAGGAATGCTAACCCTTAGACTAAAATGAAGCATAGCCTACAATGGGAAAAAAATATAATTAATAAAAAAATGTGACTATACAACAAATAAACATTTACTACTTAATACTTCAATACATAAACTTTTAGCCTATATCATAGAGAGAGAGATACATTATAAGTTTATAACCTTGTGATTTTTACTAATCTTAGGTAACCGTATAAAAATTTAATTAATGAAAAAAAATATTAGCAAGTTAACCATGCAAATAAAACATATAGGCAATATGAAATGGACATAAATGGCAACAGAACTTGATTAATCTATCTGCATCTCAATAACTTATTAACAAGAAACAGACTTTGTCGTTATCAAACATACCAGGGCTAGACTGTTGGATTGACAACAGCCGACAGGGTATGTATATGCAAAAGATTAATTTAACCTACAAGTTTGTCCATGCAGATAGAAGAGGCACACACCTTTCTCTACTCTTCAAGAAAAGAAACAGCAGGTAAACTGATTATCATTGTTTTTAATCTCAACATATGAAAATAAAGCCAATCCAGCATGTGAATGCTACAATAACCTTCAACAAGTTTTGGCATCTAAACTTATTCATTTCACCACCAGAAACTAAATTATATTCCCCAGAAAAACAAAATTACAAAAAGAAATGGCCATCAGGATATATGAAGAATAAAAATTTTCAGAATTTGACACTCTATTACTAAACGATAAAGGAAGTTTTCAGCCAGTGAAGCACAATCATTTATCTTATGCAATCTGGGTGCTGAAAGAATTTCATGACAAAGAATTGTAATTTATTCATATGGCAAAGTTATGCATTAACCACGACATTTGAAAAAAAGAACAGATCTTAAAGGGAAGATACAGTTGCCCTCACCATGGTTCCTTGGATCCTCTTTCTCAGCCTTAGCACCTAGAAATGCCAAAGGATAGATCAGTATGAAGCAATGTGGCACAATGACTGGTTCAAGATGAAGTTGTGTGCAACAAGATGATATTTCTAGATGAATCATTTACTTTGTACATAGTAGTAGCAATAGTGGACATCATTGTTGTCATGGTAATAGTTGGTGGTGGTGGCAGTACTAGTAATTCTTAATTTTTTACGTTGTCCTTGGTGTTTGTAATATTATTCCTACTATTATTAAAGTATTAGCAACAATGCCGTAAGAACAATGTTTATAATCATAGATAAGGTATCTAGAAATTCATTGTCAATACGAACAATCAGTCCTCCCTTCATCATCCGATTCAGTAACAGTAATTTGCATGCCAATCTTTGTTTTCTAAAATTAAAGCATCAATTGATGAAAAGAAACAGACACAAAATGCTCTTAAGAAGAACTCAGTTACTCATGTACAAACAGAAGCAAAAAGCAGGCTTCTGTGCTCACATGGTTTTAACCTAAATTGTCAAAATGGAAGCCAGACACAGGTTGTTCAATAACCAAAAAGGAGTAACTGGGACTAGTCGGTTCCACTTAGTCATAGCTGATTGACAGAAACATATATTTATACATGAATAAGTAAACATAAAAACATATGTACCTATACAAGAAATCCACATATACATCTACGGTTCAAGGATTATTAAGGTTAATTAATCTGACAAACTAGTCATTGATTTGAAACACTAATGATTCACATGTTATTTATCTTGGTGATTTCACAAATGATTGGTGAAATTTCATGATCATGAAAAGTGCCGATAAACAGAATCGAAGAGATGACCAGTAGAAGAAGTACCTATTGAAATCTTAGGCTTTGGATGTGTTGTGCGACCTGTCTTAGGGTTATCAACACCCTGCTTTTTCAACAGTGTTCGCTGCTTGCGAACGTTCTCATCATTAAACTTCATCAGTCGATCAGCACTAACCCATTCATCCCAGCTGTAATATCATAGTGTCAAACAGAATAGCATCTGTATCAAGCATGAGTTATCATGAAAACAAAGGTCTAAAACTAAAGCATTTGGGGAACTGTTCTGAAAAAAAAAAAAAAAAAGGATCTAGCAGGAGCCAATTCTCTTGATTCTTAAGCCTCAGAAAAGCAAAAAATAATAGCAAATCCAGATGATACCACTAAAAAACAAGTGAGTATAATATCATGAGAAGCTATTTGTCTTGTCTCCAAATTCAGACGATATCAACTAAAAACTAAATGACTATCTCCAAATCACATGCAGTCATCAAACACTCATTTATCTCTTCAGAATATATATATATGTATATATATATATATATATATATAAAGGAGCATAAATCCTCCGGCCATCCAGATGGTCCGCCTCAGCCTGATGTGTGAGGGGCCAGACTATCCAGATGACCGAAAGATTTCAGCTCTTTTACATATATATAGTTATATATATATATATATATATATATATATATAGACACACACAACTATAGCTCTTTTATATATATGTGTGTATATATATATATATATATATAATTATATATATATATAATTTTATATATATATATATATATATAGACACATGCATACACACACACATAACTATCACCTTAACAAGTCAAAAGGAACACTTTCCAGTACCAATCGAAAGATTAAAGATTCCTCAATTCCTAGTTAATATCTTGAAAAACGGTTTTCCATGTTGACGACAGTTCCACTCACTTGCATGCAAGTACACATGCATGTGTGCATTGTGGACATAGAGACCGGGCTGGCCTGGTCGAGGACCTAGCTCCAACAGAGTCAAAACATATTAACTGATTTCAAGCATCTGACAGGAAAGAATACAGTGAGAGGAGGTGGGATGAACACAGAGACACATGCAGATGTATATATACTATATAGTATATACATATATACATAAATACGTACACGCATGTGAGTGTTTATACTGCACAAACTGACAATGTATTCTTCAGAGTTCAGACAATAGTAGCAACTGAATAATTCAAACCTACTCTACATAGCGATAGTTGACAACTTCAAAGTTCAAACTGCATATGCAGCTGAAAGGATACAATAGGTAACACATGCATTTAAAGAATGACTCAGAGTCAAGAAGCAACCATAGGTTACTCACTTTTTGTTCCAACCCTGCAAAACAAACAAACAAAAAAATTGATTCAACAAAGGAACTTATAACTTAAAATAGCCGAACTTTTATTTGCTGAGAGACAAGGGATAAAGAACAAAATAAGAGCAGTCGACAAAAATGGAGGTGCAATCTGTTCCTGAGTCCAGTGAAAATGAAAGTAAAGATAGATATCGGGCAACAAAAGCTGGAGAATCTTACATGGTAATGGACAAAATACTTCCATTCCTTCTTCCGAATCTCTGCCTTTTGAACCTAACAATGGTTCGGTGGAGAAAAATAAATTCACGGAACCACAAATGTAGCCAAATAAAACTATATGTGAAGAACAATAAATAGAAGATGTGCCAAAAAAACGTGAAAGCTCGATGAGACAAGGACCTCAAAGTAGAGAAGATGCTGGAGAAAGGAAAATGTGCCCACTAGCCCATGCATCCTTTAACTTGTTAGAGATTTGTAACAAGGGACTAAGTCATGCCCCATTGTGCTCTCAAATGGATACCCACACAGATTCAAATGGTATCCAAGAAGTCAATAACATACACAAAAAATACAATTTCTATAAGAAACCACATGAGTCGATATGAAAATGCATTTTAAGTTACATTCTTAGACAAGCATTACAAGATATGCACTCCCTCATTTTAATGGGAAAATAAAATTCAACCAGGACTTCAAAGTGACCAAATAGCTGCCCAAGCAGACAGTGATTGTTCCTTATTTGACAAGGGCAGAAAAAAATGTGTTATCCAACGACCCTGTAGGTCAAAGGTATGCACATTCCATGTCCTGAAAGATGAAATATATGGCTGCAGTTACTGAGTGTGGAACTTTTGTTACGAGAGCAGAGCAAAGATGCAAAGCAAAAAATAAAGCCATTCTTGCCAAGGTGTAGATCAAGAGCTATTTGAATTTTGAACTATAAGTTTAGTCACACACACTGCACTTTTTGATGGAGAACAGATATTGATGTATTGACAATTTTTACTTGTTTTAAGGAATAAACACATGGGCCATACATAGCATGGAGTGTTGAACTAACATGGAGAGATTATGGTCGCAGGCCACTGTGAGGAACCTAACTTGTAATGGTTGAATAACTGAAATTATAAAGAATTGCACACACTCTGTATCTGGACAACAGTCTTCCATGGAAATGCTTAACATGTAATTGTTGAACTATGGGAGTTTTGAATAATTGTTCGTGATTGTTGTATGGGGAACAGTCTGTCCTGGAAATGCTCAAGAATTCAAGAATTCAATCTCGCCTGATGATAAGAGCCGTACTCCTATCTCGCTTGGTGATGATCGCCTCCAGTACACATATAGAACTCTTCAGAAGCTGCAGAAACTACATCGCTAACATAACCAAACAAGCGGGTGTAGGTTACAAAGCAGATAAGAGAAAGCCCGTGTAATGTTCTGCAGCACGTCCATAATAGGCACAAATTGATCAACTGGTTGTGTCACCTTCAGATAAACAGTCAGGGCGGATGCAGGGTGGGGCGGCAGGGGCCAACGCCCGCCTCGATTTTGAAAAAACTATAATTACGTATAAAATTTCCATTCGTCCAAAGTGAAAATTTTAGAAATGATATAATTGCCCCCTTGGGTAGAAATTCTGGCTCCGCTACTGTTAAAATAGTGTCAATGAAAGCATCACGAAGAACGGTTTTCAACCATTTCCCCATTCTGATGCTTATATCAGCCAAAGAACGACCTTCTAAGTACGTCGAGTTCCTAAAAAAAAATAAAGAGCGCATCAAATGAAGAAGATGAAAAAATGCAACGTCGTTTCGGGAACCCTAGAATGAAAAGGCATAACCTCCAGGCGAAAGACATGATGCAATGGTCTTATATCTCCAAAACCAACGAAATTAATGACTACTGGATAGCAAACCAAACGAGTTCCCAAAAATAATCCATCTAGTAAATAAATGAACTCAACGCATCCATGATTCCAAAACAATAACCTCGCAGAGGGCCCAGAACACATGAATTCCGGAAAGCATAAAAAATAAGAAAAGAACGAAGATGGAGGACTAGATTCAGAACCCTAGAAAGAGAGGGAAAGATGTGGGTAGCCATTTACCTTGGCCTCGTATATGCGGGGGCCGTGGTAGGCCAGAACCTTCTCTCCCTCAGAGAAGACGGGAGAACCCGAGCCATCGCTCTCCTCGCCGACGCCCTCGTCGTCACTGGAGCTGTCCCTCCGGCCGCCTGCGTTGGAGCTCCCCATACTGCCTCTCTCACTCTCTCCCCGCTCTCCCGCTCTCCCTCTCGCTCTCTCAACAAGACCGCCAACGAGTCAGTCCCTCGTCTCGTTGCGGCCTTCTTCAAAAAGGCGCTGTCTTGGCGCCACTTGCACAGTGGATCCAAGTCCAACCCACGGATCTCTATCCAATTTAAGCATCTTGGATCCACACCAGGTTCACTTATCACCGTCAGGTCTGTTTTCTTATTGAATGTTCCAAGTCCAACCCACGGATCTCTATCCAATTTAAGCATCTTGGATCCATACCAGGTTCACTTATCACTATCACGATCAGGTCTGTTTTCTTATTGAATGTTTTGTTATTAAATCGGGTCGTTTGGGAGTTCGGATAGATCTGCTAACATATTCATAAAATACTAAAACTAATGTCAGAAATCTAATATCTAAGTTCATGGTCGCCTTCTTTCTACCAAACAACCCTATACAACTATGTCATGCCTGAAAGCCTTCATCCCTATTGACTCGTGCCCAGTAAGCTTTTATGGTTTGACATATAAGATAGAACAAGGCAAAATTGAAATTTCAAGACCATGGGTAAATAAAAACTATCACCAATATGTGATGGTTTTTAGTGATAAATTAACAAACAAAAAAATCAAAAGCACTCACATGTCACATGTCACAGGCTGTTCAAGCCTTATTTCGTCCGCATGGTGCCGAATGTTTACAAAGCCTTCGGCTAGCCTTAACTCAACCTCAATGTAGCGGAAGCTTTCATCAATCTTTTACGACCGTAAACTATACCAGATGAGTGTTAAGCACTTAGACACACTATCACTCATTATTATCCCACAGTTGACCATCGATAAGCTGTGACCATGAAGCGCTGTCAGAACACCGTCATTCATCTAAGTTTTTATCTACCTCAATATGAAATATGGGTGGGGTAAACTTACTTTGGAATGAAATATCTACACAAAGTCAATTGACGACTATATGTCATTAAGCAAGGCGGCCGACCATTGCCTTACTCGACGACGAACTTTCACTTGTTAATCCCCGCGTGACTCTACACAATTATGAACGCAGCACATGCATCTACCGAGGGAATTGCCCATAACCCATGCGCATCCCCATGCACATCCAAATGCTATGCGTGGGGAACTCACTAATTCGCCAACAACGTTCTTGCATGTTTCAATTGACTGATGACCATGATACACTTATACATTTTGTCTTTGCACCATATTGTATATTTTAAGTGCATTACTTTCTTCATAACTAAGCATTCGATTGGATCTCACATGCTTTCAAAACAATGTTGTATATTTCAAGTGCATTGCTTTCTTTTTAACTAAGGTTCGATTGGATCTCACATGTTTTCCAAATAATGCCTAAGCTGGTCAAGCAACATCCCATATTGCTGCCAGGCCGGACATAATCGGTCCACAGCATGGCAACTACCATATTTTAATTTCCTATATAACCGGTTTGACTGCACCTATTTTGTCAAAAACATTGTTTTTTCCATCCAAATCCAGTTCTATAACGACAATAATGCAAAAAAGCTCGAGCGTCTTCCACTTTAAAGCTGCTGATTGGAATCAGCTTCGCTAGCTTTTGTGAGATCATTTGAAAGCCCAAATTTGGCTTCCTCCTATATCTTAGCTTTCTCGTGAACCACATACTTATCCTATAGCACGGTGAGCCTGCATTTAATAGTGTTATTGTCTCCTTAGAAACACTTGCATTTCATTTTATTTTCCACTCCTGTTCTCCCAAATCAAGCTTTTGCTACAACTTGACTTAAACATGTAGTTCATGTTCATTTCTCTCACATTGCTCCAATCTTTTGTGCTCAACTATTTCCGGCGTGCCCATAGCAATAGTTTTTTTTTTTTAAAAAAAGAAAGTATTTGTGTAACAAATGGTCGCAAGCAACAATTGTCGATTTAGTGTCATCTCTTGATTATAACTATATTTTATCATCTTCTGATTTGAATACACAGTAAACAGTAAAATGTACATACCTCTGTCAATGTCAAGACTGAGTTATATATATATATATATATATATATAACTATGTATTTATTGACAACATAATGCTGGACATACAATGTTTTTTAAACATATGCTCGGCAATAAACGTTTATTAGATAGAGTCGCCACCGTTGCAAGATCGAGTCTCCCTCTCCATATAAATAGTTTTCTACTTTTTGTCATTTCAGACAATTGTTTCCTGTCGCTGATATAAAGGGAGAGCACGTTCGCACTCGTAACTTAATCACGATAGATTGCATTCGTTATTTTTCTACCCAGGCGCTGTCGCAAGGCCAGGAACAATATTCCAAGTCTCAGGACGCTAAAAATGGAGCCGGCGATGAATAAACAGATCGTCTGAGGGCGACATTCTTGATCATCCTCGCGCCTCTTCTTTCTGAAGATCAGACAGATAAACGGGCTGTGAACAAATTATACAATTGACAGGCCAACCCCAGCTCCAGCGCAAATCTCAGGTACATACTCATCCTCTTCCGTCTTCTTCAACATATATTGGATCTTAGATCCTCTTGCACCTCGCGGTGTTTCATTCGGTGAACTCACTTCCTTCGTGGTCTCAACAATTGAGTGTTCATAATGGGAGAACCCCGTCGCCTAGATCGACATGTCTGCAATCAGCCTACCACGTTTCTACTTATTGGGCAGATTGCCAATCTCTCCTGCATTCTCTCAACGCGATTGGCGAGAAATGGCAAGTCGGTGTTTGACGTTTAAGCAATTTCTATGTTATATAATTATCTTGCTATTTCGTGGCCAGATTCGGTTCAACCGTAGGCTCCTACGGTTCTATCATTTGATCCATTAAAGGGTTCGTGAACTTGTTGGGCGAGTCTGTTCGTTAACTATTTGGATAGTTGTTAATTCTCACAGCACGTCTGTTTTTCTCCAAACATGCGTTAACAAGTTTGTGGTACTGCTGATAGTTTTTTTATGTTAACAACGAGGAGAGCTACAGTATTCTGATAATGTTTCACTATTTTTGTCGTCTGCTGGCTATTTCTCAGATCACTTCTTGTTGTTTCACAAGCTAATGAGGACTATTCTAGTTTGTCTTTTTTTTTTCTATTTCCCTGTTATGCTACTGTGTAAGCACACACATACTCTTCTTCTATCTCTCTAAGTTGGTTCGTTCCTGTTTAATTGATAATTAGCAAACATGACTCCTCCTTGCGTACAACTCTATATTCAAAGAAAGTAGCGGATTGGCCTCTGGCGATCGAATATATATGGGCTAGCATCGCGAACTAATACCATGAAAGACAAAAATTATTGAACCAATCCACTTCCGACCACCATTCAAACATTTTATGAGTCAAGAGGAGGATCTTCCATCCACAGCATTTCGTTCGATCATTTGAGCATTAAAACTAGACATGCAAACACGCATTACAACCATGGATGCACACTCAAAAAGACTCAAAATCAGTCCATTGAAATAAGGTTCTTAAATTTAGATGTTATGGTCTATGCAAGTTATTTCTTCTAGATTCTGGTATCCTCTTGGTTTCACTTGTCAATTTTGTTCTTTTTGTCCATTTTCTCTGTATGCAAGCAACACCCGGAGTTGCGCCTTGGTATGCGTATGTTTGATTTACATGCAGAACCAACAACCTGGGTTGACTGTTGAGAGATATTGTCATTCACCTAGGTACACAAAACCATGTTGCCTCTTCCCCTGCCCCCTGGGTAAGAGCTTTTTTGGGTTTTCAGTTTTTACATAGGGATCTGCCCATGAGTTTCAACTTTCAAGTCAACAATCGCTTGCATAGCAGCTGTGAGCATGCCCAACTCTGCCAAATCCTTCAGGCTTCAGGGCTTTGTTTGTGAATGTTCAAATGGTTGAATGCAAAGCTGTGGATGGAAGATCTATGTTTGCGAAATACTTGAGTGATAATGGGTTCATGAAGTTCATAATGTTGCCTCTTCCTCTGCCCCCTGGGTAAGAGCTTTTTTTGGGTTTTTAGTTTTTACATAGGGATCTGCCCATGGGTTTCAAGTCAACAATCGCTTGCATAGCAGCTGTGAGCACACCCAACTCTGCCAAATCCTTCAGGCTTCAGGGCTTTGTTTGTGAATGTTCAAATGGTTGAATGCAAAGCTGTGGATGGAAGATCTATGTTTGTGAAATACTTGAGTGATAATGGGTTCATGAAGTTCATATTGTTGAAAGGGCTAAGCATGACGTAGACGATTAGTTAACCCTACAGAGCTGAGTGCATTAAGAAGTACAATGTACACGTACCATGTATGTATATGAATAATTAAACAAGAAAAATATACATGTTGGGGATAAAAATATATTCAAGTAACATTCACTGCAGTAGTTCACACCAAATATATATTAAACATACTAATTGAAGTATTCTATGTAAGTTAATATTTATTACTTAATATTTAGTTATTTACAATACATATTAAATAGCATATAGTATACAACATGTTATAGCTAAATTAGTAGATGAGAATCATATCAGTGTGTAACTGGCTAACCATATATTAGTAGATGCACTATAAAAGGTTTACAAAATGGTAGGAAGAGGAAGTAGAAGAAGAAGACAATAAAGTGAAGATGAAAGGAAAAAGAAACATAGACTCACACATATCTACATATACCATCACAAGGGAAGTCAAAGAAGAAGAAGAAGAAGAAGGGAGGAAGAGAAAAAGTAGGTGAGAGAGGGAGGGAGAAAAAAGAGGTTGGAAAGACCAGCCCCATCACAAGAACGAGTTGAACCTGTCCATAAAATCATATAACAAAAAACATTATATATATAGGCAATTACACATTCAACAGCCACAAACACACACACATACTTATATATATATGTATAAATTATTATATAGATATATCATGGCTGGATGCATCCAGGTAACAGCCATTGTGAAACACTTGGTCGTCTGGACCCCCTGGTACAACATAGCTGGTGGTGAAGGGGGTTGGCTGTCTGACTCAATCAGTTTGATCTTTCATGGTGTTTGCTCATGATGGTAGATCATGCACAGGCAATACTGAAGCCAAATGCAGCCAACAGAACTGGCTTCAGACCTAAATCGATTATATGTTTATAAGTAGTTTATTTGTATTATGTTTGTCTAACTGAATTTGTAATTTACGATGTTTATGCATGGCAATGTTGACATGTTGTGTTGGTTGAATATACCTTTGAATGCTAATGCCCGAATGTCTTATTTGAGATCTGAATATTTGTTCTAAGTGTGTAATATTTTGAAGTATTATGATTATCCACTTGACCAGAAACTAGCCAGATGGCATATATGATATAAGAGGCTGCTCAAGTACATCTTCTATACGTACATCTGTATTATGAAAAATTTATGTATCTATTTATGTTGTCATAAATGTTTGTTCTTTGCTTAATGTTGTATTGGGCAACCTTTATTGGGCAACCTTTCTATTTTTTCTGATTTCCAGGTGTCACCGTTAGCACGTGGATTTGTATTAGATGCATATATAGTGTATGAGAAATTGTGCTGCATAGGCTAATGGATGCAGAAGTACCTAGCACGGCATCTTCTCCTTCAGTTGCAGGCCAAGTTGATCAGAGCACCATTGTACCTAGCCAATATGCACCTGCTCAAGAAGGCTCTCCAATGCTGTCTGCATCTGGTATAACTTCATGGGCCAAAAACCTCAAGATTCCACAGTTCTCAGTTCAAGACGATTCCGAGACCGGCAATGCTGGAAAATCAGCTTTCTCTCGGTTTGCATCTGGGTTTGGGCTGCGAACACCAACAAGAACTCCTACAGCTGCTGAGACTGATGAAGGCAACTCTGCAGCTGCAGAATCTGGTGTTCTAGGTTCATTAACAAAAGGTTTGGTTGATTCCTCTAAAAGTGCCGTAAGAGCTGTCCAGACCAAGGCGCGACATATGGTTTCTCAGAATAAAAGAAGATACCAGGTGTGTTTGATCTAAGAACTTTTTTTTTGTGTGTGTGTGTGTGTGTGTGTGCGTGTATGTGTGTGTGTGTGTGAGAGAGAGAGAGAGGGAGGGAGAGAGAGAGAGAGAGAGAGAGAGAGAGGTGTTCCCCTAGTTTTGGTGTTCTGTTGTGTTCGGCAGGCTGAATGACAATGGTTTCACTTGATTTAATAACATAATGGTTTTTTCATCCTTTTTTTTTTATGAAATCATGTTTTAGCCTTTTAGGTAATGTCTTTTGGAAAAGAAATAACGTTCATCAAAATTTGATGCATTATGACCAGTTGATTTTTTGTGTTTTTGATCTTCCCTTTTACACTTTCAAACAATGTTGCTTAAAAGGATATTATTTGTCAAATAAACTGTTGGAACATGTGTGAGAGAACCTGAAAAATTCAATTCCATAAATATTAAATAGAGATTAGTAGGAGATTACAGAACGGTCCACCTTATTACAACATATTCAAGAAATATTAAAAACTACGATAAATTGACTAACTACCTAAACATAATGAAAATTCCTCTTAACACTCCCCCTCAATTTGGAGCATAGGTATCTATCATGCTCAGCTTGTCACAATACTTCAAGAATATAGAACTAGGAACAAGTTTGGTGAAAATATCTACCAATTGGAATTTGAAGAAACATGAACAGTAGACACATGTCCTGATTACACCATGTCCTAAATGTAGTCCTTTCATGGAAACCTGGGTTGTTAGCAATATGTATGGTAGCTTTATTGTCACACTTCATCACCATGGAAATATTAACATTCAAGTTAGTCAATATAGATTTCACCCACACTATTTCTACAGCAGTTTGAGCCATAGCCCTATATGCTGACTCTGCATTCGATCTGGCAACAATAACTTGCTTCTTACTTCTCCATGTAACAAGATCTCCTCCTACAAACACACAAAACTTAGTGGTGGATTTTTTGTCTTCAACTGGTCCATCATAGTCTGCATTGGAATATCCTATCACATCAAAGAGGACTCCTACTTGAATAATAGTCCCTTTCCTGGAGAGGACTTCAAATGTCTCAAAATCATCATCGTTGCATCTCAATGCGTTTTGGTAGGTTTTTTCATACATTGATTGATTTTGCTTACTGCTAGCGATATGTGCGGCCTGGTAACTGTCACATATAGCAACTTGCCAACAGTGGATCCAAAACTTTTGCTATCAACTGAGTTACACTGCCCACCAAACAAGTGTGCCTTAGGATGCATCGGGATATTTGCAGGTTTAGTGCTCAACATGCATGTCCCCTTCAACAGGCACATACTTGGGTTGGGATAAATAATGCCATCTTTACTTCCTGCCACCTCAATACCCAAAAAATATCTGAGTGGTCCAAAGCCTTTGGTAACAAAACATTTTTGAAGGTGTGCCTTTGTATCTGAAAAATCTTGCATACTACTCCTTGTA
Organism: Nymphaea colorata; assembly: GCF_008831285.2. Lineage (NCBI taxonomy): Eukaryota > Viridiplantae > Streptophyta > Magnoliopsida > Nymphaeales > Nymphaeaceae > Nymphaea > Nymphaea colorata. The sequence goes on along the minus strand of NC_045146.1, from coordinate 16,269,526 downwards.
AGTATTATGTCATCTACATATACTACCATGACAACCACTCTAGAATTTGTCTTTTTAATAAAAAGTGAATGATCAAATGCTAACCTATGATAGCCAAAAGAAGATATTACCTCAAGGCTCAAACAACTTCTGAAACCAAGCACAAGGACTTTGTTTTAAACCGTACAAAGCCTTCTTCAACTTGCACACTTTGTCACTCTTCCATTGAATCTCAAACCTCGAAGGTTGCTGTATATATACAGTTTCTGCTAAATATCCATATAAAAAAATATTTTTCACATCCAACTGTCATAATGACCATCCATATGCATAGGAATAAAAATAACTAATTGTGTAGTGGCTAGTCTGGCTATTGGAGAAAAGGTATCAAAGAAGACAACTCTGTATTTGTGTGTGTATCATTTGGCTACCATCCTTGCCTTGTATTGCTCAATGGACCTATCTACATTATACTTGATAGTAAACATCCACTTACAACCAACAATATCTGCATCCGGAGGAGGAGAAACTAACATCCAAGTCCCTCATTACACCAACTCATCTATCTCTTCCTTCATTACCTGCATAGATCATTGGACTCGACATATTATGTTGGCCATTTGACTACTTTATCAAATGGTTTAGGACATGGAGCATGGGGGCACAAATCAATCAATCTCTCTCTCTCTCTCTATATATATATATATATACACACATACACATGCACCCGTATACATATGTAAAAATCATGGATTGCCATGGCTAGGTTTTGGCTGGCGGCAATCTGGATTGGCCACATGCAGCCTGAGAGAGAGAGAGAGAGAACAGCCTGATGCAGCTGTTAACAGCTGGGATCTCCACTGTATCGGTATGTGGGGATCCAGGCTACCAATGCAGCTTTAACAGCAGGGATCTCCACTGTATGTGGGGATCCAGGCTCCCTATATACATACACACATGCATGTATGTATTTGACGTGTTAAGAGATTTGTAGCTATGTATAATATATCTTGCTTAACTTTTTCTGTAGATGATGTGCAAATTTATTTTCCCAAAGCTTTCAGTTTGTTGAAGTTATACACTGCATTGATGTATTTGACCAGCTACTATTTCTCCTTTCCATGTGATCTTCATCCTTTTTTCTTTCTTCTGCATATGCTCTTCCTCTTAAGAAGGCAGCTACTTAATCATCATTTAATAGCAGCAGCTTTTTTTCTTCATTCGACAAGGGTTTTTTTCTTTAATTAATATTTGTAATTGGTTTATGATGTAATTCTCCAGGAAGGTGGATTTGATTTGGATATGACATATATTACTGAGAACATCATTGCAATGGGGTTTCCTGCTGGTGATATAAGCTCCGGTATTTTTGGATATGTTGAGGTGGGTTATTTTGTGAAGGAGATGGTTCAATTTCTATTACCAAACTTCTGAAGAGACTAATTTGGCACATGCTGCAGGGTTTCTACCGGAACCATATGGAGGAGGTAATCAATTTCTTTGAGACTCATCACAAGGTAAGAAATTTGCTATTATTTGGGCATCCATCATCACTCAGAACTCGTTAGTAATTACATGAGGAATGCCTATTTGTGGTGCTGAAGCATTAGTCTGCTGATATTTTGCTTTTACACACAGAAAGATTGAAAAATGAATGAGGTCTGTGATATACTGGGTGAAGTTGAATTATGTCCTGACATTATTTGACAAAATACATTGATGCATCCTAACTTGTTAAGGCATCAATAAGCTATGTTGGTGCTATTTATGCACTGACAAGTGCACTGGTCACTTTATGCTTTAATCAAGTGCAGAGGTGACCTGATTCTGAGTTGTTTGATTGGAAATTGGAATTTGGAGGAAAATTTTGGTTCCCTAATGTATCTGACTGGTACTTAAACATAAAACACATTTTTTTAAAAAAAAAATATGAAAAGAACGCGATAAATTAAATGGCTGTTTAAAACTTAAAAAAACACGTTTTTTTGAAAAAAATGTTAAAAATGAAGAAAACACGTTTTTTACGCTTTTTTTTTTTACTTTTTTTTCATTTTTTTCATTTTTTTCATTTTTTAATGCCAAATAGTCTTTTTTTTCCTTTTTTCATTTTTTATTTGTTGCAAATCTACTAATCTTATGATGTTTGTGCTACTAGTTTCTCACTTATTTTATTTTCCCCCCATTTTTAGTTTTTTAAAATTTTTAAAAAATTTCCCGTATTTTTCCTCTTTTTTTCAAGCTCACCGTATTATACCCGAGAAAAACCTCTCTATTTAAAACTCCGAAATGTTATTTGTAACTATGCTTAAAACCAATTTTTGGTTCAAGCAAGATCACTATAGGCAAGTGAAAGTGACCCGCTTTAGCTTAGGTGATGCCATATTACTACTTTGGCAATGTATGGGTTTTCTCTTGTTCATATCACATTGTTAACAAATTAGCTTCTAAATTTCGTAAGAGTACTTCTACAAAGTGTAAACTCAAGAATTGTCCTAGTTGCTGACCCAAGCAGAAGGAATGCCTATTTAGCATTAGTTCATATAGTGAACTGGCAAAGGATCTGGATGATTTATTAACACTGAACCTCAATGTATGTAATTTAGTGGTCATGCAAGGCACTTCTAAAACATTTTCTATAGTCAGGACTTGATCATGACGACATTTGTTCTGATGGAGTAATGCCTAGAATCTTGAATTGATCCAACACCTTGATGGGTTAGTTTGGTCTGGCATGCTGCCTGACTCATGCCTGTTCATTGCTGTTGTTGGTGTGGAATTTGCACGCGTTCTAGCTCTTTCCATTCACATAGTTGGGTTACAGGAAATTCTAAGCCTTGAACTTTCAATCTCCAGTTATAGGATGAAAAGTTTAAAAAGTATGGGTCTTTGACCCTTGTCAATATTAGGAATCCTCATGCTCATTGCAGGATCTTTTTGCACAAAGAATTCACTGGATGACTACTGCAACTGTTCACATTAATTTGTAAAGTACGAAAACCGCCTAGCTTTACTCATCAGATGAGTGTGATAGCTGTAATGTGCTTGTCCTGTTAATATATGTAAAGTAATATGGTGTTGGGAACTGCAAATAGTTTGTGTACTATTCTTCTTTGTTCAACTTTGGTCATTTGATGATGTAACTTTTGGACATTTCTTTCTGTTCATTAGGGAGTAGAGAAGTTTTCCTATTGTCATGTATGTCTAATTCTCATGAAGCTCTTGCGAGGACAATCTTGTTTTCATGTTCTGAAAAATGTTGAACTCCAAAAAAAGCTTATGAGAAACCAAAAATGTTACAGCTTTTGGTTTTAAAAAATTAAAATACACCACAATGCTGTTAAATGAAGGCAAATTTGTAGATTTTTTATTCATTAAGTTTTTAGAGTCATCAGAATCAGATATGTTCAAGTTGGTTATGGATGCATTCTCAATCAATTTTAAGTTGATCAAGTTGGCAAAACATTGAAAGGATGGTTCTAATTCTTATTAATGATGATTGTTTCATGTAAAAAACTAACATTTTTCTGGCATTCTATATTGTGCATTGAGTATTCAGTCATGTTTAATTGGCAGGGGAAATACAAAGTGTATAACCTCTGCTCAGAAAGATTGTATGATGCATCACTCTTTGAAGGAAAGGTATGCTATTGTCAGCTCAAAGATCTTCATGCAGATTATCATCTACTGTGCATGTAACTAAAGTTTTATGCAATTCCTTATTTTAACTCTACTTAATTCGTTGCATGCAATTAGTGTTAAAACTAGTGAACTTCAGGGTATGATCATTGCAGATCCCAAGTTTGGAGTCAGCTGGTTTTGTACATTGTGTATCATGACCTACATTCTACAACCAGCCAAAATTATATGTACATGCAGAAGAAATGTGACGTGGTTAAAGCCTTAAAAAAGTGCAATAATGTTGATCTTTCTGTGTTCCAATCCTCCATCTTGACTTAGAATGCATGATGGACAGGGTTCACTTTTCTTCTTTTAAATGGAACAGTGTCTGCGAGGTGCATGTATAGAACCTTTACTAGAAGGCATTGGGACCAGAATCTAAACACACTGTTATTGTAACATCTGGTTTAGCTAGATCACCTAAACAGTTTTGTTCCTTCAGACTTGTCAGGTGTGAACAAACAAATTCATGTTCAAGAAGTTGAACTGATTGAATGCTCTTTCTGAGCTGCTTTTCATTACTTAACCTGCATATCTTTCAAATTATGTTTTATGCTTCTCCAATTGGTATGCTTGCTTTCTTGATGGCCAGGTTGCTTCTTTTCCCTTTGATGATCACAACTGTCCACCAATTCAACTTATTATCTCATTTTGCCAAAGTGCTTATGCATGGTTGAAGCAAGATATTGAAAATGTAGTCGTCGTCCATTGTAAAGCTGGCATGGCAAGGACTGGGTTAATGATATCAAGTTTTCTTCTATACCTCAAGGTTAGATCCTATGACTTAATAGAGGAGGAAGTTTGGCCCCTACAATTTGATATTTCTTTTTTCTTGTTTTAATGTGCTCGTATCTAAAAATTAAATGGTGGTGTTGTCCAAGCCCAAGGTGCATCCGTAGATAGCATGACATTCTTATGGTTGCTTTTTTTGGTTTGCTGGCATCATAAAATGCCTGCAGTTCTTTCCAACTGCTGAGGAGTCAATTTCCTACTATAACCAGAAACGATGTGTAGATGGGAAAGGACTTGTTCTGCCTAGTCAGATAGTGAGTTTGTCCCACCATTTAAATAATTTTTATTTTTTTATTTCACAAACTTAAAAAATGGATAAAGTTTTCTTGTTTTCTGCTGATTGCAGAGATATGTGAAGTACTTTGAGCGCATTCTGACATATTTTAATGGAGAAAATCAGCCAGGGAGGAGGTAATCTGTTATTATCTTTTTTCTTTCTAGAAGCAGAATCAGGATCGTGTATAAGGCGTGATATCCATCCCATTAATTACTTTTCCTAATGGACTTTCTGCTGTGAATAGGTGCATCCTAAGAGGATTTCGTCTTCATAGGTGCCCCTATTGGATTAGGCCCTCTATTACAATATCTGATCATAATGGTATGCTCCATTATTTTCATTTAATTGTAAGATATCTGTCTTATTCTCTTCTTTGTTAACATATTTGCTGGAATGAATACTTTCTAATTGAATTAAGATGTCGGTTAAATATTTGACAGGTCTGAATCCATGCATTTGGATTGGATGGAAAAAGTCAAAAACCTTTTAATACCCTGATTTCATATTGGTTACACATGCAAATATCCAACCTGAAGTGGAGTAGGTCTAGTTTCAGGAGATATCTGAATGGATGCCCATTCCAATCCTTCAAAAGTATATGGGGAGATTTGAAACAAGAAAGTACCATTTCTTAAACATAAGACACTAGCCACCAGCACACCCTGTTGGTTGGTAAACTTTATAAACTAACTACGATGGGCATGTCTGACCTCCCTCTTGAGTGGATCTTGGTTAAATATTAGTTACTTATTAAACATTTGAGGTTGGACTTTGTTTCAGGTTTATACATCTAAATTTGACTCCAGTTGGAATTTGATCAGCATAAGTACTACTAGTTGGATATGCCCAGGCAGAGTTCAATCTTTTCACATCCTAAATTGAATAGCAAACCATTTTGAGCACTGCTTTCTTGTCCATTTTAGCTTTTACACCGGGAATTCAATTAGTATAAAATACAATTTAGTTGGATAAGTTAGCACCTATGTCCAGAGAGAATCCAATATAGTTACATCCTTAAATTGAAGAACACACACTTTCTAGCCCAGCTTTTTGTCCATTTTAGTTCATGTTCCTTGTGATAATGTGTTTTATAAGTTTTGTTTGTCCAAGTTTGATATTGCTTAACCAAGCAACAAGGGCTCTTGTTTGTTAAATGTTGGTCCAACAGTTCTTTTCCTTTTTCTAGTGATGAAGATTATCTTCACTTCCTATTTTCTCACAAAAAATTGTATCAACATATTTCTACATGGCAACAGTTTCTATCACTTTTATTTTCTAATAAAACTACTGTGGTCAAACTGATAGGAAAGAAAACTTGGCTTTATTTTCCTAGTCTAGAATGGTTTCCTATTCCTTGCTTTTGTACAACTGAATAGTTTGATGTTACCTCCATGGGTTTTTCTAGCTTTGATAGTGTGGATCAGAAAATGAGAAAATGTATCTTTAACAGCTTTTGACAGTTTTTAAATTTACTCCTGCTGATTTTGCTTTATTTTTCTGCATATACAATTATTACACAAACGCTTTCATCTGCAGTTTTTTTCTTTTCTAGTGGTGCATAAATCTCTTTAACTTTTTAATGCAGGCATTCTTTTTTCAACCAAAAAGCATCCGAGGACCAAGGATATGGCGGTAAAGATTTTGACATGAAAATTTCTAGATTTACTTTTCTTAAAAAATGGTATATTAAGCGATGGGATTTTGTCATATTAAATGTTCTAAAGTAGGAAGGCTATTTACTTGTAGCATTAGGGGAGTGAGAATCTGTACACAGATTAGTTAAACTGTATCCGACCAGCTTTTGAAGATCCTGTCACAGCAGTTGGTATGCTTAATGAGTTTGAGGACGGTTTGCTTTTGGAACTCTTTTGAGGAGTCTGCTGGATCACAATTCACTATGATGTCAAAATTTGGGTTATCTTCATTAACACATTCATAATCTGAGCTAGGATATGATTTGATGGAGACTCTAGTTTACCTTTTCTTTATTAAATTCTTTCCTCTTTTTTTTTTTAAAAAAAAAAATTCACAAAGAATGTCTAAGAAGGTTCAAATCTATGTTGGTTCTTTTCCTATAATGAGAATGTGTGGACAGGGACTAATGCATAAAAGTTGGATTGTTGTTGGGAGCATAGGATCATATTTAGTTGCTCGGTTTCAATAATTTGCAATAATAGTCCCCATTGGCCAAGCCTCGTTCTAGTTTTTTTCTGTTTTTCACTTTGGCTATTTTTGTTCATCTTTTTTTTTGTCCTTTTCTCTCTGTGTTTGTATTGGATGTTGCTCTATAAGTGAATCAGAACATAAATGGAGACAATATTTTTGGTAATATAACCTGATCCGGGGATTCCCACCACTAGCCTGAAACTGATTTTTGCTTGAATAGCACAAAACTTGTAGGCCTGGGCTGACTGACCCAGTATGTCATCGTCCATCATTATTGACGGTGCTGATTTGTTGGTTGACCTTGTGAGAATAATGGAAAAAGAAAATGTTGCAATGGGCATTTGAACAGAAAATAGCTATTATAGTTTTTATCCTCCATGCATACATATGGTGAAAAAGAAACGAGTGGGCTACTTTTTCCAGTCCAACATGTCATTGGTGAGACTTTTAACGAGTGCACGGGCCTACTTAAGCGGGCTAATTCAGGAATCAATATCTATGATTTTATCTGCTTGCTTTGGAACCATTCTCAAGACCTTTCTCAATTAGGCTGTGTTATTTTCATTTGTTCTATGTCCATTTGCATGCTAACACTGATGGATCTAGAGCATGGGCATCTTATTGCTGCACGTCTATGTGATATGCAGCCTGAAGATTTCTGGATTACTGCTCCCAAGAAAGGCATTGTGGTTTTCGCTTTACCTGGGGAAAGAGGATTAACAGAGTTGGCTGGTGATTTTAAGATCCATTTTCATGATGGCCAAGGAGATTTTTACTGGTTCGATACTTTTTCCATTGTATAATTCTTGTAAAAGTTTGTCAACTTATTATGCAACTTACTTTAGTCCATGACATCTTGCTGGGTTTCATGGCATGTTCCTTTACTATCATGCACTATATACATCAGCAAATTGTGTCGTCTATTTCTGTTATTAATGAATGACTAATTGTGCTTGTCTTCTCCAGCTGGTTGAACACAACAATGATGGAGAATAGGAAAACCTTGAACACTTCTGAACTTGATGGCTTTGACAAGGTAAATACTGTAGCAGTACTGTATCCTAGGGTGTATCTTCTGCTAGTGAGGTTGTCAAATTAAACTCTTATCCTAAAGTAAAATTTCCTTTTCTCTGAGAAACTTTCCAGAATGTTGCCATTAATTTTGGTAGAACTCATCTTTATGTTTCTGCTGCTTTGATTAGTGGTATTTGTTTTTTTTATCTCTTGGTGGCCATGAGATAAAAGATCACAAAATTACAATGACCATCACAAATCAAGGGCAACCATCTGGATGCATTTTTGAGCCTCTTAAACTGAGGATTTGATGTTGTCAGATCTCCACCAAAATGCAAGTTTTATCAAACAGAGGTTCTGAGATCTTATCAGCAAGCACCAAAGAGTGAAAGGTTCACAAATGAAAGTGCTTCATGTCTGCAGGTGTGCTCCGCCTAGCAAAAAACAAGGCAAGATGAGGATAAGCACAGTGCAGTTGGAGGCATCTATCTCGCCTTTTTCAAATTTAAGATCCACTCTTTTTGATGTGGTCTGGTCTCAAGTTTGAGGCATCTCAGATTGGTTCAGGTCATTAAACACCCCTTAGTAAAGAGGGAATACCGGCTCTTTGACTCTACCATTGACCTGGTCAAGCAATGAATATTTACCAAACATGACCCTTCACCAGTTGTTTTCGCAGCTTTATCTGTCTCATGTACAAATGCAAGTTTCCATGTGGAGCCTGCCCATTCATCCTTTAAATAATTTAGTGTTGTTTTGCAGAGGAAACTGCCTTCTCCAGGGTTCCTGGTGGAAGTTGTACTGATGGACTATGATGCTGCCATTACATTGCACAACGAAAAAGCCATGCGCATGCAGGATGGGAAGTCTGAAAGCTCCACAAAAGCTCCAGGCAGCTCGCCTCTGGTTCCAAATCAAAGTGCGGATGACCAGGAGAGGGATGATGTGTTCTCAGACAGCGAGTCTGAAGACGGTGGACATGTGAAGGGAAAACGTGCTCAAGCCACTACAGATGGTGTAGGCTCTGCTGCTACTGGGGCAACTGGAGTAACCCCAAGAGAGATGGAGTCTGTAACTCATGAAATAGGGAATGTTTCTCTTAACAATGATGGCAAAATTAGTGCCTCTGCAGGGAACAAGTCTAGGGATACCTCGGAGCTTCAGGCCTCAAAAACAGAGCCTGCAGGCATAAGTGATTTTAAGGCTATGGCTGCTGATGCTTCTGTGTTCACTTTTGGTGATGATGAAGACTATGAAAGCGAGTAGTTGCATGTCATTGGACCCAGTGTTTCTTATTTGGGTTGTGTTCATAGAGATTTGTTCTCATTAATTTTGAATTCAGATAATGTCATGCATTGAAAGAACTGGCTTCTTTTTTAAATGCCTTGGAAGTTTCTTGGTGCAAATGGCCTTGTGCCACATCCGTTGCGGCAGCAAGGCCAGTTTCCTTGATGCATCAGCCCCTTAGTTTCTTTATGAGCATTAATCATGTAACCGTGCCTGAAGCAATCTTAGCTTATAAATTTTCAGAATCTGAGATAGTTTGGAAGAGAAACACTGAACAGAGCAGAGCTCTCTCATGCACTCGACAAATTTCAAAATATGGGATAGTTAGGAAGAGAGTCTGATAAGAGCAAACCTTCTCATGAACTCGAGAGTATACTACTTTTTTAAGTCGTTTGGAATGTGCTTTCATTCAAAAAATGTGTCAAAGATTAACAGTCAATTGCTTGTTTAGATACGAGATTCACATCAAAAAATTCAAGAATGTTTCACCAGGCTAGGGGCCAAGCCAATCTGTTTGTGGCTGAACCTGCATACTGCTGGACTGTTCTTAAGCTCCCCCAATTGCCAATTACAATCACAAAGTGCAAACTGTATCTGCGATTCTTATACGTCAATGCTCTGCTTGTGAATTCTCAATTCCTTGCTCACAAGATATTCCTTGAGTTCCATTTCAACTTTCAGGCCAGAATCCAAATTTTATGTTCAAGTAAGAGACTAAGCCAACAGTTACCGGAATGTTGGAAGCGATGCGTGAAGCGAAAGCCAAGAGATGCTGACATTCTTATAAAACATTACGTCCGGCACAGATATTCGAGAAAGCAACATGAAGCAGGAAATAAAATAAAAGCGAGGAGACAGAATCTTGAAAAAGAAGCTGGTTTTTAATAGTTTACAGTCTCAATCCAACTGTGACTAGAAGGAACAAATTTGAGTCTAAAAAGACTCGATTTTAAATTGGCAGGTCAACCTTTAGTTCTGATATAGTTAATTTCCTGCTCCAATCAGGTCAGATCTAAATAGGACAGTACCCGACCCGGGGATGGCTCATTTAGATTTTCTGTCTAGAGAAAAGCTCAGTCATCAATGTCAACAGAACCTGTCTTAGAAGTCGAACTCTTCTATGAATTCTTTAACCGGATCCATAACCCGGACCCGTTCACAGGCAGATTCTGTCCGGGTCGGACTCGAAAACAAAGCCAAGCCTAACCGGCAAATGGTGAAACTGTTATGTAAGATTGAGTCCAAGGGTAATAGTGTCACTCGGATATCCTAAAACCGGACAGCCCCATTCTCACCTGTCCCTCCACCTTCCCCCCATTCTGTGAACGGCCGACGGGTGAGAGATGTCGTCTCCGGCGATAGACCCCCTCCCGGCCGCCGGTGACGACGTCAGTGGAGGGCTCTCTGTCGCCTCCGGCGTGTCTCGATGGTTGAATGCTGCCTCCAGGCGGTACCAGCACCTCCTCGACCGGTCGACCCCTCATGCGTTTGCACGATGGATCTGCTTCTCGCTCGTTGCTCTCGCGTACATCGTTAGAGTTTACGTGATCGAAGGGTTCTACGTCGTTTCATATGGATTGGGGATTTACATCCTGAATCTCCTGATCGGGTTCCTCTCTCCACAGGTCGATCCCGAGCTTCAGGATGCCGATGACGGGCCGACGCTGCCCACCAAAGGGTCTGATGAGTTCCGGCCCTTCGTTCGCCGGCTTCCTGAGTTCAAATTCTGGTGATGGTGTCTATTTTTCTCCTGCTTTTTTGGGCTTTTGAAGGACTGATGATTTTCCCTTTCGGCTTTGTTGTTTTGGCACTTGTTTCAATTCTTGATAAGTGATTCTGTAGTCTCTTCCCTTTCTCGGTTCCACATTGTAGTCGGGAGTTGTTAACGTCTGGCTCTGATGAAAATGTTGGCGCCTTTATAGGGCCGTGTTACTTTTGTTTCTTAACTTTTAAGGGGGTTAGGGTTTCTAAGTATTTGATTTCACGACGAAAACAACAACAAAGACGCTGTTAGCTGGAAATTCTGACAGGCTTACGTGATGCTTAGGTGCAATTTTGCTTAGTTTTTGCTACTTTGGTGGAAAAATTGATTCATTTATTCGGATTTTATCGATTATGCTATAAAATTGGGTCCGTGCATATCGCTTTTGTTACTGTCTGTAATGTTATTATAGATGGTACTTTGTTCGTAGGTATGTGTGGCTTGAGGCGTAGATGAGGAGGGCATCCTCTCCTTGATCTGATATTGGACATCAATATTTCAGAAGCACTTGTTGCACGACCGTTGTAGCGTGCTGGGCTGATAGAGGGGAAAAAACCTGATTAGGGAAGTTGGAGCAGTTTTTGGATAATCCAGTCAATAATTTGTAGATGAACGCCTACAGTTGTTATCTGTAAAAGTTTTTGTGGAGAACATCTGTAGTCCGACAACTGTTTTTTAGTTTAAAAAATTATTGATTATTCCTGTTCCATGTACAACCAATGACTGATTTCTTGGACATAATTAAGTTAAGCTGAAAATTTCCAACTAAAGGGGATATTAATTCTAAAAACATAATCCTTGATGCCTTTGTTATACAGAGACAATTTGAAGTCCTTACGTTAAGTTGGATTATCAAGGTTGATAATGTCTGGCCAAGGGCTTTAAGACATGCACATACTCATTAGGAATGTTTCCTTCTGAAATCTGTTTGGTAGGCCATATTGCAGAAAAGCTATGCTTGACATAATAATTTGACAGAACTTTTTTTTGCTTGAAAATTTTATAAAAATCATATGAAAAATGACCTAAAATGATAATGGGGAAAAGGTCCTTGTGGATAGGCGCTGGAGAGTGGAGCAAGTCCAATTCGTGTTACTTTGGTTGGTTGCTCATTGGCAGCTCATGATTAAGCTCCAGTATCCTTTTGTTTACCTAAAGACTTACAAATTAGTTTAGTTAACATGATGTGTAATTGGACTAAAAAATACTGAAGTTAATGGTCGAATGCATCAATCATCAAGATGCATCTCCTCGCATCAGAGTTGTCACTTACATGATCATGTTGTTTGTGCGCCAGTTATTTTTCCTTTTTTGATATATTTTGGGGCTGGTTTTTCTTATCATGCTTGTTTTTTCATAGCTTAGTAGTCCAACGGTCAAAAAGGAAGGACAACAAAAAAGGGATGAGTAGACAAAACCAAAATGTGAGAAAGATGTAGAGGAAAAAAAACAAATTTCTATGCTTCTACAAATTTATTCTTTCTTCTCTTTCTCCTTCTCCTTCTGCATATTTATCTCTTTGTCAATCAAAGCAAGCATACAGAAGGTGCAAGATTTCTACTCATCTACTGTATCATGCAGTACAGTGTGACACAAATTATTGTGCAGCATGATACAGACTCGTCAATGGTATAGCTTCAATATTATGGCTCTATCTTGTGACCTGGTAGGGTAATATTTCATATGGTGCCTCACAATGGGATACATTTTTCTCACAACATTGCTTAAAACATTAGGAAATATGAGTTTTTTTTCAATGTTTTATCATGATTTTTTCCCCATTGGTATTCATTATTTTGGTTATTCTTGCACTAGTTGATTTGCTTTTTGAACATGTTGGAGTCTTGACTGCATGTCTGGCAGTTTGGTCCCTACATGGTTATTGCGGATTTTGGTTGCTTGGCATTCATATGTTCACATTTAAGATGATTATCATGTTTCATGTTTTAGTTACTCTTTGATATTTGGCTTCTTGGTATCAATTGCTATGAGCACATAATGTAGATTCTAATAATATTATAATAGTAGCCTAGTTATTTGATAACAAACCCTGTTAGGCACTAGGAAACTGGCTTGCTGCATATGGTTGTCCTCATCCATCTGATGACAGTACAAATGCATTCCTGAATTAATCCTGAATTTTTCTATGTTTTGAAATAAGATTTGAAACTAGCACCTGTGAGAACTCAACTATTGATTTTAGTGGTAGTTAGAATTCTCCTATATGAATATATCATGGCTACTGGTTCTGGGAACTGGGAAAAATATAGTTCTCGATCTTTTGCTTTAATGGAGCAAGAACCAGTATCTATTGCAAGTGCTTTTAGCAACATTTCTTTTTTGCCCTGGACCATGCCAGGTTGTAATCTGGTGCTTCAGCTTTTGTCCAGACATGGCAACCGTTGTTTATTTTATCAAATGTTAGCAGTAGTTTGCAGGCTTTATGGCTTCATACGTGAGAGCAGTTGGTGTTGGAAATACACCTTTGTTTGTCAACCACAAAAATTTCCTTGAAAGTGAGATTGTTTGGTAACCAGGATCATAAACCGTTGTGTGTAGTGTACTATTTGTCAAAGTGACTTTTGCTTTAAGGTACATATTTAAACTTGGAAGTCTCAACGAATCATAATTTTGTCATAATTTTGCAGGTATTCTCTTGCAAGAGCATTCTGTATTGCTTTTGTGATGACATTTTTTCCAATGTTTGACGTTCCTGTCTTTTGGCCTATACTACTCATGTACTGGCTGGTGCTCTTTGTGGTTACTATGAAAAGGCAGATAAACCACATGATCAAGTACAAATATGTTCCTTTCTCCATCGGGAAGCAGGTACTTAGATATTTTCTTTTCCATTTTTCAATCAATCATCCTTTCCTCTTTAAGTTTCTAAAATTCCCAATTTCAGCGTTACACTGGAAAGAAACCTGTACCTGATGAAGATGCGAGTCTTCTGAAGAACTAACCTCTTCTCCTGGACATAGACCAAATTTGTCTTGTAGATGCTAAGGACACATCCTTGTGTGCATGATGCATTACCGGAGGCCACATTCTTCTGTTGGGCAGGCGGTAGAAGAAATTCAGGAAGTTGACACATTTTTCATGAAATATGATTATTCATGGTGGGGTGAAAGTCCAGTACCTTTGGAGAAAATGATATAGAAAGGTGGTTTGTTTTGGCTAAAGTGGTCGCCTTTTCATAGTTTAAGATTTACATGAAATTGGAGAAAAGTTATTGCAGAGGTAATGTTGTAGTCATCCTAGCGGACGCCAACCTCTTGCATCCCTTGCTTCGTAGTAAATGTGTAGTTCTTCTGCAATTTACTTGAAGAACTTACCTTGAAACCTGGACTCCTGCTTGAATTGAAAAAGATTTCCTCCTATGCATTGTGTTGCATCCCCACTCAATTTGTTCACAATGTTGGATTTTGCAATGGTGGTGAAAGAATGTTCTGTTTTATCCACGTATTTAGAAGCCAGCCACTAGCTGAAGAATGACGTGTGATTTATCCGTTTATATATGATTTTGGACCTTGAGGTCACGCCTATAATTGAAAATCACAGGTATAATAGGGGTGTTTTCTGAGAAGAAGGTGAAGAATCAATCCTGTAACGATTTCTGTTTTTGGTGGTACCTGACACAGGTGCTTTGGTCATCAGGAACTAGGAGAAACTGTGAAAGTTGAGAAGTCACCGGGCAAAACGAACGTGCCCACCTGAACTTTTCTTAACCCTTTCAAGAATTCAGTGTTGCAGATGTTTCTTGCTGTTTCTGCTGCTTCCATGTCTTTATGTGGATCCATATTTATTGTGGCAAGCTACCTGTTCTATAGGGCACGTCTTCGAGGAGGCATGTAAAATTTTTCTTGCGCGTTGAACGTGCGTGGATGTGCTTCTGTTTACTAACCTTTTGATACTGGGTCTGCTGCCTCGTGAGCTCGCGGCCTAAAACCTCGAATACAAGTGTACAGCCCAGTCGATACGAATCACAATCTGCGTATTACGAAGGGGCAATCCTTGAATCTTCTTGTAAGTAGTGGTAAATTCTACGTGTACATGCTGTCACCCTAGAGGTATACGGAGCTTCATTACGCGCCGATAGCAATATCAGGGAGATGATTGCTCATTTGGTAGCCATATTTCACGCAACTATTTTGGGTCTAGCACTACACAATCTGTTAATCATCAGAATTTGGCGACCTAGAAATACATTTATATCAAAAGGTGCAGTCAAAAGTTTCAATTTTGTCAACTGAACCGTGTAAATCAGTGAATAGTATGTAGAGTCAATTTTTCACAAGAGGTTTTGAGCACTTGAACCTAGAAAGCACTTAGTACATAGCCTCAGGATAAATGCACAGAGGAAACAGGGAAGGTGTATCCCCCTTGTACCAGTGCAAGACCCTTTGGATTTACCTCCTTTACTCCAAAAAGAGGAGCCATGATAGTTGTAGGTGGTCGAGCCATATCGGTCCATTATCAGTCATTGGTCGAGCTGGCTGGCTGAGCATAATGTCCATCCCTAGATAAAGGTCAAGCTATCATTGTTTCTTTATCTGTTAAAGCCTTTTTTCTTTGTCAGATGGGGATCTCCGGTAAGGCAGTCAAAGAACGAAGAAGGAAGTCCCTGTTGTGAGTAGCGACTTTAATAGCTGTTCTTAGTCTGATAGTACTACAATGATTAGTACGGAGTCATCCTTTGAATGATCTGTCAGGTGACTGGAAGGATCCCAAGAGAAGCACGAGTGGAACGGCTCTAGTTTCCATTAGCAGCTGTAGTCGGACTAGCCTTCCAAGCCTTCACTAGATTAACTAGATTAAGCTCCGAAATTTGACAGAAACTACTAAGGCCGATAGGTCGGTCTCTACTCTAATAAGGAGGTGATGGAATATGGAGAGACCATACCAAAAAGCTTATGGAAAGGTTATGGAAAAGTCAGGACTAATGACAAGAAGCAAGTTTCCTTTTTCAAACTGTGAAGATGGCGTGATAAACCCATGAGATTTGATGGTTCTTGGTCACAGTATGTATATCAAAAGGGTCGAACATATTTGATTATCTTCTAAACTCTGTATATATAGTTGAATCTAGGTTCATTTCGGAATATAAAATGAGAGTTAGAGCAACCTCGAGTAATTGATTCAATTATTAAAAGCTATCATCCGCCGGAAACTGCACTGTGCCTTTGCATATTATTAGCTAAAACTTGCTGATCATATTCATTCGTCTTTACCTGTGAGTCCCCCTTTGCCTCCCATCCGGCTGATCGCTACGAAAGCCATTCCACCGACTCTTGATTTGTCCATTAATGGTGGGAAAGAGGGTGATCCACGTTTAGGACAGTTGAACACAGTGAGCGCAGATGTGGCAACCCCATGCAAACGTGAACTGATGTATGGGAAACACCGCTCGATCCTGAACACTTCATGGTTGACATCACAAAAGAAGGCAGTTCTGATCTTCGCTGGTCTTTATATGGGAAGGGATTCAACGATTCATGACTTGGCTGAAGAATCCAAGTTCACAGGATGAGTCGATTTTTAAAAAAATAAAAAGATTGATATATAAATTTTAAATTTTTTGGTTTAACCCATGTAAAAAATTTGAACAAGTGTATCTCCGTCTTTATTAAAGTTTTGAAACTACCCCTTGGTAGTTGGTAAGTTCTACATAAGTTGTATATTTCTTACTAAAAAGAGAGATTTCTGACATACTCAGTCTGAGCAGTACACCCTCTTGCAAACACAGGACTTAAAAGATCAATGTGAGTACATTAAATGTCGGCAACTGATGGAATGGAATGGCTTTGAATCTGATTCAGAGACGCAAAAGAGGCAAGATTCTGCGCAAAAACCGGAACATAAAGCAAATGGCATCATAGTTGAACTGATAAAAAGGATTGAAATGCAGACTGGCAGTTGCACTGTCATTGTCATTTACCAGTTTCTGGTGAGCCTGGTCATGGAGGCGTCAATCTTTACGATGACAAACAATTGAGAACTAAGTCGTCAATCTCTAGGGGTCTATAGAATCTCCCCTCCTTTGCAGAAGTCGGTGCTTTGGATTGAAGTTTTCAGGAATCCGGGGATCGCCTTTTTCTGGAAATCGGTCGGTCAGGTTATGTCTATGCAGGGCGACCTCCTACTTCTCCTTTTTACTATTTACTGACTCTGACGACCCACATGTGCTTTACTACCGGTGGAGCCAAGCGATGGTTGGAGAATTCCAATGCTGCTTACAGAGTGAAACACTGATGACTTACTCTGCTCGTCTATGGCTCGGATATTAAGTTCTGCTCAGGCTCCTGTCCTTGAATGAGCAGCAGAAAATAATTTCATAGATGAAACGATTTTTTTTTAATTAGATGGGCAGACTTGAGCTTCTCCACTGAGCATGTCGTAATTTCTTGCAAATGATATCTGTAAACGAAGCTGTGCTCTCAGACAAAGACACTTGGTGAGCTTTCAAATTGAAGGAGCAGTCACAAATCGCCGCCTTCTTCTGTCAACGAAGATTTTACAAAAAAACGCTTAACGTTATGATTTGTCAGGCCAACGGTATCCATCCTACGGATCAAAATTAAGGGGCAGAACAAAGTAGTCTATCGAGGTCAGGACCTCCCACTTTTGGCACTTGTCAGGCACTACCAAGCGTTCCATATTGGCAACGTTCACTTGATTCAAGAGGACCAGGACCTTACCGCCAGGTAAAAACAGTAACTGAACTGTCAGAATCAAAAGCTAGGAAACTTTATGCTGAAACTGAAAGGTTTATTAACCATAAAAGCACCATGAAGAATATCTACACTCCGTCATCAGTTATGAACTAAAATTATTTAGGTACAAAAGAGTTGAGAAATAAACCAATGGTAAGGCAGAAAATCTAACAAAAATGCACAGATCTTCAAGGCAGCATTCTAGTTGTACACATCTACTTCCTCCATTTCATCGAACTCCTTGACCTCTTGAATCATCCTCAAGACTTGCCTCATAGTCGGTCGCTCATCCGGCCGCGGGCGGATACACTCAGATGCTACCTCTGCAAGCATGTCAAGCTTTTGGTTTCCAATCCCGGTCGTGGAAGTGGTGGTAGTGGTGTCAGTAGTGGCCGAAGATGATAGAGTGTAATCTTCTGATCCTTCTTTCCTTGCCGCCTTCACCCACCTTTTGAGATCCATCGATGCAGTGATTGATCTGACCGGCATCTTCCCAGCCAAGAGTTCTAGAATCAAGATTCCATAGCTGTATATATCTGCCTTGGTGCTGACACGCCGATCAGGCCTGCCAGCTGTTTCAGGTGGTCTGTACACACTGTCATCTATGTTAGCATGCTCTGGCAAGAAGATGGTGAGACCATAATCTGCAACCCGGGCTTCGAAGTCTGCTCCCAGGAGGACGTTGGTGGACTTAAGGTTGCCATGGCAGAATTTGGAGGCTAAGTGAATATAGGAGAGCCCTTGTGCCACATCTTCTGCTATTTTGAGGCATGAGGTCCAATGTAGAGGTTTGGCTCTGGATGATCTTGATCCTACAAAAGGTAAGCAAAAGTACACGAAAAAGAAAATGATTACTTTCTACTTACGTTTAGTATGACAAAAACATGTACTTCGCAAAGCATCTATTCTAATTAAAGGCAAACGCTGAGAATCTGAAAAACGTAAAATGCTGATATTTGCTTTAAAGCAAGTACTAGATACAGGCAAAGAGATCCTGTTGTATATAGTGTTCTATAGAGTCATAGACAAGACAGCACCATTGATTTGAATTGGCCTCTATTACCTTTATTTCATTGAGAAAATCAGAGATTGTATCACATGCCGCAACACAACCAAGCAGTTTTGTCTACTTCATTTGCAAGGAATGCACGTGAGCATGTGATAAAAGGATACGATCTTAGTGGTATCACATCAATGAAAAAAGCACAGGACATGGACGAATCCCTCACATTCATTTTCAGAGAGAGAGAGAGAGAGAGAGAGAGAGAGAGAGAGAGAGAGAGAGATACTCGCAATGAACTGAACCATTTGTTGTTTCACACCAGAGCCAATTAGTATAGTGTAATGCTTAATTTCTATGGTATGTAAATAATTAAACTATAAATCAAAGTTAATTACCTTCTATGACTCAGGAGAGTGTAGGAAACTATTCTGTCTAGATTCACCACGCAGTGCTTGGGAAAAAGAACTCTTCATTCCCAAGAAACTAGGACAACATCACGAGTTCCAAGATCTCATCATGTTCAATTTTATCATGACTGATTGGCTAATATGTATGTAGGAAGGATGGAGAGAAGAGACAAACCAGAACCTGTAAACGGCAACAAAGCGGTTGCAGGAGAGTAGGGAGGAGAAACAGGCAATCTGCATAAGATATGCTTATAGACAAACATTTCGCCCATACAGCAGGATCACATGACCATCAAGGCCTATAATCTTTTTTAAGCCTAGGGATAATCCCCAGAACCCACTTCCATGTGAGTGACAGGGAGCATAAACTATTGGAAGAAAGTCAGAAACCAGCAACAATAGAACATCAGATGTAAATGTCTTTTATATTATTGTTTTAAAGAGTGAGTGCAGCTGGAGTCTCTTCTTAGTTCTTGCATTTTTGAATAGTTTAGTCAGTAAGGGAATTTCTATTTAAGGCCATTCTTCTGCTTCCACTTTTAAAATGCCGCCTCCACATTTCTTAATTTCCCGATGGAGGCTTTTGTGAACTGCAAAACAGTACAGTGAACCCGCATTTCGTAAAGAAAATCAGAAACTTAGGCTTAAGTTTGGAATTGTATAAATTTCTAGAATGTTTCGTTATAAGAACAAGAACATGAAATTTCTCGACTTGTAAGTTCCCAACAGCAGCAAATGGACAAATAATGAAACCTAAGAGAACCCGAGGCTGGTGTATTGTTGAAGGCCTCGTTTTCAATGCTGCCTCAGACTCAGCCAGAGCATCCTAAGCTATCTCTAATGCCACTGAAATTTCAAGATATCTCCCAGATATCCGCATTCCCCAAGATAAGAGCAAATTCTCAACCTCCAAAATCTTTTCATACTCTAGCAATCCTTCAAGATACGACCTTGTTTAGTGGCAAAGGAAACATGACGAATTTCAACGCATTGTTCAGCATCCAGGAGCAGAAGGGTGTGTTTGGGGGCTTTGCTCCAAATTGCTACCTTTCACTTTTTCTGCTACCAAAAACATGAACTTCATACCCATTGCACCCCATAGATTCACAAACTTCACGATCTGTTGTCATACAGATCCTGATTGCCCAAGACCAAACTCTGTTGCTCCAGCCTCCATCTCCAGCATCCACTCACAAACCTATCGACCAATCCAACAGCTCCCACCTTGATCTACCGATCCTACATGATGGAGATCCCTCAATCATCCATAGTGCAGCAGCGGCACCGCTACGTTCACCATGGCAGCTCTGCCATTAGCAGTAACGGCAGTTCCACCATAACCATACCCAGTGCAGCCGTTCATTCTAAAAAGGCAAGAGTAAAAGAGCAAACTATCAAAGAAAACGATCACTCACCGTGGATAAGAGAGAAAAGGCTGCCATTAGGCTGGTACTCATAGACGAGAAGCCTTTCCTCCTTGGCCTGAAGATACGCCCGCAGCGGCACCAGGTTGGGGTGGCGCAGCGCGCCGAGCGCTTCCATCCGCCGTTCGAACTCTTCCCTCCCCAACTTCGCGCAGCCGGCGTCAAGCCTCTTGACGCTGACGATGAGCTGCCTTTCCATGACGGCCTTGTAGGTGACCCCCACCGTCCCCCTGCCCAGCATCTCTGCCGATGCCCGCAGCAGCTCCTCCAGCGCGTAGGCCTGCGCCTCCCCGCCGCAGAACGCCAGCTTGCCGCTCCTCACCATCTCCGCACTCTGCTGGGCCCTGTTGATGCTCTCCCTACCCGGCTTCTCGCTCTCCACCGTCGATGGCGCCAGCCGCGACGACGAATCGCCTTCTGCTGCTTCCTTTCTCTTCTTCCCCCTCACTAAGAAAAAGACTATCGCTCCGAGAAGCAAGAAGAACCCTGCCAGCACGAGACCCATCACCAACCTGGCCTTCCTCGACCGGAATTCCCGCTTTTCTTCAACTTTGCCCTCGGAAGTCTGCCTCTGCGAGCTGGACTCCGGCGCCCGGACGGGGGAGGTGACTGGGAAAAACGGAGCCCCTAGGCAGGGTTTAGAAAGAGTAGGTCCACACAGCTCAGGGTTGCCCAAAAATGACGAGGAGTTGAACCTGGAGAGGGTGGTCGTCGTCGGAATGATGCCGGAAAGGAGATTGTTGGAGACATTGAAGATTTGGAGGGAGGACTGGTTGAGGGGAGGGAGGGAGCCGTCAAAGCGGTTGCCTTGTAGCAGGAGCGAGTAGATCCTGGGAAGGCTGGTGATATCCGGCGGGATGACGCCGGAAAGTTTGTTATAAGACAGGTCGAGCACTCTCAAGCGGTGGAGGGAAAAGAGGGAAGGGGGAAAGGGACCCGAGAAGGCGTTGTAACAGAGGAAGAGGGTCTTGAGGTTGGTGAGGCGGGAGAGGTCGGGGATGCTTCCGCTCAGGGAGTTCTGCTTCAGGCTAAGGACGCGCAGCTGGTCCAGGCGGTCGAGGCTGCCGGGGGCGAAGACGCCGGTGAGGGACTTGCTCTCCAGGACGAGGCGGACTACTCTCCCCTTGTCGCACTCCACGCCCTCCCATTTGCAGAATGGCACCTTAGTGGAGAAATTGAGAGTGCTATGTCTGTCAACCTCGAGCTTGAACTTCTTTAGGAACAAGAAGTCTTGATCTGCCGTATTGTTGGTGGGGATGGTGGCATTGGTAGTGGCAGGTGCAGGGGCAGAGAGAGAAAGAGTAGATGATAGAAGAAGAAAGAGGAAGATGGTGAGCATTTTCTCCCACTTCGGTGTAACCATCTCCTCTTCTTCTTCTAGTGGGGAGGGGGTGGGATAGGGTGTGGGATAGGGTGTGGGATAGGGAGTGAGAAGGGAAGGAGGGGAGTTCACATCAGTGATGTAATGGGAGGAGGAGGCATAGGAGGTGGAGGGAGACGACGACAGTGATGCAAGTGAACGAGAGTGGGAGAAAAAGGCTGGAAAGGGAAAGCGCTAAAAGAGTTACGTGACAAAGTCCGTGCCGGCTGCGCAGCTGGCAGCCTGCACAAGACCCCCTTCATCACGTGTTGTCACAGACTTCATGGAGAGCAAAGATGAAGAGAGAGAGAGAGAGAGAGAGAGATCATCATCATTCATCAGTGCGGAGGAGACCTTTGAGTTCTGAGAGAAGTTTAACCAGGCTCAATCCAGAGCGAAGAATAAGCGGAAACTTCAACACGGTCGAGGACTCAAGGGAGAACCAGAGAGATTTCAACATGGCGGAGAGACCAACCAATTTCCAGAGCTTCAAGGAACAAAATCAGGCTTATTGGAGTTGGAGACATTTCTCGCGAACGGAACGCACAAACGTCGGCTGTGAGAACGGCTCGGATTTGCATTGCTGAGAATAGATGCTCCATGTGTTGCTTGCCGCTCGAAACACTGTGTTCCTGAACCCTTGTTTGCAAACAAGCTCGTAAAATGAAAAGTGGGTCTCATCGTGTAGAAAAACATCTTGAAAGCCAATAATCTTAAATCCATAGATTTGATGTGGCATAGCTTTTCTGACTGGTCTCGACTTTCATAATTCACTTATTCAAGATCTATATTTGAGATTTTAGCTGCTGTATAAACCTTGATCACGAGTTAATCCTGGATTGAATTCCATGTTTGTGGATGCTATGCTTTTATATCTAATGAGCTTTGGTACTACACCCAGCTGAAGGTACACTTATCTCATATTAAGCACCGACGCAACTCTGAACCTTGTGTTCTCCATTACATAGACAAACACACAAAAAAGGTGTTATAATGATTGAAGAGAAGAATTTCGTCCCAGTTCGATGGATGGTATGAATCTAAAATTATGAAGATCATCAAACGCTAGGATGGATCAGCTCTGTCGATGGAAACGTGTCAGTGCCTCCTCCCCATGGTTGCCGTTGCAGCCAAGGAGAGTACAACGCAATATGTTGGAGACCAGTGGACCCTGACGAACAGAGGAATTATTTAAGGCCATTCCTGATTACAAGATCAAAGTAAAGTTGCAGAGACCACACTCACCGGAAAGCATGGGTGTTTTCGCTCGGAACGTGGTTCCTGCTTCACATAGTTTACTGGAATCCGGCTCCTCGTCTTTAATTTAATATTTTTCAAAATCACTGCTTATGGGCTTCTGCTTCATGTACATCTTTCGGGGATTTTATTATTAATGGTAGCAGGAGGACTCAGAGGATTGATTATGTGGTCCTGGGGATCTAATGAACATTGTCGGTTTCAGGTATCCGAAAAATTAAAGCATAAACCTGACATTACATACAAACATCCATTTTTTAGCAGGGCAAGCTCTCTCTCTCTCTCTCTCTCTCATTATATATATATATATATAATGTCACTTGTTTGGAAAAACAAGACTTAACATAACATAGCTGATCGGTAAAAATCTGGTCATCAGTTTGGTTCTGGTGGTTAGCTGGACGAAGGGCCCGGTGGAGGAATAGAGGGAAATTAAGTTACCTTTAGTCACTTTCGAGACAGCTTTCTAACGACAGGCATCAAGGTGCCAACCGACAGGCAACATATGTTTTTCGGCGTCTTAGATCTTCCTCTTCACATCTGATCCGATCTTTGTACGTGATGTAAAGGCGAAGTCTAACAGAAAAAGAAAGATTTAGTCGAAGATCAAGAACAGAGAGGAATAAAAAAGGATATATCTTGAATTAGAGAATGGAAACCAGGACAAGAAAGAAAACAGGAGCAAGGAAATCTCCCAATGTCACTGTAGTCTAATCGACGCAATTAAATGTCCAAACATGAGCATGTTTTTGTGATTCGTTGGTAGCGCCTTTCAGAACATCATTCAATTCAATAATATATGGATGGAGAGGACGAGAGGGCAAAGTGGAGCGTCCGCGTGTCGCAGAATTCGAAGCAACATTTTGCAGCCATTGACAGATTTCAGAGAGTGAGTGATCGCATCATTCCTCCATGAACGGCGACCGATCCTCATTTCGCAAGGCAATAATAGAGCTATAAATGGTAGATCTAGGGAGCATTGCTTTAGGCACTCGGCGTCGACCCGAAAGAAGACAAGAAATTGTTATATTTCAGGCATCGATTCTTTGCTGCAAAGGCAAAGCGAAACGAGAAAATTGCGTTGTAAGGGGGTTGATCTTGAAAATGGTGTCGTAATTATATGGAGGGAGGGATGAATTTACACCGTCGAAAATGCCGCTAATTGTTCTGTTCCGGACAAAAGTAGAAAGAAAGGGAGGAAAAGAAATTTATGGGGCCCGGCTAATCGACGGACTGACCGTATTTGCTCATAAGAGAAGTATGACGGGATCCAATGAGCGTCCACAACTTTTCCTTGTAAAAAAAAAAAGAGACGAGAACAAACACGTCGATTTTTTGTATTTGCATCTTCTCGAGGGACAAAGGAAAAGTTCATCATTTGTTCGGATTCGATTTCTTCGGGGCAAAACTGAGTCCTGCATGTTTACAGGTCTAACTTTTCTGCTTAATTTGGATCTATTTGGCTGATTTTGTATACTTAGGTGATCCAAATCCAACTGGTTTAAATTCAAGCTAGACAGATCCCTAGGCCGAACCGCGCAAAGGGTTTTGGGTCTGAAATTTATGGATATGAAGTTTTTGCTACCTAAGATGGAGTTAGAAAAAGGATCCACAGTTTCTTTAAAGAGTGGGACATGTGAATTTTGGACGAGCCTTGTATTTGAGATTCAAAGCTATTAAGCCTGAGGGTGTTTGATAACAGGAATACTGCATTCTTTGCTACGTGATGTTATGGAAAGTTGAGTCTCCCTTAGAGGAGTTTCGAGAAGTAAAATTTTGTTTTTTTGTTCATTCTTTTAACATTTTCCTCTTGTGTATTTCAGAGGCCAATTCAGAGTCTCAGCGGTGGACAGAAGCAAAGCAAAGCACTGCTGGCTGATGAGCTTACAATTTTTCTTGATAGATTGATGTTCTAATGGCAAACTCATTTGGTGATTTTGGCTTGAATTGCAATTTTTATATTACTAAGGACAAAGCTACTGCTTTTGCTGACACTTTTTTCCAAGATGGGAGACATAAATTCACTCCGGAGCTCCAAAGCTGGCCCTGATAAAGTGGTTGCTATGCACATGGTGCAATCTGCACGGAAAAGTGGAAGACTAATCATGCATGCCGATAAATATTCCGAGTGTTGGAATTTTCTAAGAGATCAGCACATCAACCTCTAACTATGGCAAATCATGAGGTCAGTTGTTCAAAATCATAATTTTCTTGGTTTCATCTTTGTTCAGTGTTTTATGTGAAACTGCATATTTCGTTCAGGCACATACATTATCCCGCTCTAAGTATGTCGTTTGGCAGTAAAGATATTTTATTTATGTGTGTTTCATGAATTCAAAGATTAGACCAAATTCATAAAACATAAGTTTTAGCATTTTATGAATTGCCCTAATATTTGAAACACGTTCATGAAACACTCACATAATGTCTTTGCTACCAAACAACCTCTAATGGTAGTTTGGCAATGGGAAGATCTTGTAAATGTCCCATTAATCTGCCCAAAGATTGGAACATGTTCATGGAACAATAGTTACACTGTCCTATAAACCTATCTCAATATTTGAGACAAAATTATAAGACGCTCGCAAAATGTATTTGCTACCAAACAACCACATGGGGAGCCAATCCACTCGACTCTGAATAGGTTGATGTATAGAGAGGATGGCCGGGTTTGCAACGACCAGCGCTTTGCATTGAGGTGATCTGCAGCAATTTCATGAATGCTGTGGAGTTAGAGATTAGACATAAACAAGCTCAGGTAACAGTGGAGCACATCGTGGTAGAGGATGCTGTAGAGTCATATGCTGCTCAACTACACCAATTGGACCTTTGAGAAGACTTTGATATATCAGTTCCAGCATATATGACTCCTAATGCCAACAAACTTGGCAGATTCAAATTTTGTTGAAAATGTATTTTCAGATGACAGAAGAAGACACAGTGAAAACAAAGATCCTGCATCAAATGAAGCCACTGTAGTTGTCATTATAAGTTACAAACATTATCTTTCTGCAAGTTTCTCGGTGCACCATTCCTGATACCAACTGCGCAAAGGATTGTGAACAGTTCAGATTGGGATAATCTACATTACATCAAAAATCAGATTCAATGGAATTTGGCGTAGCCACAAATGAAGCTTTTAGATCTTATTGCCACCCTCTTGTGATAATACTTCCATCTGAACGGCTTGCAAATGCTTTCATGGCCTTACCAATGTACTTCAACGGGACTCGTCTTTCTGTTTGGTGTGTGTCGAACACTTTCTAGGAACATGTAATGCAAGACAGATTAAGATTAATGAACCCTAATCCGTCTACACTCACAACTAAGCTAATACTACTCTTAAAACTCAAGCAAATTACTAAACGAACAAGAAGAACAGAGGAAAACTAACAAAGCTTGAATTTTTCTTTTCTTTTTCAACTTTCAACTTTTCAACCGTCTTTACAAAATGAACTTACGTCCCTTTATATCGAGACAGGGATGGATTTCAGATCTGGATCCATTTACAGGTATTGGAAAGTAGCTAGATCCAGTTACATAAATATGGATCTAGTACATTATATTCAGGATCAGGACTAAGGTCCAAATAACCAAACAAAATCCAAAACATAAGACAAAACTTTAACCAACTAGTAAATCTCATTATGTTCCCAAATAAGTTGGATCTGGGTCTACCTTCTTCAGGATCTGCATCAACATACCCTAAAGATTGGACTAGATTTATGAAACAGTCTTTAAAGAGTTTTCATTAATTTATTCTAATTTTTTATACATAATCATGAAACAACTATAAGTTGTTCTTATGATCAAATAACTCATAAAAAGGGCCATTTGGCCTTAGCAACACCATGTGAGTGTTTCATTCATTATTGTACCCCAAAATTGGAGAAGATTCACGAAACTCTTGTAGAAATGTTTTAAAATATGCACTTACATGAAACAAACACTCGCTGGATGTTCCTAATGTCAAATGATCCCCAAGATTACGCTATGAAACTTGAAGAGGATTTCATTGGGTTCTAATTCAGCTCAGTCTTGGATCCTGCCCGGTCAAGCTTAGTTGGCCCACTGGACTTGGTTCGATGACATTTGTAGATCGTGAGTGGTTGAACATCAATGCCACCATGCTGGTGGTGCTCATTTTTCCTTATCATGAACACTTATGACTAGTAAATGCGCGCATATGAAGGTGTCGTTCTACATGTACTATGCAGAGCCATAAATGGGCACATATATAATAAGCATTCAAGGGAATTCAATTCAACCACTCTGTGTTCTTCAACCATCTATTGTTGGGAAAATTTATAATTCTTTCATTTATATTTTGTCCTGTTTTACCAGTAAGTGAAGGCAAGAAAACGGATACACGAAGCGGAGGAAGATGAATGTTTGAAAAATGTTATGTTATCTAATCCAGTTTTGTGAAAACTTGATTTTATGAAAACCATTAAAACGTGGTTGGTTTGTTTGGATGATACATTGAAAGCCTGGTTTCGTATGAATAACCTAAAGGGGGTCAAGTATTTTACTCCATTTTACAAAGCCAGGTTTTGTCAAAACTGGGATTTCCTAAAACCTAGTTTTCATGACATCAAAACACCTCAAAAATCTTGTTTTGGAAGCAAAGCCAGGTTCTGCCTTCAAAACCTGGCTTTGGGGTGTCATCCAAACACTCCCCAAGAGACTTATTTCATGGTCGATAGAGTAGAGTGCAACTCAAACTCGAACTACATGTACCTCCTTCTTGGAGCCAACGTAGGTCCCGCTTGGGCCCTGGCCCCACCTCAATTTTCTTTTTAAATTTATATGTAAATTTTAAAAAAAATTCACTTGTTCTATATAAAAATTTTGAAAAATGAAATTTCGGTCTTAATCAAAATTTATAAACTTTAATTCGGCCTGCTTTATGAAAAATTTCTGGCTGCTCCTTCTCAACCCCACCAAAGGGATTTGATTTGGATTTGAAAAACAAAAGGAAATCCATATCTTACCAGTTCAAGATCCAACAAAAGATATACACGCGCATGAAATCCGAGCCAGGTTGTGACCTAGATTAACTGTAAAACACGACTCAGATCTTTGAATTCGAGCCCAAAGCGATCACACATAGAGAGGATTAGAAATTGTGTGTGGTGAATAAGGGCTGGGTTGACCAGGGTTAGGGTTCGGACTTGGACCTTAGAGTTAAAGAATTTGGATTGAAACAGCATAAGATTATTTCTAATACTTGGTTTGAACATTAATATTTGACAATAGAATCAGGTTCCTAACATGGGTTTAGCTAGAAACTAACCTGCAGGTTGGTCTCTGCCTAAACCCTAATTTTTCCGGTTACAAAAAAATATTTTTCTATTTTCACTTTTTTTAATGACCAAAAGAGTTGCGTTTTTGCATGTTATAGCGTATTACATATGCCCAACGCTTTTCCTGCTGAATATTAGAAACTAGGCCATAATTTTTCAGATTTCAATAAAAAACTTTCATAATTTTTTAATGTAAACCTTTTCAATGAAAAAAAATATTAAAATGTAAAATATTCACTAAATAATACAAAAATAAGGATATGCATGTTCTAGTTATGGCGTATTTTAATTAACTAATTGTCAGACTTTTTGACAAATTTAAATAAAGAAGACCGGAACCCTGCACGTGGAAGTGAGATTTCTTAATTACCGCAGATTTATATAATGCTTAAAAACTATTATGCCGGAATATCTTTTGCTGTATTTAGTATTAGAATATTAAGTTTTATTTTTGAAATATACTTGCAAATGAAGTCAAGTATTTTACTGACATGTATTTTACAATATAACGCGAAAACAGCACATATACGAATGTAATCACTCCAGTAACGAGTTAGGTTGTACCATTGGAATGAAGAATTTGACGTTCTTAATCCATATTAGAAGTTGTGTCACAAGGACAGTACTCCATTACTTAGGACTTATTTTTTCCTAGAGATAACGAAACCCTAGCACACATGCTTTAAGATTGGCACAAATCATCCATTACTTTATATTACAAATATTTGCATAAGGTTGACAATGTTAAGTATTTAATTAATGTATTTCTTTGCATTAATCTAGTTTTCACAATAATAATGTATTCACAATTTGAGTAGATGGTTTACATGAATTTGATTGCTCCGGATCTTAGATTTGAGATCTGATTCGATAAAACCCACTTTAAACTTATAGAATTAATAAAAAACTATAGATTTAAGATCACTATTATGCCTCAAATCCAATCTCAAGCGCTTGACGCAAGATTACAAACCCAGGTTGTAATCCCTGCATCTTTCATATCCAAATTGAAGATCAAGGATCTAAAATCCTGGGATCTAAGATCCTAAAGTCATAAATCACCTCACATCTTAGACACGATGAAATCAAACACACCCTCAAGGATGTGATGTTCCAGAAAGAAACCTGCTCTTATCCTAATGCCTCTTGTCCTTGGGATGGATTAGGTTGGTTCGGTATCCTGTTTGGTACTAAAATAAGCAACCAAACTAACGCACTACTATGTTGGAGTAGTATCATATACACCAAGCGTTAAAGGTCATGAAATAGATGTATGCTGCATTATTTCAATTTGAATACTTTGGTATATGCTTAACGAAGGTTGAATTATAAGATCTGCTCACCAGATCGTGTGTATACAATCGACCTATTATTTTCATAATAAAATTGGTAGCAAAATCAAGAATATTATTGTCAAATATGTTGATTGGATTTGTAAGGAGCTAAGTCTTGACGTTGTCAATTGGTTAATGAATTCTTAAATATGAAGAAAAAGGCGTCACGATATTGTACACTAGGATGACCAGGCAGGTGGGTGGGGTCAAAACACTAGCCGAACAGGTCCAGATTAACGACTTATACGGTAGGTCTATTTGGGTTAGTAGGTTAGTTAAAGTTAGGTTCCATTACATCAATGAGTTGACTATTGATATAAATATGTCTTCATCCTTGACCTTGTAAATAGGAAATTTATTATATGGTCTACTTTAACTCGACCTGTAGCCTTTAATGAACTTCAAGAAGTTGGACTAAGTGATCTTCGATTGATGACCGATGTCACAATATCAACCTTGTCATTGATTCAAAGAGAAAGAGCGCTCAGGCTGCTTAAAGATCATCTCCTCCTTGATTTAAGGCTGATGCAATAAAACAAAGAGGCTTTCATGGTCGTGGACAAGAGAAATTATTCGAGATTTCGACTTTATGCGTCGCCAAGTTTGGTACTTCTAAAAGTCTTTATAGTTTCTCTCATTCACAAAAAAACGAAGAGTCAAATAAGCATGCAACTGTATATACTTATGACTATAATTTTGAGAATTTGAATAGATTCAAAACAACTCGTCTTCATTCCATGCATCTCTTTTGGTTTCGTCTTCATTATTTCCCTGTACTTTATTGACTTGCTACATAACAAGCAGGACTCAGAAGAAATGGATGAAGTAGGAACTGAGAACCATCCTTCTGCAGATACGTGGAGAGGTTTTCATGGACTCGTGTTCATCGTATGAGAGCTCCATCTACATGAAGGATCTGACTTGAATCTATAAGTTGAAGAAAATCAAGAATCCAATAGTTAGGGTTGGTTCCTTTTGGTGCATGTATCTTGTACATAAGTTTCGAGTTAGTAAGAGGTTTGAAAGCCTCTCCGGACCTCCATTCCTCCTGCCCTCTGAGCCTTAGGATGCACGATGCACCTGTCAAATAGAGTGTCACAATTGTACCATTTATGATTCATGACAAGAGAAGGTCTTCGATATTGAAACATAACATGATAGATTTCGATTTCATGGGTCACCAAGTTTGACACTTCTAAAAGTCTTATATAGTTTCTTTCGTTCACAAAAAATCAACAGTCAAACAAGCATGCAACTGTATATACTTACTGCAACCTTGAGTGTTTGAATAAACTAAAACAACTCGTCTTGATTCTATGCATCTCTTCTGGTTTTGGTCTTCACTCATTTCGCTGAACTTTATTGAATTTCCACCTAATGAAGGAACTGACAACCACCCTTCTCCAGGTACGTTGAGAGGCTACCATAGATTCATGTCAATCTTATAAGAGCTCCATCTACACGAAGGATCCGAGTTAAATCTATAAGTTGAAGAAAATCAAGAATCCAATGGTTGGGTATGCATATTTTGAGTGAGTAGAAGGTTAACAATTTACCATAATAAAAAGAAGTCCGAAGCCCCTACCCACCCCCAGTTTCTCGTCTTTGGGGTCTTGTGTTGTGTTGCAACTTAGATAGAATACAATAAACCTATCAAATAAAGTGTCGCAATTCCACCGTTTACAATATAAAAAAATAACACTTATGGAAATCGAATAAACGAACACTTATTATGGGCAACCGGCTATCCGACCAACTAAGTTACACCACCTGAGGCTATCTTGTAGGTACCTTACCCCCTCAAATGAGAAAAATAAAACAATCTATTAGTAAAAAAATCTACCGAAAATAAAGTTGGCATATGCATATTCTTTTCCAATCCTCATGATTCTTTTTCCTGAACGATACTATTATTAGCAATCAGGAGCCTTTTCGTTTCTAACAACTACTACAAGTTCTATTTTATCGGTTTGGAATTCGGAACTTCTAACCAATTTTAAATTGGTGGTTGGTAACCAGTTTTAAGCTGTGGACAAATCATGTTTTCAAATGAATTTTTTTTTTAGAAAATGTGGATCTCTTTACTGAATGTCAGAAAAGGAGGACCTGTAGAAAAGGTTGCACGTTAAGAACGCGATATTTTAAAAGTGTTTTGGAACTTTTAGAAACCATTGTGATAACTCGAGTCATTTTCAAGTGACGTTGATATTAGCTAACGCAATTATGGGAGTGATTCGGGAGACTAGGAAACACAAATACGTTCACATCAAGGAGACCTTTTTCTACGTCCTCGTTTTGTTTCATTTTAAAAATATTCCAAGTACATTTTTAAGAGCACTTTTCTGACTCTTAACTCATAATTATCATATATTTCTAAATACTTATATATGAACATCACTTTTGTTTGCGTGACTTTTTTAGAGGAGAGCGTGAAATGTCATTCATTCAATTTTGTGTCGATAAGACTTAAGTGGGTCGAGAAGTGCAACGAGGAGTATTTCATTCTCCGTTCATTAAAAGCCGAAGCTTCTACTTTTCTCGCATCGCTCTGATATTCAACTTACTTTTCGTGCCTTTAAATGACATTTCTACTCTCAAGCAACATTTCTACTATGTTTTTACTTGCATATCAATGTCTTCTTTTGTTAATATAAGGAATTGATTCTATAAAAAGTCGAACAAAGCCCCTTGCACCTGACATCATATTATTGCTCGGAACAAATTCCCTGACAAAGGAATAAGACCCAAGTGGGTCTCCAAATGAACATGTTTTTACATCTACAAACTGTTATCTCAACTTGAAAATTAAACTCTTCTCATTTAAACTAAAAGCAAAATAAATACACTGTTAATTCGTTCAATTTAATTGAGTTCAATTGATCTGTGGCCATCAGCTAAAAGGAGAAGGTAAAGAGGCAGAGCTTTGTTAGAGGTTGTCAGCAAGAGTGTGAACCGTAATTAGGAAACTTAAAAATACTGACGCACTTTTGTCATTTATGATCAATGAGGAGCAGTTGCAGCGAAACTTCCTCTTTTCTTAGTCGTTATGGTCATATAAAGAAGGCATCACTTTACCAACCAACCGTTGAAGGGTCAAATAAATTGAGAATTCAAAAGCAGTCCTCCCCTCACTTTCTTTCTTATTCCCTTTTTTTAATATTTCCTTAATTTATTAAAAAGATTTAGGAAGAAAACGTGGTCTAAATACAAGGCTAGTTTGAAAGAGAACGGAAATAGAGATTCAAACGGCGAAATCACTTTTTCGAAAAAAACAAAAGATTTGGCTTGAATTGAATAGATTTGTGTTGAACTCTCAAAAGATTTCTTTTTTTTTTCTATTAACAAATGAACAAAAGTGAAGAAATAAAAGAAAATTTTCAAAAGGTAATAACTACACCTTGAAATCCGAAGCACTTATAACAAGTGAATCTCACACATAAACATTGATCAGAAACCTACCACTTTTACGTATATTGCAATCCGGTTGTTCAGTTTTTCAACTAATTGTTTCTACATATGATATGCTAGAGGAGAAATAGCCACCGGAGATCCGAGACTCTAACTGTATCGGTTAGTTCAGTGGCGAGACAATTGACTCGCTCAAAGAATAGATGATCGCGGCTTGTTTGTCAAATAGAACAATTACAAACTGTTTTATGAATTTGTTTTGAAAGTTGACGCAAATTCATTAAAATATTTGTGAAGGTGTTTCATGAATCTGCTTCAATTTTTGCGCTATGTCACGGAACAGTTATATACTATTCTGTGTGCTACAAACCCTTAACCCATTCAATCAAGTAGAGTAATTAAAGTTTGGCAAAACTAGATTAAGAGGAAGCAAAACTTCTTATTGAGATTCATTAACAAGATAAATCCCCACAAAAGGCATGACTTGTAGCAACTTTCTTGCGGAAACGGGCCACGATGCCTATAATGCGTACTGGGAATCTAGCTTGTTTCTTGTCCTGCTAAAACCTTTATGGTCAATCAAATTAAAGTTAGGACAAGACGACATATCATCATCACATACATACAAAACCAAGCCGATTTTGTAAGAAACGTCGCACAGTTTCTTGCATATGAATAATTTGGTGGGGAAGGTAAAAATAGCAAAAAAAACATGAAGGCATGGTAGAGAGTAAGATTAGGGTTCTCACTCACGTGGACGTGATCAGAGTGGGGATGATTTGGAGGGGGGAATAAAGTCCACCGACAACTTCCTATCAATGGGGAAAGGGGACAGAAGCCCACCCCGCCTTTTCTTGTGTGGGGGCTACTCCTCCTCCTCTAGAAAGAATCACCGACTAAAATTTTTAGCTGAGGGACACTAATACCTAGCGACGCGACACAATTTTAGACCTTTCAAAGCATACAGTAAAGTAGGTGAAGGACACCGATACATAATGAACGAGTTTTGTGGGTCAGTGCGTGTCGGGTACTAATCAGTATGATGTGCGAATCACGCCATACCAAAAACAAGATTTGTGTAGGCTTGTCCTGATTAAGGAGAACAGTGTAGCTAGTTGAGTAAATGGGCCTATGAGAGCATGATCGTCAGTTCGATTCCCATGGGTGAAGAAGACCGGGTGCCTCGGCTGAAACCTCAAACTGGTCGAATCCGAAGCAGCGAAGCAGCCATACAGGGAGTTGTGAGAATTAAATACACCCCGTGAACCACACACTACCCACTTGCAACCCCTAGGATGGACCGAACTAGGCTAGGGATTGAACCAAGACTATGACAGGTGCGGACCCATCACCTGAACCACTTCACGATTCACATCCTCCTCACTTCTCACCTCACCTGTTCGTTTAATATTATTATCCGAGAGATTAAAATTAATTGATCATATGCCGATGTGCCCTCCGACCCAACAAACCCACCCCGCCGCTGACAGGGTCCTCGCCCACCCACCATGCCTCATTAATTTCCAAACATGTATAAGCCCCCTCCAATATTGACATATACATAAAGTATGTCATAATTATTAAAAAAAAAAGTCTCTAGTCGTTTCATAAAACATACCCGGATGAAAGTACATGGTCTTAAATGGAATGGTGGTTTTGCATTGTGAGAGGTACAACGGAAATTAACCTTAGGGTTGAACATATCCCCTCAAAAAAAATTTCCGGCCCTTTGTCTGCTTAACCACAAGGTCCGAACGAAGGACGCGTCGGAGTAGGCCGAGAAAATAAAAAAGAACTGACCGGAGAGTCGGAATATATATAAAATTGAGGGATTCTCACATGTCTCTGAATGTGTTTAGCTTATGCTTAATTTAATAGGAGAAGAGAAAAAAAGGTAAGAATTTGCCTTGCTCTTTCCTTGCATGTTTATGCAGGAATGCACTACCTCTATACATCACATACATACATGTGTACAAGTCCATCCATCCATGACCGTCCATCATCACAACAACAACATCATCATCTCTGTCTCTTTTTCTTTCTCTACAACAGAGGACAACGAAAAAGCGGGAAAAGAAAGGGGGGAAAAAGGGACTCTTGTCTAACCTGAGCCTTTGGTAACGTTGGCACCAAGGCAGAACCGAGTTGAGTCGCGCTGCATCGTCGGGATCCGGAAGTGGCCGAGCGATTCGGTGGAGGAATCCGGCACCATGTTCTCGGCGCAGAGGAACTCCTGGCTGTACACCGTCTCCACCTCCCTGGCGTAGTCGTGGACGAAAACGTCGGTGGCGGCTTTGGTGCGCTTGCTCCGGGCGAGCACGCCGGCGGTGAAGATGGCCGACATCCTGCCCGGGGCGGCCGCGGAGTAACCCCGGGGGCCGTCCACGACGACGACGTCCCAGTCGACGCCGTACAGCTCGTTCGGGAGGTCGTTGATGGCGAGCGGGCAGTCGGAGAAGAGGAGGTTCTGCACCGGCCGGCAGTCTCCAGCAGCCGCGGCCACCGCACCCCGGCGGAGAGCCTTCATCTCCCCCACCTTCGTCGTGTACTGCACGTCGTACGCCTCGATCCCCGGGTGCCGCTCCTCCATGCGCTTCACCCAGAACTCGCTCTCGTCCAGAAAGACGGTTCTGCCCCCGAGGTTCAGCGTCTTCCACAGTAGGCTTTCGTGGTTGAGGCCGAAAACCAGGAGATTGCAGGGGCACTTCCGGGACATTACGCCGGCCAGGATGCGCGCGTCAGGCGGCGACATGCCGCCGGTGACATTAGTGCCCAGGTAGTGGAGGAGCGCCGCGACGGCGTCGGCGGGGATGGCGGCGGCGCGACCGGAGGACGGGTTCTGTCGGTGGTGGCGGAGGGAAAGGGAGAGGTCGAGGTGGCCGTGGTGCGCGGAGTCGCGGCAAAGGAGGGTGGCGAAGGTGACAAGGGTGAGGAAGGAGATGAAGCCGAGGAGCCACAGACGAAAATATCCTTGCTTCTGCAGCTTATGGAGATGGGATTGAAGGAGGATGAGCTTTGTCGGGGAGGGCTTCATGGTACTTTTGCCTTCTGCGAAAGAGGGAACTGCTGGAAGCACAGGAGAAGGGAGAAGAAGGAGAAGGAGGAGGAAAAAGAAGGGCTTCGTGTCGGAGGCGCCACCGAGAAGTCAGGTGTTTAAAAGCAGTGCGGTGGCAGAGTTGGAATATCGAGGAAATCTAGGGGTGCTTTTGAGGCGCTTTAATTTTTCCAGGGCAGGTCTGCTGCCTTGATTTGGGGATTGGGGAGTGGTGAATTTTAGGTGCGAGCGGCAGCCGACAACAGTCAAATTACCGAAATGTACTTCATTTTCACGTTGAGGACCGAAAAGGATATGATCGCACTTTTGCCGAATCCGAAATATAAAATCTGACCCGACCAAATGTGTTGTTGGACCTTATTTTCTCAAGTTGGTAGTCACGAGCATGACCAACTTGAGACCATCATGTATCCAAATTCATTTCGCACCAAATGTCTATACTTGCTTAGACTTGAAGGCGCGCAACCACTTACTAAAATTGAGCTCGATTTATAATCGCCTTCTATTTTCTCTACCAAATCTGTCAAACTTGGTCAAGCCTTAGGTAAGCAATCAAATAAATCAAAATCCATTCATGAACGGAGCAACTGACAAAACCGGGCAACTGACAAAACCGGGCAACTTCTACTCGCTTCAATGGATCTCAGATCTCGTCGACTGAAGGGACTCCCGCGTCATTGACTAATTTGCTCTAGATAGTTCCGTAATTGGCGTCCCTGCAACCGTTTTTATGACCCACTCATGAAGTGGGACGGTTAGTTTTTAAAAGGGCCTCGCAGTGAAAGGCACGAAGCGAAGGGGGGTTATTATTGTCCGACCCATTATTCGCACCGGCACGTACAAATCGGAATTTAATTTTCGAGAGGACATCATTTGACATCTCCTACCCTCAACTTTCACGCCATAGACGAATAAATCCTCCTCTAAGACCAAAGCGACGCGGCGGCCTGCCCTGTTGGGCGTTTTCGTCTTTGCAGCCGTTGCCCACGTAGGTCACCGACAGATACCGGTGGTATTTTTTTTTCCCGCGATTCCGAGTCCAAGACAAACAAGAACGCTTGACTTTTCTGACCAGATGCTTCACGTGTCTGACTGGGCTCGGGGTACGGACCAACTGTTAGGTCGGCGTAAGGTCCGGCTCAACAGGGCCGGACCTGGCACGGGGTCTGACTCACACTTTTTGTCAACTGGGTCTGTGTCCGGTCCATAACCGAATTGTACCTATATGCATATGCCACATGCACTCTATTAAAAGGACACCTTGATCATCTGACCAAGTCTATGGTCTTCACCTTGATCATGTTCTATCTAAGATTGGCTGGACCATGATTGAGCCTTGCCTTGGCTAAGACTGTGAAGCTCATTTCCTTGCCTTGGAGACTCTTGGTGGGCAATCAAGGATAATTTGTTCTTTTCAAGAATGGATGAGAGGTAAAACAATATTTTACAATGTCACCGTAAAATATCCATGCAGTGCTTGACACCTGCCCCTTCGGAAGTTTGCGCTTTTTCCCGTATACACCAGGTGTCCCTTTTGCATCAGTTAATTTCATTATGGCACTTCACCACTCAGCTGATGTCCCCTTGGCACAATGTGCATGCGTGTTCTTTTCTATGTATGACATATTCATTGAGATCCTACTCTTCCACACGTAATTCTAAAACATATCTTATGCTATTTGGTAGCTCTTAAGTTCCTAATCAATTTTATTTATTCATGTTCTTGGAATGAATAAGAGTACTTATAGCTTCTTCAACTTGAGGAAAAGTGGAAGAGTGACACTCATGGAAATTAATTTAATTCGTGGTGCTGTCTGCATCACGCTACCTACCACTTGAACCCTAATCTATACATATAAGAATAGCGCTTAGCTTCTTGGCCTCGTTTGCGACTGAAATTTTCCATAAACATTTTTCCATGTTTGATCCGAAAAACTCGAAAAAGAATTTTTTAAGTACCTCGAGTAATTTGGGTGTTAATTGTTATGTATTTGAGGATAATACAGCATGAATTAAGACTTGATGTAATTTGTTTTGGTTTATTGATGGTGTAAAACAATCTTCTTTTTACAATGTTGTGGTAAAATACAACTTGAGAAGACTATCTATATGCCACAGTTGGCTAGCGGGGGATCTTCGGCATGTGAATTCTGCTCCTTCTTCCTTTATTCTTTGAAGCAACTAGGTACTTCTTATCTCAATCTGCTATTCTTCTATAAAATATTCCACGAAGAATGTATACGAAAGTTCTTATCTACCAAACACATGCAGTTATGCACACTAGCACGTTCATATATATATATATATATATATATATATATATATATTATGCACGAAGGCAATTAGTCATTGAGTTGAATAAGTGCAGGACATAATGTGAAGACGACCACATGAAGATTTGGATTTCGATGTGTAATTTTTAGCGGTTTTTTTTTTTTTTTTTCTCTTGAACAGTGGAATTGATTCTGATCATCGTCGTGGAGTAAGCAAATAGAAAGTGGCGCATGTGGAAACTTTAATTAACGCTCTGAGAAAGCAGATAGTTTAAAACGTGTAACTATAATAATCAGACGTATGTTCTGTGAGGAATCAGTCACAGCTGGAGAATTCCCGACTTTGATTCATTTGCTTGCAAGTTGGAGACTATCTGCCACAAAACAAGGGGTGCAAACATAAAGATTTTGGTTCGAGTTCCTGGTACCTGCAAAGCAGGGGTGGAGCCGAGGGGGTCGAATTAAAGTTTTTGAATTTTGATACGGGCCAATATATCATTTTTTCAAAATTTTTATATAGGACAAGTAAAATTTTCTAAAATTTATATATAAATTAAAAAAAAAAATGAAGTGGGGCCAGGGCCCATGCAGGCTCCCCCTTAGCTCCGCCCTTGCTGCAAAGTGAGCTAAGAGGCCGTAGTAATAAATTTTAAACTTTCAAAAGATATCTCCATGTAAATCATAAAAATTACCATAAGATGTTAATGTAGAAATAGTATGTGACTCTGTGTGGGTAATTGCCGATACCATTAGGGGCGGAGCCAGGGGAGGGCTGGCAGGGGCCTTGGCCTCCTCTCAAAAGATAAAAAAACACATGTACATTTTAAAAAATTATTTATCCTGTATTTTTTTTTGAAATTATATTTTTGATTCTATTGAAATTTTGAAACTCTAATTCGACCCCTCATAAAAAAAAAGGCGATTGTCTCGGCAAAAATAAGACAAGCTAGTATTTGGGATGGGCAAAATATCCTTTAATTTAAGTTATCTTGTTTCGGATAATGATTTATAGAATAACTTCTGGTGGACAGTAGGAAAAGAGTCTCTTTGAAGGTTCCCCAATTCTTTTGATTGTATAGAATTTAAATCACAAATACTTTCCAAGACATTTATCTCATTTGGATCTGTACGATGCCTAATATTTACAACTCTGGTAGTTAAAGGAGATGCTACAGGTCATGAAATTAATGTGATCTGAGAGGTATAATAATTATTAGCAAATAATCGAGTTAGAGCTGTAGCAAGATATATGAGTGCTACAGATCGATGGGGTGACGAGAGAAATGTTTGGCAATGAGAATAGTAGCAAATTATTTCATAAACCTATCTCAAAGACTAGGCACATTTATGGAACACTATGTTATAGCGTAAGCATGAAAAAGCATGTCTACCATCTATCTCCAAGAAAAGTCCCCTGAACTGCTAAAGTTCATGATCTTGCCCATGCTTACCCAAACAAGATCAGTACCTATTTGGGTGGATAAATTTTCAATTAGATATATTTATGTAGAGGAAGAAACAGAGAGAGGAGATGAAGGGACAATAACCGGTCTACTTAGCCTCCAAAATAACACTAATCGCAAACTCAACATTTCTCAATACCAACAAGATAGCATCCTCTAAGATTTGAACTGAGGACGTGACTATATATATATATATATATATATATATATATATAGAGAGAGAGAGAGAGAGAGAGAGAGAGAGAGAGAGAGAGAGGACGGAACAGTAGGTGCGGTCTCACATTGGAGGTTAGTAGCGGCCTTTGCACAAAAACCGTAATTGGTGAAAGTGGGTCCGAGAAGAAGCAAGCTATACACGTAAAATAAAGAGCTGGTGGACATTTGGTGGCCTTCCCCTTTCCTACCTTGTTTGCTCAATAATTTTGTCACGAAACTTCTCCCCATGGAATATATATCAACCGCACATTTAGATTCTTCAAGAAGCAGCAGCGATTTTTGTGCTTGTTAGGATCCATCTTTGTGTTTCCACAGAGACACAGACACCATCCTCCGAATCGGAAAGAAATCCAAATCCGGGTTTGCAAAGTTTTTTCGAGAACAGAATTAAGAACGATCGGCTGCCAGCCAATTCACTGTTTCTGCTGAATCTGTTGCCAATCGCTAAAGATATGAAAAACTATTTTTTTTCTTCAAAAAATGTAATGTAAAATTAAATTTAAAAAGTAAAAACTTAAAATATTTGAAATTAGTTCAAAATGTGACACATGGCACTTTTGGATTGGCCACCAAATAGAATCATTTTGAGACCTTCAAAAGAAGCATAACGTAAAAAAAGATTAAGGTATTGATTTATAGAGATATTGGTAGGTTTTTTGGACACTTACCAAAATACAAAATGGCATCTGATTTTCTTGATGCCACTGGATTCAGATATCAAATGAAATCGAGCACCCGTCGAATTCAATAATGAAACCTTCAGCAATTAGAATCTGGTTGTTAGTCATATCTAAATGTTCTCGTTCAATTTGATTAGTCTGAGACGGAAATCAATTCTCAAACTAAAATCAAAGTGCCAGCAATTCCATTTGAGTCCGCCAATTCAAGTTGATGTCCACAGCATTGATTATAAACCAAATTGCATAAGAAATCTTACAGTATATGACATATATCAGTCAATACAATAAAATCAAAGTGCCAGCAATTCCATTTGAGTCCGCCAATTCACGTTGATGTTCACAGCATTAATTATAAAGCAAATTGCATAAGAAATCTTCTAGTACTAGTTTGCCGTGTTTGCTTTAACAAAAAATACAAGTTAAACCAGCACAGCCTGGTCAGAATAACTTTTCATTATAAAATTGGTAACAGGGGAAAGAAAAAAAAACACAACTTTGCTCACTTTTGGCAAGTGCTTTGTTTTCATGAAATTATTTGCAAATCCAGGCCTGGAAGATCCAATTCCGCACTAATACCCGCCACAACCCCTTTCTCTCTCTCTCTCTCTCTTCCTCGCCAAGAGGGGCATAACATAGTTAGTCCGATAAGAAATAGCGTACGAGATGTGTTTTTTATTCGATTCGGATGAACACTACTCTTTCGATGACATTGAGAGTTGGGTTTAAAAAATATTATTTAATGAACTTGAAATCAGATTGGTTGGTTGTCTTCCCCTCCCTTCATTTTAATGGTTTTAAGCCATCTTGGATCCCCACTTGCCTTTTCTTTTTCTCAGCCTTTTTCCCTCTCCGAATCTTCCTCAAAAGTAAAGCAAAGATGCCGGACATGAATGATTTAAATAGATATCCAAAGTTGAAGTTTGAAACGGGACCAGTCCGTGTCCGGGATTCAGTCTGAATCCATCTTCTCATCAGAGCTTGAGGGATACCTTGAAAAGGCCGAAGTCCCTTCCCTTCTCGAAGCAAGCGGGATTGGGCAGACATCAGTTTACGGTGAGCGCGTTTGGTAGGAAAGACATTGTTCACTTCGGTTGAAAAATGTCCCTTCTTATACAAGCGATCACTTAAAAGTCAAGTGGTCAGTTCAATAAGAACTGCCTCATCTTGCTTGCTGGTGGGCAAACTACAGGCTAAAGTATAGGTTGGTGTCTGGCACTTGTCAATGAACATGTGCCAACATCAACTTAAAGACGTCAATAGATGCAATTTCTTTTCGATTTTTAGAGTAGGGAGTGAAAAAGTTGCTTAGCTTCTAAATAAGACAATGCAAACGGATGAATATTAACTTAGATGATCAGCGGCACAGCCAGCAGCAACCAGTGGCGGAGCCAGGATATTCTAGCGGAGGGGCACTTAATCATGAGCCCAGGTTTGATATAGGCACCTTATGTATTTTTTGACTTATAACATTATAATTTTAAGCATTTCAATGTAAATTGTAATGGCTGCCCACACCAGCCCTCATGTATGTCTGCCACTACCAGCAATCCTACTGCTGCTCACACCAGCCCCATGTATCTCTATCTCTGACACTGCCAGCAACCCCTCTCTTTTCTCCCTTTCTTGGTCTTCTTTAAAGGTAGTCATGACTCACGAGAAAAGAGGGACCAAAGTGTATGAAGCTCATTTAGAGAACATGCAGAGTTGCAGTACTTTCATGCAGTTTCAATCAGTAAGCCTATGGGATGGCAGCGACTTCAAGCCTTGCATTGCTCCACATCCCCATGATTTATGAGGGCTAGCTTCAAAGATCATGTGAAGTGCTCTTTCCATCTCAGCATCTCGACGGGACGTTTCTTAATTCCGGATTTCATTCTGCGGTGATCTTTGCTCGGTTACCGAGGATCTCAGATGAGACCGGTTGGACCTTTAAGATTCACAAGTTTTTTAACATGTAACATGAACCGGATCCCAACTTCTGAAATCTACTGTTTGTTTTGTTTAGCTATGTCTCACATTGATTTCACATCCAAGGGTATCAAACACACTCTTAAGGGGCATTTGTTTACCTTGGACCCGTGAGGATCTCAGATCTGAACAAGAGAGGGAGCAAGCAGTGAGGAGTGGGCTGGTGAGGGCAATTGCATGCACCAATACCACATAAATTGTTTATTTTTATGTTAGTACTTGATATCTTTTTACCTAGTTACATGTGTTAGTGCCCCTCATACAAATATTTTTGGCTCCACCACTAGGAGCAAGCAAGCAAATACTGAACAGATGACAAGAGAAGTTGAATCTAGAATTAGAGCTCATATTGCTATTGCTTCTATGCTTCAAGTAAAATGAATTATTCGGTTCTGACTCGTCTACAATAACTTGAAAAGTCATAAATCTCAGTCCAAACTAGAACCAAACTCAAGTAATGGTGTGGAATTTCACAAACTGCACCCAGCTTCATACAGTGATGCATGTTGGGAGGAGAGATACTTCAAAGAGGCCGAATTCCTCTCTTTCTCCCTATTCATAAGATCTAATGCTGCTTCAGAAGAACCTAAGTAGGAAGATGTAATACCATCATCTAAAATGTTGCATATTCATTGTTTGCAGTTCAGAGGAGTAGAACCCATGAAAATCAAACTAATAACAGCTGAGTTTTCACTAGTCAGTCGGTTCGACCAGCTGCACTATGCCCCTTGAGACCAACACAAGATTGTTTAACCAATTCCTATTTTCAAATGAGTGGAGAAACCAGTAGAGTGTTTTGGATGCCTATACCACATGTCAACTTCTAAATCATTGGAAACAAAAACCTCTATTGCATTAGTTCTGGAACAAAGAGCCCATACTTTTACTAATCTCCAAAATCTCTTTCATCTTGCAAGGCTACCTACCCTTGTAGCCCTTGAACCACAAAGTCTCAATTGAACTCCCTTCCTCATCAATGAACCCGGATCGGATCCGATCGGTCGGGTTGTTTGCATGGAACTGAAACCACAGACACTGTATCCACATGTCATGCAAAACACTAGTCAGATAAACGTGACACGTATATGCAATCTATTGGGCAGAAGTTGGGCTAGGATAAGGAAATGGATCACAAAGTCCCAAACAAGCAAGCAGAGATATCACAACCATGGAATGAGGCAAAAAACCAAGAAACTCTTGCCACACAAAGCCTTTAGACATCTCTAACCTCCTTAAGAAGAACCAACATACGCGTGAGAGATTGAGGAGA
The DNA here is from genome assembly GCF_008831285.2 of Nymphaea colorata. Classification (NCBI taxonomy): domain Eukaryota; kingdom Viridiplantae; phylum Streptophyta; class Magnoliopsida; order Nymphaeales; family Nymphaeaceae; genus Nymphaea; species Nymphaea colorata. Next base: position 16,225,434 of record NC_045146.1, on the reverse strand, counting down.
GAGAAAGCAAGGCAGAGAGAGTAAGAGTGACGAGTTGTTCCAAAGGTTCTGGTGACTGAGACCTGGAAATGGCATCACTAACAGTGACGGCTTCTTGCCCAGCCTCGTCAGCCTTTGGAGGCTCAAAGCTCTCCAGGTCTCCGGCGGCGGCGCCGAGGATGGCCGTGGAACTGAGCCGGCAGCCCAGGGGAGGAGCCGTGGTCAGGGCACAGGCAGCAGAAACCGAGGTCGTCGAGAAGAAGAGCAGCGGCAGGAGGGACATCGTCTTCGGCGCCGCTGCAGCTGCTGTGTTCTGGTCTGTGGCGTCGGCGACCGGGGAGGCGAATGCGGCCGATGAGCCCAAGAAGGGGAGTCCTGAGGCTAAGAAGCTGTACGCTCCAGTGTGTGTCACCATGCCCACTGCTCGCATCTGCCGCAATTGAGTAAGAAGACAAATATGCAGTTTGGTGGTAAAACTCTTTTTACCATCGTGGTTTCATGTACGTTCCAACTTGCTTCAGTAAAGCTTTCTTGCTAAATGGTATTCCTGCTTCAATGGCTTCCCCTGTAGCGCTATGTCACAATCGTTACAGTAGAGGTGATGCATGTTCGAGCCGCCAAACTTTTCGAGAATATGACATTTCCAACATTTTAAAACATAATCAGACAAAATGTTTTCTTCTGCTTTTTTTCATTTAATCAATTTATAAAGGTACATACTTTGATAGTTACAAAATTTTTATGGTATCCTTAACTAAGAGGATTGATAATACTAATGTCTCCGAAACGTCAGAGTTGGTGCCCACGACTCGGCGCATGTTATAGGAGATACGCGATCAATGGCATGTTCTTGATTCTCTCTTTTTCTTCAATGACTTGATCATTCACCAATTAGACGACTGTGGCATTGTTTGTGTGAAAATCCCAAAATTTGAGCTGTACAAGTGTCTGAGAAATTTGTGAGCTTTTCGAAAGAGAGTTGCTGCCTCAGCAAATCATTTTCGTCTCAGCAAATCATTTTCACAGATTATGCAAATTGCTGATGCGCAGTGCTCTACCACTGGCATTCGAAATACATGAACGAAACCAACTGATGGCGAGGACGAAAAGTTTTTTCAATATTTGTGCTGGAGTAATTGCACATTCTTGGCTTATGTTCTTAAGCAGACTTCTTCCCTTTTCGCTTGAAACTGCACGTGGAGGAAGGGGTCACTACAGGTCGAATTGCTGCGACAGCCAGGTTTAGGTTTAGGGGGAAGATTCTCTAATAGAGTTGAATAGCAGACCATGGAAAGGATTCGAGACTGTGAATTATTATGCTGAGGATGCAGAATACGTTGGATGTGCACCTTTAAGTTAGTAATAGTTGCCATTAAGAAGACTTTATGCTGGTGTTTAGCTTATATCTGTGCCTGTAGACTACTACCATGTTGGAGGACTACCGTTCTGCCATTGGAATCATATCATAATGTCATGAATTTAACAGTGGCTCGACTGTGGGCTTTACTCTGTGCCAAAGCAAGATGTCTGTTTTCCTGTACTGTTTTCCCCTCTGTAAGGCAGGAACACACGGCTTTCCCAAGGAAAGCAACCCATATACCACAGTGCATTATGGCACATTCCCCGCCTTGGGCTTAGCCACTTCCAAAGATAAAATCCTCTCTCTGGATTTGGGAGAAGCACATTCTCACGGAAAACTAAGAAACATACCCAGTCCTTCAAACTGCAAGCTTTTTCCAAGAGACAGCCTTTTACCTCACTTATCCATAAGAAATGGGTCCTAAGGCTGCAGGAAGAATCTTAAGATGCCTAACTCGGATGTCTGTTTGGGCCATTTCTTTCGTATGCGATCCTAGTCATGGCTTTCAAGTCCTGAACCATCTTTTGTGCTGGCATTAATTTGCTTTTCCTGTCAAATTAAACAGAGTCAAGTTTACATACAAACAGGAGAGAAATATCAATTTTGTAAGGGGGGATGCGTGCAGTCGCTTGAATTTGATTAAAACATGTTAATACCATCTCAAGGTATCACCTAAAGTAAGCGACGGTAAACTCAGGTTCGGAGAAAAAGAAAAAACAGTTTAATCTAACGGAGGAAAATTGCATAAGAGGTGATCCAAGCATTCATTAGCTCGGAATAGTTGCCTGGAGTTTCAGTTAGTAATAAATAACTCCATTCATGAAGTGTGCAAAGGATATTGAGAGAGTTACGAATGGAACTACAAGCTTGGACCACAAAAGAAAAGAAAAAGGAGGATTTGCCTCTTAATAGCTATCTAGGATTTTAGGATAGGCTTTAAAGAGGGCTGAAGGGGGCTCGTAGACAAAGAAAGTGAAGAAAGCTTTGTAAACAAATGGTTACTGCATTGACATGGCAGCAACTCAAAAATCTTGAAGGAACAGCTATATTTCAAATTTCCCATTGTTAGTTGCTGTACACTAGATGAAGCATCTAAGGCATATGAGAATTCAAGGGTAAACTAAAGTATCACCCTAAATTATTAACAAAAGAACGAAAAAAAGAATAGGTTAGTTAATGGCCTATTGCAATGACCTTGAGTCTCAACTTATCAAACAGATTCCGCAGTTGCATTCACAATTTCAATACTCGTGACAGTTTCTTCCTTTGTTCTGGGCTTTGGGAGGAATGAGGCAGCATTAGATGGCAGCTTAGTCTCTGGCTCAACTTGCCTCAAGTTAAGGGAGGTGTAGACAGACATTGCGAGTAAAGCTATTGCAGCCCCACATGTGCTAACTAGTCCTGGATTTGTGTGAAAATATAAGGAACCTCCCAGTAGAATCACACATGTTTTAAACTGACCTAAGATAACATGGCTAGTAGCAGAAGTAGCCCTGCAAAAAATAAATACTGTTTAGTAGCTTTTGAAACTGAATTGCAAGTTCAGTAGTAAATAATCAAGCTGAGTTCTTACCCAAGCGCCAATGCCCCTGACAACTGGAGCAGAAAACCTAGAGCAGCTGAAATGAGGATAGCCACAGTGTTGCGGAAGCTCCAATCAAATAGTAATACTCCAGGAGGATCAAGCCATGGCATTAAAGCAGCTAAGAAGAGAAGGGTCACTGGAGTGGTTTTCCACATCAAGCTGTTGTCCAAAAGCTAAGTTAGAAAACATAAAAAGAAGATATGGTTGGATACTAAAAGCTATGTGAAAAAAATGGAAAGGGGTGTGTTTGCAGGGAATGACACAGGCATTCTATTCAATGGCACCTGGTAGAAAATCAAGACGGATACTTTTCAAACATCTAAGCTGCAAGATTTCACTAGAAAACTGTAACCTGTTCAAAAAATATCATATCCTCAGGAAAGCATGAAGAGATACTCACGCAAGTGCAGTCCAATTTTCGCGCTGCTGCAGATTCGACCACAGAATTTTGTTAACAGCACTTGGCACGATCCATGTTAGTGCCACGAAAGCACCAAAATAGTTAAATTGCAGATCTGTCACTGTTGCGACAGCAACACCTAATGATACCACGGCTAATGCCAATACCTGCACGTTCATATAGCATTCTAAGTAAAGTGGAGCTATCACAGAGAGAGAGAGATTGGACATACTGAGTCATCTATATAGTACAGCTACATGTCATTCAATTTCAGGCATAAAATTGCAGTTACTCAAAACAGGAAAACTAACATACTAATCATAGAGTTGCAAAGCTATAAGAAATCACAGGGAAAAAGCATACCTTGTTAAAGGTAATTCTTTTGCCAAACAACATGAATTCCGCGAGAACTATTGTGGGTGTCACAGCAATTTTTGCCATCTGATAAAACCCTATGCTGAATTTGGAAATAAAATAACAATTAAGGGTGATTTATTGCTTCTAATACAGTACCCAAGTAGACATCGCATTGATGATTAGGTCCTAGTCCTACCACTTACGGTTTCCAAAAACAGAGACAGAATCTTACCTGTTATACTTTAAGCTCACATTTGCAAGGCCATTGGAGAGGGCCATAACTGTGCCCAGGGCAAAGAGGGAACTGAAGGGGGTTGATTTTGATGGAGGACACACCGGAAGCAATGAAGTTATTCTGAAGAGAGCCAGTAACAGCCAGCTCACTATATAATGGATAAATGTGAGGAAAATCGGGAAATTAAATCCAATATCACCTAAAACCTGATCCAAAAGGAAAAATCATAGTCATCATCGGATAAAGAAGGATCAGTTGAAGAATCAAATAGCAACCAAGGAGCTGCTTTTAGCCCATCGCCTAGAGTCTCTGTTCATTCAAGGAGGACTGAAAACTCACTATTTTGTTTGCCATGATGATACTAACTCCAACAAAAAAATTAAATGTCATAGCCACAAAGGGACCACAGAATCGTTGCTGTTGGCGTCTAGCTCCTTCTGAAGTTCGAAATTCGCTAAAAATAGATGCCCGAATCTCCTCCAATGTGCGCCCTGATCAATGATAAATTTCAGGACTCCAGCTACATTCATGAACATGTGAACCAAGTGCAGGAAGCACACCATTCTCCCAACCATTTATGACATCAACCAGATGGTCTAGGCTAACAAAAAAAATATTAAATATACAGAAAGTCGTTTTTCCTGTTTCATTAGAAGCATCATCTAGTTAACTACATAAGATTGGCATTATCCAATTGAGTCTTTGATTGATAATGAATCTGCATTGTCTTTCTCCAGACCAGTAAACTCCACTTACAAAGTCTGTAAATATTTTTTCTTTTTTTTCTTAAACACTGCGTATTTATAATTTTGGTTCATATTTTGGAACAGTCGTGCAAGAAAACCATGCATGCAGTTGCTCATTTCTTGGTCAAAATTATCTGGAGATCATCAACATTCAACTGGTGGGTCTCAACCAAACAACCGCATACATTATATTAAATTCACTGGGAACTGCATGTCATTATTTTAATTTTCCCCATATCTGCAACACCAAATAAATTGTTTCCTACAAGCAATGCCCCATTTCTCACTCTAAATAGCCTCAAATAAAGCGAAAAAGAAAGGGAGAGAAGAAAAAACTGCATGAAACTATCCAGCATTGCCTGCTCGAAAGAAGGGGAAAATGCAGAAAACTAACGAAACAAAATATAAAAGCGAAGACGAAAAATGCTGAAACAATGCAAAGAAAATAAACACCATAGGCACTCAAGCTTCTAGAAGGAAGAGTCCATACCAGCCTCCCCTGCGTCACTGTCTTTTCTTTTGAGAAACTTCCTTCCATCCTTGCCGAACAGAAAAGCCGTGGCGTCCCAGAAGTCGAATCCCTTCATCTTCTTCACTTTAACTAGAATGCACCACTCAGAGCACCCATACGAAGAAAATCCCAAGATGGGTTCTCCGAATAACTAGAGATAGAGATGAAAGGGTTATTAAACTCTACATCGATGGGCGGATCCGATTAATGGAGCCACGGAGAGTTTAAGAAATAAAAAGGAACGAGGAGGGGGTGAGTTCCGGCTTTCTGCTTTCTTATCTAAAAATTTTGGTGGGGATACGTGACTCCCATGAGTCCTTGTGCAGAAGCGATCGGAGGAACGGAAGGACTGTTTATGGCGACATCTGCCCTCGGGAATTCAAATGTAAAAGGACTCATATCCTTTATTCTTTTGATTTTCATTTTCTATTTGTTATTTTATTGTTGGTGCTTAACATTTTGTTTGGTTGAGTAAAGTTCATCCAGATCCTTTTTATTACTTCGTTACTAAAACTAGATAAAGATAAGGGTGATCTGGATCTCCCAGAAATAAATGAAGATAAGGGTGATCTGGTTCTCCCGGAAATAAATGAATACAGTATATATCCACACAGTTGGTCTCTTCTTCAACAAAGTTACGCACCCATCTTCACGCTAAATATGGAGCAATTATTTTACCTTTACCGTCATTCAAATGCTTTAAAGAACATTAATTCCAACTTATTGATATTTATGTAATTATTGGACTTGTTGTTGTGTTCATAATTACAATGTTCGGCACGGTATTGCCATTTGTCGTGGAATTTTTCTCATGAGTTTTTCCCAAACCCACATTTGCTTCTACGATCGCATGATATATGTAAAAGTGAACACTTTTGCGTATAGAACGAATAAAGTGCTTGCTTCGATGCATGTACAAAAGAGACGGAAAAGCGAAGAATAGATTCAGCTTGCCGCTAAGTTCTCCTTATACAAAAAAATAATTGCATTTTTATGGTAGAAAAGGTAGCACTAGTTCAATTCCTTTTGGATGCGAAATGCAGGGACCAAGCTGTCGAGAGTGCGACTAAGTCGTGTATCTTGGGTACGCTTTCCTGGTGTTGGAAAACGAAAGGATTTGTTAAAGAAAGAAAGCAATGTGGTGGCCTTATCTGGGAACTTTTCTCCCTAAAGCCAATACACAAAATCTAGAACTTAGGGTTTGAGGCTTTCCCATGGATGTGATCCTATAAAACGTGATAAACCATGCTTATTTTTGCACCTTTAGAATAGGCCATCACTTGCATATACCTACACATTAATGATAATTTAGTGAAGAGAAATATATCAATTATGAGAACATTTTATTAAGTGGGTTAGCATCATTGAGCATTGCTTGGATTATAGGTCAAGCATATGATCCCCTTCAATTAGGAAGATGAAGGCCTTGCTACTTCAGGCTGTTTGGTACAAGCTTCTTTATCACTTCAACAACTATAGTGAAAGCTCCCATTTGCAGGATTGGTTCCACGGTGGCTTTGACAGTGAACCCACATATTTGAATGAATTGAATGTGCATAGGTGGTGGCAAGGCAAATCTGACAGGTTTAGCATTTATGTATCTTCAAAAGATGGTAGATCAGAAAGGGACATTTCTTTTATTTGGTAGGCAAGAGGCCGACCGGAGATGCACTGGTGGTGCCGGAATTCCGCCTTTCAACGTGAAGGTCTTGAAAGTCCAAACCTTACCCTAGATGGGCAGAGCTGTTCCTGGCAAAACAGAAACATGTCAGCTTCTTTATCAAGTAACACAACATGACACTCTCAAGTAGGTGGGTCAGCTTACAACCTTCAACCTGAAGTTAAAAAAAAAGAAAATTGATTTCCTATGTGGGTATTTGTGGTGCTGCAGTCGCAGCGAATAATACATGGTAAACTTGTATCTCCCACAAAATGACAAATTCGACGGCATATTGATTATTTTATTTTTGTCAGAAGGACATTCGAGAATAGTAGAGGTTTATCATTAGCAGTTTGTGGGTCGTCGAGTATAATATTTTCAATGGCAACACTAATTCCATTATCGCCAATAGAGAAGCTGACAAGTTAAAAAAGAGCACGAGAACACACGTTTCCGTCATGGCGTGCCAAGAGATGCTTTTCTTGAACTTCTTCCTATTTCCTTTTCAACCAACAAGCTGGTTGCGCAGCACTGATTAAAAATAAGCTACAATAATTTCTGTTGCCAAACTAAACTACATTTAAAGATTTGGAGATCCATAAGTGCACGTCCCTTTCAAATATTATAAAAAAAAGCACATTTGCAGCATTCATTTTAAAAACCTTCTAATAGTTAGGCCCTAAGTTATATCACCCACTTAAGTTGGGTTAATGGGATTAAAACAAGTAAATACATTTAGATAAACAACTTTCATATATCGATTAGTTCATATTTGTCTCTCTAAAGAGTACAATAGAAAGATCAGGTGTGTTTCTAAGCATTGGATCCCTTTAGGTGTCAATTTCCAAATGTGTGTGTACTACGAGCACATGACACATGTATGCAGAACCATCACCTCATGTGCGTCATATGGCCAATTGCTAGCACTCGAGTAGCGCAATCAATTTACTCAACGAGTTGCATAGCGCCTTGTGCTCCTCATCATGAACCCACAATTCTTCAACAAGAAGAATCATGGTCAGCGTGCTCTATTAACTCACAAACATACGAAAAAGACTGTCACTTTGGGATAAATATAAGTTCGAACAGATGCTCCCACACGAATTGACAGTAGGGTAATAATCTGACAAGAAAATTTTACAGAATTTTTCTGCAGTATATAAATGAATGATACACGTTTTTATCCGTCTCATCAGTAAGTAAAGAACTCGACGAAAAAAATTGAAGGCGTAGTTTCAACACGCAGGAACCCCACCATGACCCTTTATGTAAAGCGGGAGCCTGACATCCCTCTCGCGGAGGCGCTTCACCATGTCGTACAGCCACTCGAAGCTAAGCTTTGATTGCTTATTCAACTCCTCTCGAATATCAGGTTGAATCCTGAACCAGTCACCCAACATCTTATGGACATGCGACCGAATCATCCGCCATGGCACTGGATGTTTCTCACACATCTTCAGATATTCCACCACCAATTCTGCCTGGTTTAATTCGCCTTCCTCCGCTTCATTTTCCTTCCACTCAGTTGTTCGATATCCAGCAAAAAGGGCAGGATTCTCCAGAAGTGATTCTGCTGAGAGCACCCCATCGACGCCGGTAAACTCCAAACAGTCATTTACATCATCAAGATGACGCACATTTCCGTTGGCAAGGACTGGAATATGCATAGCGTCTTTGACAGCTTTGATAGCATCCCAGTCTGCTCTAACCTTTTTTCCGTCTTTCTGATCTCTGGTTCTTCCATGGACGGCTAGAAGGGAGCAGCCAGCTTCTTCCAGCGTCTTTGCATATGCAAGGGTGTCCTCGAGGCGAGGGAAAATGCGGATTTTGCAGGAGACAGGCACATCAAGTTTAGAAGCTAAATTCTGCACCAGCGTTTTGACCAGGGAAAGGTTGTCCATCAGAAAGGCTCCGTAGTAGCCACGTCTGGCAATGCGCTGTGGGCATCTGCAGTAACAAGCAAATGGACAATTTAGTGTGAGAAAGTAAAGACCTGGGAAAGTAAGGACTCAAAAGGAAAGCAACATTTTCAAGGACATCGATAGTGTCATAGAGCAACATCTCGCACTTCATTTGAATCATTTTCTGATCAACACAAATATTGGATGATAAACGCAAATTGCAAGGCAGATTTTACAAGAGATGCACTGCAAGCGACATCTGTTGCCACTTATACAGGAACAGATTTCAACTATGTTACATGGTCAGGTAAAATTACATGGTAGAGAAATTTGGAGTTCGTGACCATCACCCAGTAGCATGGATCATGTATGCACTCATAGGGATACTCTCGTCTTCTATCCCCTTTATTACCACTTTTTTATTAACTATGCAGTAGCATCTATGCCACGTGCCCTCATTGGTAGTTAGGATGATGCACATGGCGCCCCTGTATCTTATACATCAATGAACGTTATTTCACCCATTTCCTCTTCTCTGTCATTGCAATGTAGCAATGATCAGTCGGTCATGCAATTCTATCTTGTCAACTTGACAGTGACCTTTACCTAGCAGTTTTTCTTTTGATTCCTCTCATTCCATTAATATTACCCAACAGTACAAATTAAATGCTTTTCAGTTTCCAACACACAATCCATGAAAGTTATCCAAGAACAAGCAACAAAACAACTTGAAGAATTGACAGGTCAACTCATTTTTTCTCATGCATGTAAATACACAGACAAAGCTTCGGACTTACTACACTGAAATATAAAGAACGTATATGGTCCAGCTTGTGTAAAGCATTGTGGCATAGGCGACAGTGAAACATCCAAACACAAAGCTAGAAATACAAAACTTCTCTCTTTTCAATACTGTATATTGTCTTAAATTCATCTGCAACTAACTGGGAAAGCAAATGACAAGTTAATTTTACCAGTCCTCAATCAAGTAGGACCAAGCAACAAGAGATTGGAGAATCAAAAGGCAAGTCCTTTTTCTTCTCATGCATGATCAGAGACACAAAGCTTCAGCCTTACCACATTGAATTAAACAATGTACATGGCCTGGGTAGTATCAACCATTGTGGCATAGGACAAAATGAAGCATCAAAAAACCAAGCTAGTAAAGCAAAAGTTCTCTCCACATCATCATTTATGTCAGGGGAAGTTAAGCCGGAAAACTTCAAACTTCAAAGGAAGCTTGTTCAAGTACTTTTACTGTATATCATCTTAAATTTATCTGCAAGAAATTTGGGAAAGAAAATGACCAAGAGCCACAAAATTACCAGTTGCCACACCGGCATTAGATCTGTCACAAGTAAATGGATGTAGAGTTTGACATGTATGAGACCATTCAAGAATCAAGCCAACGGTGCTACTTGTGCATTTGAGGACATAAAGCGTCGAAACCTGAAAGCAATTCAAATTCATTTACTAATATGGCCATCTTTCACCACATTAAAGATTAAAAGAAAGGGGGCAGCAAGTGCTAAAATGTGGGAACTCCATCTTATCATTAATTAATAATTGAAATACCCTGTCAAGTTCTCCTTATGCTTATATTAAAGCTGACATTTGGAAAATGAAAGTAGCTTGTGCACTTAACACCAAAAGGGGCCTTAGAAATGGATAACACAAGATGTGGATCAATGCAAGATATTTTATCTAGCAAACTAAGTTCAAAGTTCGAACTTCTAGAAAGGAATTCAAAAGGTGAAATAGCTGCTTCTTTCAACTACCATCAAACTTATGGACCAAGAACGCAAAGAGGTGAAGTTAGCAGCTTGTTTCAACCACACAAATGCCATTTCTTCATATAGGCAATTCATCCATGGGACATACAGAAGGTTCACTTACGTGCTATGGGATTCTACTAATTGAGCTAACGTTTGTCAACTAAATTATGTGATTTTGAATAGTACCTATTGTAGCTGCAAACAAAATCAAAATTTTTTCAGACAAATTTAAACAAAATTGTAATATCGCAAAATATATTGGGTGAAGATTAGCATAACACGTTTGTCCAAGAAACTATATAAAATAATACAATATAAAATACTACATGTTTTGTAATGATAAAATGATTTTGAAAATGTGTGCCTAGGCTTGCTCTTGTAAATGAGTTTAACCAGAAGGAAAACAGATAAAAAAACTATGAAAAATTTATTGCAATCTAACATTTTTTTCTCCCAACCAAATCAGTTGGGTCAGCTTTCTTTATTGTAGGAATTCTGAACGACTAGTTACACATCTGCACCTTTAAGTGGGACGGATTATCATGTTGAAAACCTCCGTGCAAGTGCTTTCTCCACAGCTTCAGACCTTAAGGTAGAAGCTTTGGGAACAACGAGATCAAATACTGAACCAAAATTTAACAAAAATAAGTTGGTTTTTGTTAAAATTACTGTGAAGTAATAAAAGAACAGTATGAAACACCATAATCTGGGAAGGAAAACTTATGAAGCATGGAGTGCAACAAGTATGTGTTTCAAAAGATGAACTAATGTGAATAGATGTGTTCCTTTTGAATGCCATAAGCAAAATAACAAAACAAGCTATTGTAGAAACCTTATTGGACCATATTTCTCACAAAACTTATCGACCAACAAAATTCAATCAGAAAAGGGCTTTGAAGACATGATATTATCACACTATTAGTAAAGTCTGTAAAGTTTTAGTACGACGCATTGTCAATGGTCCATTGCTGGAAGATGGTAACAGCTAGAAAGCATTTAACTTATTTCATCACATAAAGAAAGTACTTACCCCAGATTAATGTCAACATAGTCACAATCACGTTCCACATATCGTGCAGCTTCAAGCAAAATATCAGGATCATTTGCACAGAATTGAACAAATAAAGGACGGTCTTCCTGCATATCAAATCCAACAAATCCTGTAAAACGTTTTAAGGAAAATGCAATAATTGAATATAACATTGACAAAAAAATGAAGGGAAAGCAGAAAACATCTTAGACGGAAACATCTCAACTTCTCTAATCATCAATAAAATTAAAAAGACCGCAAGCTTCAAACTCAATGAACGCTAGACATGTAAGATAGAAACAGTGCATTTTCGTGAATAAAGCGAAGTTCGTGATAATTGAAAGAAAGGATAGCACCAAGCTCGTCCAATAAGAGAAACATTCATTGGGTGCAAGGTTTAAAAGCAGGATGAGCTCAATAGTTGCATAATTATTTTGCACTCTACAGTTCAGTTGGAAACTTATCATGCTTTTTCTGGTTAAGCAAGTATATCTTTCTCAGTAGTAGGACCAACAGGGCCATTGAGGACTGCTTCTCTAGAGATGGTAGGATAAACAATGAAATTTTCTTCTTTTTCCTTTTTATTTTTTGGCTCAATAGTCTAATCCCCGAGCTTAACCCACCTCACAAAAATCATGGAGCAAAATGGAGGCAACTAGATAATTTGAAGTGTTTGAAACCCATTGCGCATAGAATTTGACTCAATTTTAGAATTGAACATTAACTCAATGATCAAAGGTAATACCGAATTGTACGATTGAGTAGTCCCATAATTTGCAAATCGACAACAATACCAAACTCCAAAACGAGCAAATTTCAGTAAAAGAAACGGAAGAGCTCGCAGGAATGCCCGGACCAACGAACCTTGCACGTGGTGAACTCCATCGACCGGTACTTCTCGTTCTCCGTAAATATCCGCGAATGAAGCATGGGAGTGTAGGCGGCCTGGGCGCCGTACTTCCGGCAGAGCATCCGGAAGGGGAGCTCGGAGTTGTCGACCATTGGCGCCACGATCAGCTTGGGCTCCCCCAGCCTCCTCCAATGCGCCCACGCCCGTTCCACTGGCCCCAGGCCACCGATGGGGGGCTCGGGCGGCTCCGGCCGCAACAACGGCGACATCAACGAAGGCGACGAAGAGGAAGACGATGAATGGACAGAGCATAGGGCGAGGGAGGAGCAGAGCTCGTCGTCATCGGGAATGGGAGGGGAAGCGTGGGAAGAAGAGGCCATGGAGGACAGACTTGCGGATTGGAGGAAAGGAAGAGTTGAGGACAGGAGTTTAGCAGAGGAGGAAGACGAGAGCTGCCCCTTCATTCACCGACTTTACCAGAAGAAGAAAGAAAACCCTTAAAAACCCTAACCCTTTTTATTTCTTTTGACTGTTGGAGGGAAATCTCCGACCATTTTTCATGTGCACAGTCCAGTTCTAACTCAAGAGTAAATATCGCGATAAATTAGAAAAGTATCGCCGGGAGGACATGCCCAAGCTGCCGTTTAGCAGCAGTAAAAAATTGTAGTGTGCGATGTCAGAAATTTTGTTGTTAAGGATCACTCAAACGTTAAATTTAAAAAAAAAAATGAAAATAAAATTTATATACATAATGTAAATTTAATGGTTTGGTGTGGGCAATTGCCCATTCTAACCTTTCAGGATGTTTGCATGATATGATACCCACAAGTGAAAAATAAATTTTACTTCCAAAACATGAATGACGTAGACAAAGAGTTGCGCTGAATTTTTTTTTTTTTTTAAGAGAGTAACAATGATATCACCAAAAAATGTGTTTTTTTTTGTTCTATAATCCAAACACACAAATCAGTTTAAGGACCGTAGCATAACAATTCATACTGATAGGCTAATAGACAAAGGTGAAGTCACAACTATATTTTCAAAATTTTAATAGAGTCAAAAATATAATTTTTTATATAAGTTAAACTAAAAATTCTAAAAATTTACACCTAAATTTTTAAAAATTTAAAAATCTAAGGAGAAACCATGGCCCTTTGACCCCATTCGCCTTTGCCATGTGGTAAAAGCACGGTCACAGTCCACAAGTTACTCCCAAGTTAAAATGAGTAATAGTAAGTTTACTCAAATTTGGAATCCACCCTACACCTCGGGGACCAGGGGGAGGAGGAAGGGACCTTGATCTCCTTGGATATCTTCCCAAACACATAGCGCTCATAGGATGACCAGCTTACACTAGCCCGCCAATTTGACCTACTATGTTATGGGACAGTCAAATTCATAAACATCAACTATGAATCTTCACATTTAATTTCCTGCTATCAGTCTATCAATCAAAAGAACAACAGGTGTTAGGAAAACATTTTCTAAAGTTGGTCAAGTTATAAAGTACGTTAATTATTAGGTCAGTATTCCATGGAACCGTAGATAAAGATGGATTCTCCGTTCAAATAAAAAGAGCTTTTGTATTTATGCTTCCAAAACTTGACGTAAGAGTTACGCTAGTGGCGCAACATATTAAAAAACGAGGGGGACAAATCTTGTGTTCTCAAGTCGCCACTACGGTTTGACTTGGTTGGGCCAATGGGCCACACTTTGGGTTTCATAACGGTCTAATATCCCAAATTCTTATAAGAGCTATTTTGTATCAAAGTTTTTGAGAAAAAATAATCATAAAAGAATGATGTTAATGCTCTTTCGTGTCTTTTTTCTTATAATTTTTTTTTACCATGAGTCACATTTAGACGGCCACTTATCGTGAGGAATCTAGTCAACACTCAAACTCGAGGTCCTACACGCTAGGATCTATGTTTTTTCTTAGAGAAATTATATTACAATATATAAGAGTGAAAAGGTTTCCAAATAATTTGGATTATGCAGTCGTTCAGCATAACTGATCGGACCAAGGACTTGTAAAAGGTCAATCCTTATTCTATTCTAGTGAGCATTATCTCCTTAGACCTTGGCACGGGCGTCGAACCAAAGCTGGTTTAGCCTTGTATTTTAGGAGCAGGAAGAAAGGAGGAGCTGGTTTTAACCTCTCATCGAATCGCCAAATGAAAGACAATCACTTTAGTTGGGTTGGTTGGTGTTGTGCTGACAGCCAAACTCTTTCTTCTTCTTCTTTTTTTTTTGGTTTCCTCCCTTTTTTCACATGATCAATACTGGGTGGTTAACAAAGTAATGTGTTCCCCACTAGCAGGCGATCTATTAGGATCAAGTACTGTCCATTGGTACAAACAATTCATTGATAGTTAGGTCAGAATCAAATTGATAGAGCAAAAAATGACAAAATTCTAATAGCAAGTTGACTCATTCCCAACAACACTAAGTTTGTGGGCATCATTGATATGATGGAGGAGTTGAATTGGGGATTGATTGTTGAGAAAATTTTGCTCATCTCACACACTTTATGGGCTGTGCCCACCAAATATGTGATGACTCTCTCTCAAAAGCAATGCATGATACTTTTATGGGAAATTTTCAAATGCCCGGTCAGAAATTTGTGATAAGAAAAAATCCACATTAACTTTTTGATATTTGCTAAATGCACACCCATGGCTTGCATCATTTGAAACAATTGTGGGTTATTATTAACTTGAATCATTCTTTGCAAGGTAAGCTCTCTAGATGTCACAAAGAAACGCATGGTCATGCATGAGAATTTACAAAAAAGGCGGTCCAAGGTTTGAAATTTTACATTTGGTGTTTCTTCTAAGGGGAACAGTTTGGTTCAAAAGCTATGAGGTGAATGGCATTGCATTGGTTGACTTCGTCGAAGCCAAAGCAGCTCTAGATCCTGAAGGCACGGCCAAATGGGAGAGATCTTCTCTCTCCCGCATCACGCTCCCTCACCACTCACATTTTCAATTTCACTTGACGTCTTCCGGTCCGATGTGGGGTCGGCGGCACAGTGAGCCAAACTAACCAAATATAAGAAAGAGGAAGAAAGGTCCAATAGTCAAATTCAAATGTGTTTTTGTTTGTGTTATTGAGTAGGGTCTAGACCGCGTTTGGACTTAGAAGGTGGCTTGGGCCCTTGTCCTTGGCCCACACAAAAATGCAGTCAAACAATTTGGCACCAAGCAAGTCAATAAGGGAAAACGAGAAGAAGAAGCAGGAAGCATCCTTGAGAGGCAAGTTAAATAATGTTGGTCGGATCATATGCGTATTTTTTCTTTGATCTTATGTGCACTTTCCAAGCAAACCCTCTATCGTGCGTTTACATTTCTTTAACTTCCCCTCCAAGGATGCTCCCTGCTTTTCCCCTTTCTCGAAGTGTTTGGTGTCCAATGCTTCAAAAACCAGGCGGCCAGCCTAAAGTCAAAAGGCTAGATTCTAGTCTTTGACCCTTGACGTAGCTCAGTGGCAGACCGAACCCAGTCAACCTCTTTCTTTGTGCTCTCCAGATCTAGGCTTGGGTGAGAAATGGAACGTTCCCCAACATTAAATAAATGAAGAAAAAGAAAAAATTTCGGCCATCGTCTGTTGAATGACACGTGAAGATCCTTCATTCTTTTTTATTTGTTGTGTGTTTTTTTTTTATCTGTATTTATGCATGAACAACAAAATCTCCGACCGACTAGAACATCTTCAAGTTAAAGGCACTCTTTTATTTTATCTCCAGATTCTCTTCTTTCAGTTTTACAAGCAATGGCCATACCTTTGTTGGCAATGGCGGTGCCTTTTTCTCGAGAATAATCGAGTCGGATCCTTACTGGATCCTAAGTGAAGACATCTATCTCACTTGGATTCGATTTCAGTATTGAGACTATATGTCAAATTTGAATTTGGTTAGCAATTGAATCCGGGATTTGTTTTGACTAATCAAACACAAAATCGAACCGATAATCCAAGATTCTCGATCCATTTACGTTCCTAACTGCAGCTAAAGGTTCCCTCGGTGGCTCATCCAATGGTCTACGCGATTTCAACGGATAACGCTCGTAATGGTCTCCTCTCTCATTAATCGACTCAACTCAGGGGCAAAGCTAAGGTCGGGTTCGTATGGGCCCTGGTTTTACCTCAATTTTTTTTAAAAATTATATGTAAATTTTAAAAACTTTTACTTTTTTTATATAAAATTTTTAAAAAATAATATTTTAACACTAGTTAAAATTTAAAAACGGTCTGTTCGAGTCTATAATTACTCAAATTAAAGTAGAAAGTAGGTTTTCCAAGGTGCAATATCATGCGTCTTCCTTCCAAGGTGTGGCATGGAAGAGCGCGTTGAACTTGAGATTCATTTCAACCACGGCCGATTATAAAAGGTTGTTACTTGTTAGAAGTTTCGTAGATGTAAGACTACTCGCTTTTAAGATATATGATGATATGATACATCCCGATCTTCTTTTCGAGAAACACGTGATTTCAAGCGCTGACTTCCAAATTCAAACGTTAAATATGATTTATTTCATACCAATTTTTAATGAGTTTCTAGAACATGGTTTTTGTGTTTAGCTCGAGCCCACATTGGTGAGAGTGGAGCTTGAGTTATATGAACTCGACTCATTAAAGTATTGTTTTTCTAAAAACACGAAAAAAAAATGATGTTAAACGCGTATTTATAATTATTAATACGTACTCGTTCCCTACACGAAAAAAAAAAATGATGTTAAACGCGTATTTATAATTATTAATACGTATTCGTTCCCTGCCCGGAAGCAGGCGACCTGCCGTGGGAACGCAAGCTGCCCGAGCTGCCCGTCGACCTCAGCTTTGTGAAGGTGGGACCCACCGTGCTATAGAGGTCAACTCTCTGAGGCTGGCACCAACTTAGGTGCCACCACAAGATTTCCGCCCACGTCAGCGGCATGGGAAGTCGGGAATATCATTACTGCCTCGGGCCACCGGCTGCAGTCCAGTCCACTGGAAGAGCCGGTAGCAAGTGAACGCTCAGGTGGGCGGCCCGTTGGCCCACATTAACCGGTCATCCCCGGTCACCTCCTTTCCCCATTGACGAACGCGACCCCTCGATGCCTCGCACTCTCGAGAAGGGTTTGACTCTCCCGGATGCGTGATGACGAGATTGTCCTCGGTCAATTTCCTCTTGCCTTTTGCATCCCTCCGTCGCCGACCTGAAAATAAAGACAACTTTGTTTGTTAATTGTCATCGAGTTTCTGATGCCTCCAATAAAATAAGTTATAAGTACAAAAACAAAGCTTAGAATTCATAAAATATGAAAGGGAAGAGTAGAAAGAACGACGTTGGAGTCAAGGTTTCTAAATTTCCAACGCTTTCATTGACATTCATGGTTATGTCATTTGCGAAAATGAAAAGGACAAAAATGTCAGTCTGCGGACTTTTCTCGTAACCTCTCTAACCTGAGAAAAAGCCGTCGGTCCGTCACCCACCCCACCACGCTTCTCTATAAAGCGATGCTTCCTCTCCACGGCCTTCCTCACAGATTCCTACTCTCCGGCCGGAAAACATGGCCGTCGAGACGATGCCTTACCTGAGTGACTTACCGGCGACCGTGGACATGGAGGATCTGGCCGTGCGCGAGGCCGCGGCGGCGGGACTGAAGAGCGTGGAGCAGCTGGTCCGCTTCATCTCCGAGAAGCAGCAAAGCCCCGCGGCCGCGATGGAGATGGATTGCGGCGCCGTGGCCAATCTGGCCGTCGCTCGGTTCAGGAAGGTGATTTCCCTGCTGGGCCGTACCGGTCACGCGCGGTTCCGCCGCGCCCCGCCCTCTTGCGCCGCGTCTTGCTCCTCCTCTCCGACCTCTTCCGGCTCCCCTCCGCCGCCTAACCCGCCGAAGGTCTACTGCCCGAAGCCCATGCATTTGCCGCCGCAACCACCATCGTCATACCACCGCCATGCCCAGTCTTTCTCTATCACTAGCTCCTTCAGTAAGGAGCCCATCGTCTCCAAGGAGAAGCCCCCCCTCCTCCCTCGCCCTACCGCCTCCGGTAGGCCTCCCCTCTCTTCCTCCTCTTCTAAGAAGCGATGCCAACCTAAATCTGAGGATCTTGGCGCCAAGGCTGGAAAGTGCCATTGTTCTAAAAGAAGGTAAATTGTTTACGTTTTCTTCTATTTTAGGTGATTTGTCTTTCTTGTAATTCATCAGTTGGCTAAGGCTGAAAATTTTGAAAAACTACAAATTATTTTGGCGTGAAATCCGGACTAGTTGGTGACCTGAACGGTGCATGCTACATTATGCATTTCAATTCTCCGAAATAAAAGGCTTTTTTTATAGATATATATAATTTTCAATCTCTTTTGGAGGACTTAGTGACCAGTACTGGTTTGCTTTCATTTGACGGCAACAAACACATTATTTAAGTCGAGCGCGGTCGAATTACAACACTTCTGCTTTTAATATATATATATATATATATCTAAAGCTTTGAATTATTTAAAGTTGTCTCAGTCGCAGATTTGTTAAATTTTTGGCCGTTGGTTTTGCAGGAAATCGAGGGTGACGAAGACGGTGAGGGTGCCGGCTGTTAGCTCGAAGATGGCAGACATTCCTTCGGATGAGTTCTCATGGAGGAAATATGGTCAAAAGCCCATTAAAGGATCCCCACACCCTAGGTACTATTTCTTCTTTCATGAATTCAGAAATATGAGGGGAGGGCTACTATTTTCTTTAAGAAAATTTGCATGGTGAAATACTCTACGCGGTTGGTTCTCCAAGTCAAACAATCTTTCTTCAATTTATTCCGTAATGATTTGAAAACCACTTTCTGGAAAGAGGCGAAAACATGTCTACAAAGAATGGTAAAAGAAGAGAAAAACTTGTTGAATTCTTGTTGTCCTTCTGTAAATTGAGCTTTCATTGGAAATAGTAAAAGCTGTTCGCCTCCACCTTTTTCAGAATGAGATTCAATGTCTTTGCTCTTATCGATCAGGTTTAATTATAGGATCCTCACAAAGACTTAATTATTGTCCTCGAAATGAAAACTAAGTTGTGTAAATTGAAAAATAAGCTTTGGTTAGTCGTCATTCAACTAACAGAAATTTGGTTTTCACTTTCCTAAAACCTAATTTATAAGGAAAAAGTCCCAAATGTTTTCTCTTCATCCTATGTGAGGTTGTGTTTGGAGATTTTTCTTCAACCTGTCCTAAAAGAAATAAAAAAATAGAGTAGTAATTAACTGCACTTTGTGGGATTTTAGCGGCGCATAGTCTTTACTTTTTATATTTATACCAATTTGTTAATTGATCAAGGGAGTCATTGGGTCTTGTATGTATCAATTTAGGGTCAGTTTTATTGATTAAGGGAATGATCTTTGTTTAGTTTTGGTTTATTGCAGAGGGTACTACAAGTGTAGCAGCTTCAGGGGTTGCCCTGCTAGGAAGCATGTGGAGAGAGCCTCGGACGATCCATCCGTGCTGGTTGTTACCTATGAGGGAGAGCACAACCACTCTCACTCTTCTCTCTCTCAACCAATTACAGCAGGCCGGCTTGTAGATTGATCTCACATAATGTCCTGTAAAATTTTTGATTTTTTTCTTCTTTCCCTTCTCATTTTGGTAGATCTCCAACCACATCTTATCATCACTCAATTGTGTTCAACACCCATAATCGAGAAAAGAAGGAAAAGGAAATCTTCCTCCTCTGTTTGTAATCCTGCGTTGCTTGATGATGTTCTGCGCTTCTCAGGAATCGTAGTCTGCGAGAGAGAGAGAACAGAGAGGGAGAGAGATTTTGCACGTTGGCTCGTTTTTGCAGAATGTCTCCTGTTTTTGTTTTCAGACTTTTTTCTCATTTTCTTTCCCTCTCTCCTTTCTCTCATTCCACCATTTCCTCTCCGTTTTCTTGCCTCTTCATTAAGCGAGCGATATGTGGAGGAGAAATTCGAATGATCTTGCTGCAATGTTTCCTACAGTTTTTACCAGCTGGAATGGAAATGAGTTCATCAATGGATTCTTGAGTAGAAAAACACCAAAATCGTCCACCCAACATCAACACAGCAGTTGAGATGTTTCTTCTTGCCCTAAGCAAACAAAGAACACAAGAAAATAGCACAGCAAAAGTTTCTGGGTCTTCTCAAGCATTGATCACTTGCTATTGAGGAACCTTCCAAAAGAGTTCAGTTTCGTTGCGAAACAGGAACTCCGCCTTTCAGGAGAGCGCCGTCCTGCAGGTCGCCATTTGGGTACCGTCTGAAAACTGGGAACTGAGCGTCCCCTCCACTGGACGTCCAGCTCCTCTTCCCGAGAGCCGGTTTTCCCCTCTCAGGACAGGGACAAACACCCTCTTCAGAAAGCAGGAAACAAACACGCGCGCATGCGGTATATGTTCTTTCCATCTTTAATGCAAGATGAGCAGGCTTCTTCTTGGATGGTCATCTGATTGCAGACAAGGACCTGCTTCTAAGATGAAGTCATCTGCCATGCCATGCTCTGTTTTCATATTTTGGACGGTTCAAAGTAGAATATGGTGGTTTTTTCCCTTGTTTTTTGGGCATATACATACAGTTTCTGCCAATATCTAACTGCGATGCACTTCAAGATCGGCTCTCAATGATTTACCAGATTGAAAGCTTATAGAACAATCAACAAGGAAAATTCTACTTGAATTGTGCTAAACCTGCCCTGTATTCTTCTATCTTCTAATTGATTCATTCTGCAACACATTTTCTGGTATTCTGGATTCAGGATGGGCATGACCCATGTATGCAAAGCAAAATGCTACTGATATGGCTGCTCTCCAAGTCTCCTTCTTCTAGATCATTGTATACCAGACATGAAACATAATGTATATAATGTGCCGTGTTGGAGCTACACCCACTTTAGGAATTAATTTGTCCTCGATATATGGTGACAACACCATTGTCATTGAAGAGTCCTTGGTCGATCTAAATTTTGTTGCGAAATCTCCTTCAGCAAATTTTTGGGAGCCTCAATTTTATTTCCCGTGAAAATATGACAAACTCATAGATGTCAACGGATGAGATTCAAATTGGATTCAGACTTTATCATGTCCGTTTCTAAGATAATTATATATTTGGATTCAATTTCATATTCTAATTCGGATAGGAAAACATCACACCATATTCAAATCCAAAATCTGAATCCAATTTTCAGATTAATATTTCGGTCCAGATCTGATTTTTAAGCATTGAGTATAGGACATTTATTTAAAACAATGTTCGATCTAAATTCGAATCTGAATCTAGTCAATATTTACTTACATTCAAATTCAAATTCAATCAGACGTTAATTTTTATATCTGAATCTGATCAAAATTGTTAATTAAAGATCATTTTTTTTTTCATTTCTCATTTTTGTGTGTGGTTCAGTTGGATATAAGATCTAAATTGGATTTAGTGACAATCCTAGTCATGACTTTTCATTGGTTTATCATGCTTCTAGTCTTAATTAGAGTGACCTTAGACCTCCCTAGCGGTTGGATTAATTGATGCGCCCAAGTGTGTTCTTGCACTACTTATGTTAAGACCGTCCAATTAAAGTTAATAGATGAGCTTGTCTGCTTAATTTATTTAATAAATTAAAACCATTGATATACGTCATATAAAAAATATGATCAAAACAGACCAAGGACATTCACCTCCCATCTAATCAAGGCCATTCATATGAAGCACATTGATGTTTGAGAGAAAAAAAAAAGAACAAAGTGTAAACTAATATTAAATTATAAAAATATGCACATTACTAACAACCTTGATTAAATGGTTATGTGATTTTGAAACACTAGTCGCCCTAAACCATTTGGTGATTCGAAGAGCGGTCGAAACAGTCTCTCTTTTACCCTATCTCCAGGATCTAAGACTGTTTCGAGATTTAAGTGGTCGAAACCGTCTCTCTTTTCCCCAATCTCCAGGATCTAAGGCTGTTTCGAGATTTAAGTGGTAAGCAAGACGCTTAAGAGTGCCCACCATCTAAAGTCCAAAAGAAGAAATAGAACTAACGGCAGAGTTTTTACCGGCCCATCACTGCCACAAATATGTTCAGATCTGGCACAGAAAATGCCCCAGTGAACTACCGCGGTGACGCTACTTTCGCGTCACAAATGCGCTGGGTATGTAACAGGCATAAGCGCTTTCAAGGCCGGAAATGGCAAGCGCCAGTAATATATATATATATATATATATTTTAAATAATAACAATACATGTTTCATATATCGTCCACAAATAATACAAGTACTATAAATAATATAAATACCACAATTTTATCAACATTTGTGTTGTAAGAGGGAGAAAGAAACAATAACAATGAAAAAACTAAGAATATTTATAAACAGCATGGAATAACAAAATCAACGAGCACTCAATAGGTCACACTTGATGCAATATTTCCATTAACAGTTGAAAGAAAAAGTAAACCACGCTCTTTTGTCGAAAGGTGTTCCTGCAGGTTATCAAAGAGACCATTTCCGCAATTATATTGTCCGTGCTCAGCAGTTTATGAATGAATATTCTCTACTCACATTCATAAACTAAGAATTAGAAATAGAGAACATAGTTGTCCACATTATACTAACTTGTAGAACATTATGAACAGTGAATTTCGGTAGAACAACCCCTGTGATTACATTGCTAATTTTCAAACATACCCTAGTGCGGGAAAAGAATAACAAAGAAAAAACACTTTGAGTAGAAAGGGACTTGTGAAGGATGAGCTTTGTGTGGATAACTATTGGCAATATAGGTAATAATATCCTGTTTAATCAACAAAAACATGCATATCTTTCATTGTAGAATAAAGCAAATCAAACTGCTAAGTCACATGCATATTTATAAGGTCTACGTATCCCTATATCACCGTACCCATACTTAAAGAAGGTACTTACACACACTTGAGTACTTTTTAGATCTAAACTGATCCAAGTTGCTTAATTTTATGCGATTTATTTTTTTTTTCAGCTTAGCCTTCATTCTATTTTTAAAGTCATTGTTCATTAACATGTAATGTTTTTATTTAAAATCACTTGTTTATTTAAATGTTGCTTTTATTTTGATTTTTTTATATTGCTTTACATATATACATATAAATATTCTACCCTACGTCGTGCCCACATTTTTTAAAGTTTTAGTACCGGTACCCCACACTCTATGTGTCTTAGCAAAACAGGCCAATGGACACATATGACAGAAATTTCAAACTTAGTTGAAATGGGCCCTTCAGAGACCATATTAGAATCCAATGTGGTACCATAATATCTTGTAACATTGAAGCAATTGGATCTTCTTCCTTTGTACGCACTCTGATGTGTGGCATGTGACTCCACCAGATTGCAAGTTTCACCGGGAAGCAACCTAGTTCCTGTACATGCCTCTCTCCAATTGATGTTAAAAGTTGTCAGCATAGTCACATATAAAACGCGATAAAAAAAAACAATTTCGGTCGAAAAAAATAACGCATTTTTATTAAAAATCGGTAAAATGAAAAAGATGTGAACGTCCTTTTTATATTATTTAAGTAATGGTGGCATGCCTACAATATTAAGAAGTTCTAATGTCAATATCAAAAGAAAACAAAGAAAACCTATATTTATTTGGAGCCAAGCTTAGAGGTTTTAGAGAAGAAAAAAAACTTTTCAGTAGAAAGATGACTCCTCCTAGGATTTTCATTTGAGGAAAAATCATCAATATTTTGGGAGTGTCCTTACCAAACCCGCCGAATGCATAGGTATTGCTGCAAGCATAGAACATTGATGTAAGATAAGTATTCTGTACATCTTTTTTTCAACACAAAATCTTTTGCACTTTTTTTTTTTTATCCAACAAGAACTCGCTTGTTCCGTCCCATCATTCTTTCATTTTCTATCCAAGCAATGTTCGTTTCAGAATTTCAAAAATCACTAAATGCATGTATACTACCCAAGCTGCTGCAATCATCTTGTACATTTCTCAAATTTTAAAATTTTCTTAATTTTTAAAAATTTTGTTAACTTTTTCTAGTTTGCCGTTTTCTTCCTTTTATTTTTGTTTGAAAAAAAAAAAACATCTTGACGTTCAAAACACAAAACGGATATATGTGACCATCATCTTTATATCTCAATAACTCCATGGCTTCTGCGTTGCAGAGAAGATGGCCGCGATCGAGAGACAAGATCATCATCCCCACATTCTCATCTTCCCCTTCTTGGCTCATGGCCACGTGATCCCTCTCGTAGACTTGGCCATCTTGCTCTCCCAACGCCGCCTGACTGTGACAATCGTCAGCACGCCCTTCAATATCGCGCGAATCCGTCCTACCATCGACGGCCTCATTTCTTCCGGCTGCGACGTCCGAGTAATCGATCTTCCCTTTCCCTTGTAAAGAGTGCGGTTGCCGGAAAACTGCGAGAACTTCGACATGATCACTCGCCATGACGTTGCTGCAAGGTTCATGCTCGCCATTTGAGAAAGTCATGCCGCGGATTCACCTTGACTGCGTCATATCTGACTTCCAGCTCCGCTGGACCTCAGAGGTGGCACACAAATTCAACATACCCAGGATCTGCTTCTCTGTCGCCTGTAATTTCACTCGTGTCTTGAGCTCCAGCCTCAATCTGCATAAGCCCCAAGATGGAGTCTCTACTGCCCACGAGCCATTCTTGGTGCCTGGTCTGCCTGACAAGGCTGAGTTAACCAAGTCCCAACTGCCGGATGGTTTTGTGTACAGGGAGTGTGAAGAAAAAGAACAGATGTTGCTGTTCTCGAAAGAGGCAGCAAATGCTGAAGAGGAGAGTGGCGTTATAATTGTGCACAGCTTCTATGAGCTAGAGCCTTCTTACATTGATTGCTACAAGAAAACCACAGGGAAGCCAGTTTGGTCTATGGGTCCACTTTTCCTGTGTCATGAAGAGAGAGAGAGAGAGAAGTCTGCTGTTCGTGAAGACGAGTTTCTGGAGTGGCTAGGCTCAAAAAAAGAAAGATCTGTTCTCTACCATTGAGGCCATCAATTTTGGGGTGCCAATGCTCACTTGACCACTATCTGCAGAGCAACACTTGAATGAGAAACTAGTGGTGCAGATGTTGGGCTTTGGAGTGAAGGTTGGCAGTCATATGATCTCGGTGGCTCATGGGGAGGAAGAAGTGGTGGAGGTGGTGAAGAGAGAGGCGATAGAGGAGGCGGTGCAGAGTTATGTGGCCTAGCTACAGTGGAGGCGGTGCAGATGTGAAATGCTAGTTAGGTGTTGTATTCCTAGCTATAATCAATGGCTTTTCTTGTCAATTTACATATGTATAGATATTTAATATAATCTAGATCGTTGCATTGGGACCAGTTGTGAAACCAAATCTTTGCATCAAAGTTGATCATTAATTTAAAGCTAATTAGTGGCGATACCAGAATCAAGTTTCCAAACCTAGTTTCATCATCATCGTACCATGTCTGATCAGTCTCTCGCCTGTATGGATTCTTTGGGCATTCTGCTAAAATGCTGACTATAATTTTGTGAATTTACGTGTTGGGTGGATAGGGAACAAGGTAAGAGGAGAAACAGGTGGTTGTGATTTTTCTTTTTTGAAAGACTAATGCATTTTTTCTCTCAGTTCCTGATTCTCTCTCAAAGATATTATGCGCATTCCCCTTGTTTTATGGCTGTAAAGCAGATGATAGATTATTATTTTCTCTTCATCGTTTTGTTAATTACTGCTTTCCGCTTAGTAAATCACTCGATTGGTGTTCACGGTATTAGTGGAATTGTGGTTTAATTGAAACTCTTTTCATTAATGTAAATGATTTTTGATGTAAGGATTAGGTCTGAGACTTGGTCTTTTGGGAACAATCTAATACATGGCAGTAGAGGTACAAATATGATTGCTTTGAGGTGACATTGATCGTCTTTTAATGTCTGGGTTCCTGACTTGTTGATCAGTTGGGCTTTGTGCAAGTGTTGAACGAGGATCTGGGTTTTCTTGAGGTGAAGACCTTTTATTGAGCTCACCAGCCTTATCAAGCAATGAATAGCTCCACAAGCTCGTTAATAAACAGGATAATGGATGCTGTATCAAAATTGAAGCAGACGATTAATTTGACAATGAAAAATTATAGATAAGATAACGGAAAATTTTAATAGCCAGGTACGCTTTACTAGAAAAGATCCAAGCTAATGACAAATTTTGCTTTCTTAATTATTTTGTTTCATTTTTTGGTTCTAGATTCTAACCTAGCTGAAAGAGAATCTAGATAGTATCGAAGAAAGGCTAAATGACACTAGATGATCAGGAATTACTGCTCACAAAATCAGATTGTGTGAAACTTTTCTGGTTTAAGCTAGCCCGACTAAACCTGTAACTGGTAAAATATAAGTTCTTGACATCAAATAAATGTAGATTATGATGAGAACTCAAAAGGGGCTAGTTAACGTGCAAGAATTAGATTAGCCACTCTGTGACTGGGGAGCCTAGTTTTTGTGCAGCAGCAAAATTAGATACATAGGCTTAGGAAGAGGGAGCACTTGGAAAAAGGAATCAACCGGCAATGCCTACGGAGAGAAAGAAAGAGAGAGACCTTAGGGCAGCAGCGAGCGAGTGGCAGCGGTAGACCTGTATAGTAGGAATTTTCCCCCATTTCTCTCAGTCTCCTTCTTCAATAACAAAATCTAGACATTATACCTTCACTTAGACCCATCGGCCAATTTTTTCTTCTTTTCTTTAAGTTTTTTAAATTTTATAAAGAGAGAAAAAAAAAAAGACATGCCTGAGGCGTATGTATCAGGCATGAGGTGTGTCTAGGGGTGGGGCGTGCGCCTCACGGAAGCGCACGCCTTTTACAACACTGGTATCCACACCTTCAACGTTAAAAGAAAAAAAAACTTTTTTCGAAGAGCTTTTCAAGCAATAAAAACATTGAAAAAGTTGTTGCCCAATAAGGTTTTTCATCCCCACATAAACTCTGCAATGGTTCTGGACTGGAGCCAGCAGTTTACTTAACTTTTTCCCTGGAATGATGAAAGAGATGCATATATTTTTCGGGGTTTGGTATTCTTGGAATATGCTGAACTCAATCAGAATCAGGTTTCTTTCCTTGCCCCGAGCATGCCCTTTCCTAATGCGAACTTATTAATATAAAAAAATTGTTGGATTCCGGTTTCTCTAAATAGGCAGGTTGCTTTCCAGCGTATCTTAACTTGAAACAGCCATCGACTTGGGAATCACCACCGCCATCACCAAGAAACATTAAATTTAAAGCAAGTAGGCATCATACATACTGCCAAACAATCAAGAGACCCATAAACACATTAACTTTAAATAAAAGAGGAATATAATTACAAAGTCTCTCAGTTAACATAATTTTTCATATCATAATTACAAAATAGTAATAAGTTGTTGCTATTAATATCAATAATCACAATAGTCTTTTTCTTATTACCCCCCAATCTTGTTCGTGACAAACTGGATGAAGTCATCAATGTCCCTAGAAGAGGAACCAATCTGATCTTCCACTTCACTCCTTGCCATTATTAGTAGCCTGCATTCCTATCCTCTTCCTTTCTCCCTCATCTCCTGGCCCCATAACTGTTTCCACAGCTTTCTCTATCACTTCCCCCCTCACCACATCCACCTGTTCCTCCTCCCCCACCAAAGACTGAGATTACATTTCCAACCTTCACTCCAACGCTCAAGATCTGCACCACTAGCTTCTCATTTAAGTGTTGCTCTGCAAACAGTGGCCAAGTGAGCATTGGCACCGCGAAACTGATGGCCTCAATGGTAGAGTTCCATCCGCAGTGAGTCAAGAAGTCTCCTATTTGAAGAGTGCGAGAGTATCACAGCTTGTGGCGCCCATACCCTTGTTATCAGACCCATTGTCCCCGGTTTTCTCTTCCAGACTATCAATAAACTGCAAATCATCAAGTTCCTTGACCACCCAAATGAAAAAAGACACCCCAAGTTCTTAAGGCCCAACTTCATCTCCTCCATTTGTAGTCAAGAAATGAAACTGATGCTACCAAAAGATATGTAAAGAGCAGACCTCTCTTTGTTTGAGCCTAGCCACTCCAGACACTCTTCTTCACTAATAGAAGACTTCTTACCTCCCTCTTCTCTGTTTTCATGACACAGGAAAAGTGGACCGATAGTCCAAACTGGTTTCCCTCCGGCTCTCTTGTAGCACTCGACATAAGAAGGTTGAAGCTCATAGAAACAGTTTACTATTATGTCGTCACTGTCTTCCTTTGCATTTGCCACCTTTGCCCAAAAAGCCTTTCTCACACTCATTTAGCCAACCCAAAGGGTCAATACATGTAAAAAAAAACTGAAAAATAAATGACATGACTCTTTTTGATTCCACCATGACTATAATTGACATGACTCTTGGTGATTCCACTATGACCATAATTGACATATGCATTAAAAACAAAAAATTGAAAATTAAAATAGACAAGGTGAAGGGCACTTGTCATGGCATGATGGAATTAGTGGGGAACCCAAAAGTTGAACTCTTCACCTTCTTCATAAAGACAGCTGCGTGTTTTTAATTTTCCATTAACTTTCACACTTATAGGCTTATTTCTTTGTGGCAAGTCTGTAAGCTGTCATGTATCGTTTTTCTTAATTGTAGTGATATCTTCTTGCATTGCTTTTCCACATTCTTCTTTACCACATGCTTCCTCATAACATGGTGGTTCAGCTATCATAAAAGCAAATGAACAAGAAGCATATATGTCATGTAGAGATCGTACCATTCTTGGTGGAGAAGATCCATCTGTAATTATTTCCACATCTTCTTCATGACCTGAATTGGTCTCTTTTGAATGAGTAGCACTTGACGACGATGCATTTGAGTGAAAAGTTGATTCAACAAATGGAATATGTTGATATTCTATTGTTGTCCACTCCCATGATCCATTCTCATAAAAAATGATACCACGCCGAATGATTAAAGACTTTGTTACCGGATTGTATAGTCTATAACCTTTTGAGTTATTACCATAACTCACAAAAACACATTTCCCACTCTTTTTATCCATTTTGTCTCGGCTACTAGAATCAAGCAAGGAGTTGACACTGCATCCAAAAACTTTTAAATTACTTACATTAGGTTTTTCTCCCACCAATGCTTCATATGGAGTCATATTGCAGAGTGCTTTAGTGGGTGATATGTTGAGAAGATACACAATTGGATTCACTGCTTCAGCCCAAAACTCATTTGAAAGATGTTTCTCATTCAACATGCTACGAGCCATCTCTACCACTGTACGGTTTTTTCTTTCAGCAACTCCATTTTGCTGGGAAATTTTCAAAATCATTTGACAGAAATTCTCCTTGTCTATCAATATGAAATATTTTTATAGATCGCCCACATTCTTTTTCTTTAAATATTTTAAATTCCTCAAAGGCTTCTGAGTTTTCAACAAGAAAAAACACTCAACTCATGCGAGAAAAATCATCAGTGAAGAGTAAAAAGATATCTATTATTATTCAGAGATGGAGTTCTTATTGGTCAACAAATGTCAGCATGTACTAATTCTAAAGGAGCTTTCGCTCTCCATGCTTTCCCAACTGAAAATGGAAGACAATGTTATTTTTCATACACACATGTTTCACAAATATCTTCATTAATAGTAAGATGAGGTAAACGAACAACTAATTTTTTCTGCCCCAATAACTTCATGCATCAAAGTGTAAAAGCTCGATTGGAAACATTTTGTTCTTTGTCATGTGCACTACTATAGGTTGCATGTTAGAACATTTCTTTTTCATTTCACATACATCATCTTGAAATTGAATCAAATATCCTTTTTGTGCTAACTGTCCTACACTTAACAATATATATGCTAATCCAGGTATATAGTAATCATGTACCAACCTTTTAGTACCACTTTTAATTGGTATCTCAATTGTCTCTTTACCATCAATTCGCACCTTTTTTTGTTGTCTTCAAGTCAAACTTGTTGCTTCACTAATTCATCAATGTGACGAAACAAGTCTTTCTTTTATGTCTTATGATTACTGCATCCATTATCTAAAAACTATAAATGATCAATAATTTCTTTTGACTTTGCATGAGTAAAAAACAAGTTACCATATTCTACTTTCTCTTCCACTATATTAACTTGTTCTTTTGCTTTATCCTAACAGTACGCTTCAGTATGATCATTTCTTTTGCAAAAAACACAGTACTTGTTTTTGTGGCCATGTTTTTGATTGTTTGTGTCACCTCCTTCTGACTTGTCTCTCATCGCTTCAAATATTCCTCGTCCACGTCCACGATAGTTACCTCTACCTCGCCCGCGACATGCAGTCTTTCGTGCAGTTGCTCCCTTTCTCTCTTTGCTAAAGTCATTCAACTTGACTTGTGCTTGGAATGCTTGTTCTACACTTTTCACACTTGACCTATTCATTCTTCATTCATGGGCTAAAAGAGAACCCAATAATTCATTAGCAGAGTATGCAGTCAAATCCTTAGACTCTTCTATAGCTGTAACCACTTGATCAAATTTAGGCGGTAAACTCTTCAATATTTTTTCTACAATTTTCTAGTTTCTGACAACCTTATCAAAGGTTTTCATCTCATTTATAATTATGAAAGCTATTAAAAAAATTCTTGGACTGATTCATTGTTTTCATAAACAATATCTCAAACTCTTTACGGAGGGTTTGGAGTTTCACTATTGTTACCTTTTTATCACCATGGTATTTTTGCTTGAGAATAGTCCAAGCTTCATTTGAACTAGTAGCACCAGCAATTCGAGGAAAGGTAGTCTTACTTATAGCTTGTTGAAGAACAAGTAAGACTTTTGAATCCTTCTTCCATTACTCTCTTGATTCAAGTGTCTTTTCTCTTTGTTTAGAGCTCTATGCACTTTTTATATAGTTATTCTCAACTAGATCTCAAAGATCTTGTGACAGAAAGAAAGTCTTTATTTTTATGCTCTAAAATCCATAATTATCTCTATTAAATACATGTATGAGCGATTGAAAAATATTCGAAGTGGTCATGCCATTAGCCATAATGAACAAGAATTTTCCACAGAAATTTTGTCGAACAAGTTATGTGCAGATTTTACCTTGCAGGCTTCTCTTTTGCACTCTTACCAGCAATCATGACAATACAATCAACCACACAACAACTAATCAACCATTTGCTTCTTCAAGTGGTTGCAAGGCATGACACAAGAGAACAAATATTTAAGCATACGACAAAAAAATTTTGAGCACACTTGAAAGCATTTCTCACACACATTTAGCCAAGCCAACCCAAAAGGCCATATATATATATATGTAAAAAAAAACTAAAAAATAAATGACTTGACTCTTTGATTCTACTATAGCCATAATTGACATGACTCATGGTGATTCCGCTATGGCCATAATTGACATATGTATTAAAAAAAAACTGAAAATTAAAATAGGCAAGGTGAAGAGGCACTTGTCATGGCACGATAGAATTATTGAGGAACCCAAAAGTTGAAACCTTTACCTTCTTCATAAAGACAACTGCGTTTTTAATTTTGCTAACTTTGATCAGGTAGTGGGTCGAGGGGAAGGAGAGCTGGACCATTCGGAGGTTGTGACCGGTCGCCTTCTGAAGATCTACGGCAGGGCTGATTCGAGCAAGATTGAGGGTGGTGGTGACCAGCGTAAAGGTGAGACCGCGTTGAAAGAGCAAGATGGCCGTGTCTACAAGAGGGATCATGTGGCCTTGAGCCAAGTATGGGAAGATGAGAAAGTGAGGTGGGCGACGATGATGCTCATGGTTTGAAGTAAGCTCGGCGTTGGCTGCCATGTAGCGACGAAAGCAGTGGATGTTGGAAGAAGAAGCTGGTTGACTGGTTCTGAATTGGACGGAAAAATGTGAAGATCCGGCGAGAATGCATGACAGTTTCACACATATATAATAAAATGGAATACTTCATAGCATCTTACCTACTCAGCATGTTTTAAAGGTTAGCCCAACTGGCAAGACAGACAGATTGGCACGGGGGGTTGGTAGGGGACGTGACCACCTTTCCTTTTAAAAATTTATATTTAAGGTTAAAAAAAATTAGTTTAACCTATTTAGAAAATGTAAAAAAAACTATATTTTGGGTGCTGTTAAAATTTTGAAGTATAGGATCACCTTGTAAAATTCTATACCTTTGGATTGCTAGGTGGTGAATATTTTTTTCAAATCTTCGATGTGTCAATTTTCTATGTTGTGAAAGAGGGGTCATTGACTCGAAAGTTGAAGTGCAGCAGAGTGTGAAACTCCAAGGCACTAAAGAAATACACCTCCCTCTTACCCAACTTATCATTTGGAGAGGTGCCATATATTCTAACCCTAATTTACCTATAATTCCCTCATCATCCATACATTTAATTTCACATGTTGTTGAATTAAGCTCTAGCCATAATCAAATCATTCCAGCTTATGTCATTTCAATAATGTTTTATTAGTTTAAAAAAAGTTAATTAAAGTAATTCATTAAAAAAATCTACTGCATGCGTAGATGAAATTTGAGTGGCTTGTGCCATCGACGTCATATATCGTTCTCAGGAGCACAAGAATATGAATTGTGGGCATATTTACTTGTTCTAAGTGTGTCACGTGAAAATATACGCAAGGAAGAAGGAAGAATACATACACACATATGGACACGCTCATAGTCCAATTTTATTGGAAACAAGTTTTTGCGTCACACTTAGGGTGAACTCGTTATGCTGTTGGGGACATTTTTCTTTGTTATTTTTCCTTTTTACAATTGCAAAAAAACAATATATATATATATATATATATATATATATATATATATATATATATATATATATATGAGTGAGTTGTATGCCCACAACAGGTACACCCTTAAAAAGTGTTGGTGAGTAAGCAAACGATAAAGAACAAAAGTAGATCTAATGCTTAAACCTAGTTAATAAGTTCAATAACAAATTAAATGATGACAGCTCGTCTAGAAGGAGCAGCTTTCTTTTGGGGAGCAGCTTTCCTTTGGGACGGCCATTCGGGTTTTTAACAAGTATATGGAGAGAGGCACGAACGGCAAGGGAGTTTTGACTTCTCGTTTAGATTTTCAATTTCAAGCACGGCAACAGGAAATATTATAAGGAATTTTTTTTTGGGGGCACTTCTAGCGTAAGTCAACAACCGAAGGAATATGCTTATTCCCCGTTTCCGTAGATTAATTATTCTGCAAGGCGCAGGCTGATGAGCTGTGCCACCATCTTGTTCATCGTCTACGTTCTCCTTCTTTAAGATTCACCGATCAACAGGGAGGACAGGACAAGTTGGTTTGATCTATATATTTCACTAACTCCATTTGCTTCTGCGTTGCAGAGAAGATGGCCATGATCGAGAGCCAAGACCATCATCCCCACATTCTCATCTTCCCCTTCCTGGCCCATGGCCACATGATCCCTCTCGTAGACTTCGCCATCTTGCTCTCCCAACGGGGGCTGACTGTGACAATCGTCAGCACGCCCTTCAATATCGCGCGAATCCGTCCTACCATCGACGGGCTCATTTGTTCCGGCTGCGACGTCCGAGTAATCGAGCTTCCCTTCCCCTGTAAAGAGTGCGGTTTGCCGGAAAACTGCGAGAACTTCGACATGATCACTAGCCATGACGTGGCTGCAAGGTTCATGCTCGCCACCAGGAGTCTGAAGGAGCCATTTGAGAAAGTCATGCCGCAGATTCTCCCCGACTGTGTCATATCTGACTTCCTGCTCAGCTGGACCTCAGAGGTGGCACACAACTTCAACATACCAAGGATCTGCTTCTCCGCCACCTGTAATTTCTCTTCTGTCCTGAGATTCTGCCTCAATATGCATAAGCCTCAAGATGGAGTGTCTACTGCTCATGAGCCATTCTTGGTTCCTGGTCTGCCTGATAAGGTTGAGTTAACCAAATCCCAACTGCCGGATGCTTTTGCGTATAGAGAGTGTGAAGAAAAAGAACAGATGCTCCTCTTCTCGAAAGAGGTAGCAAATGCTGAAGAGGAGAGTGACGGCATAATTGTGAACAGCTTCTATGAACTAGAGCCATCTTACGTTGATTGCTACAAGAACACCACAGGGAAGCCAGTTTTGTCTGTTGGTCCACTTTTCTTGTGTCATGAAAAAAGAGGAGAGAGAGGCAAGAAGTCTTCTATTCGTGAAGAAGAGTGCCTGGATTGGCTTGGCCCAAAGAAAGAGAGATCTGTTCTTTACATATCTTTCGGTAGCATCAGTTTCCTTTCTCGAAAACAAATGGAGGAGATGAAGATGGGCCTTAAGAAGTTGGGGTGTTTTTTCATTTGGGCAGTCAAGGAACTTGATGATTTGCAGTTTATTGATAGTCTGGAGGAGGAAACTAGGGACAAGGGAATGATAATAAGGGGATGGGCGCCACAGGCTGTGATACTCTCACACCCTTCAATAGGGGCCTTCTTGACTCACTGCGGATGGAACTCCACGATTGAAGCCATCAGCTTTGGGGTGCCGATGCTCACTTGGCCACTGTTTGCAGAGCAGCACTTGAATGAGAAGCTAGTGGTGCAGATCTTGGGCATTGGAGCGAAGGTTGGCAGTCTTGTGATCTCAATGGCTCTTGGGGAGGAAGATGCGGTGGAGGTGGTGAAGCGGGAAGCGATAGTGGAGGCGGTGCAGAGAGTTATGGGGCCTGGTGGGGAGGGAGAAAGGCTGAGAGAGAGGGCTAGGAAAGTAGGAGATATGGCAAGGAAGGCAGTGGACGATCAGAGTGGTTCCTCTTCTCTGAATGTTGATTACTTCATTGATTTCGTCAACGCCAGAAGATTAACGGTGCCGGCCTCAATGCTCTAATATTGGTCATATGAGTACTTTCTTGCTTCTTAATTTCTGAAGAATGTGCTCGTTACGTTGCAACAGTTTTTGCACTTCAAACTTCGTGCGATGCACGTTACTCTCAAAGTCTGAATGCAGTTTGATGTTACAGCATGGATTTCAGTTCACTTAGTCGCAAGTGCTTCTACGGTAAAAAAATAAATGGTCGTTGGTAGTGACAATCTGTTGTAGTTTTGCAAGCTGTTCAATATCTTAGTTACGAGTCGCACGCCTTGCTATAATCAATGGCTGTTCTTTTCAATTTACATATGTGCAGATGTTTAATATAATATATATCTTTGCATTGGGACCAGTTGCGAAACATAATCTTTGCATCAAAGTAGATCATTAATTTAAAGCTAATTAGTGGCGATACCAAAATCAAGTTTCCATCGTCATCCTACCATGACCGATCGGTGGCTGCTTCTTCTGTACAACTTGGTCTGACGACCAAACTACGACATAATAGAGAAGACCGCACGCTATCGCCGCTCCCTACGGCGTGAACAACGGCACTTAATACAGAGTCGGAACGCTGCGACCAACCAGCTTCGGCCACGCCTTTTCATGCGGCCACTTAGTTAATTTGTTACAATTAATTTATTTGTGGAATTAATGCATTCAAAATGCTTCCCTAAATAGACAGATTTGCTAATGAGCGGCACAAAGGCGTCGTATATTGCTTTCTCATTTCATTTTCTCTGGATCCTTGTAGTTCATTTCCGATCTGAGAGTTAGGTCACCTTTTTTGGTTCTTCCCTCTCTCAAAGGAAAGCATATGGGTCCAGCAAAGTAATGGCTTCAGCCGGGTGATTATTCAATTGAAAATCATTATTCGAAAAGCTACGGCTTCAGGTTCCGTATCACCACCTCCTTTCTTGACAAATTAAAGCTGAAAAAACTCAGGGGAGACCTTAGAAAAGGCAACATAATTGCATACTTTTACTTCGTGCATCACCGGCAACTGCTACATCCCTTAGCAGGGAGATTGGCCTTCAAGAAGAGTTACTACTCTTTCCCTCTGTAGCTGAAATGCCGTTAGTTGCACCCAACTGATGATGCCTCCTCAAACATGTGCCCCATCCACCCAGTAAGGAATGTCTTAAAAGAGAGGTCCTCCTGATTTCTCTTCCCCTCTCTTAAAGAATAGCTGTCAAAAGGAATTCAACACAGTGCAAGAAAATTAAACTGGAAAATTCTATGTTTCGCGGTAAAATAATATCAGCTTCGCGGGCAGGTGTATAAAATTCGTTTGCATACATAGGATTAAAGTAGAGGAAATTCAAGGACGCTAATAATGTTATTTAAACTGAAAAAATACGTTGTTTTCGAAAAAAACACGAAAAAATTGTGAAAAAATGAAATGCCCGTTAAAACTTAAAAAAGCGTTTTTTTTTTGAAAAAAAAACTTGCAAAACAAAAAAAAAAATGTATTTTTTTATTTTTTTAATGCCAAACAGTTTTTTCTTAATTTTATATTTTTTATTTGTTGCAAATCTACTTATCTTTTGATGTTTATGTTATTATTTTTTTACTTATTTTATTTTTTTCAATTTAAAGTTTTTTTTTTAAATTCAAAAAATACATTTTTTTTCATATTTTAAAGTCCACAGTATTTTAAAACTCCGTACATTATTTGTAACAATATGAAATTAGGTTAGAAGATCTTGAATATTATAACAACTTTGATATATATTCGTTACGTAGTTGGTGGATATACACCTGTAACGTTCTTCCTGTCTTATCAAACACAATGAAAGAAAACTTTTTGGAAGAACTTTCGAGGCCATGTTCCACTAATAATTTTTTTCATCCTGACTTTGAACCCGTAATAAACTTTCTGGAATATGTTCATCTTTTTTTTTTTGTAAATTAAGAACGCCATCTTCCCAACGATAAAGCCCACGAGATGTCTTCAGCCACACTTCGCTGTAGTAAAAATTTGGGTTCATTTTGCCAATTACCAGCGCATGTTGAAAACTTTTGTGCATTATTGGCATCAAAACTAGCAGAGCCTTTCAATATTAACCTAGAAAAAAAATTGGTATCTTCTCGATCGCAATATAAAATAAATCAAAACTTTCTCTTACTTAGTCACTCTATAAATGGACGTAGAAATTCTAGAGTTGAAAAGATTTATAAATTAAGTCACTCCTTCACTTCATGTGCCGAGTTCATGAGAATTTTTTGATATTTTTCTCAAAGTTCTCTCTAGAGTACTGCACCGCTGTGCCATGCTCTACGTACATCCATGACAGAATGAGCATTCAATGCATCAGCTTGCAATTTGGAACAATATTATGCCTGGCCTTTATCGTACTTTTCAATTCAAGTCAGCCTTCTGTTCTGTCCTTCATTTTGCTTTCCCAAAAAGACTCAAGTTTAGGCACTATTTTAAAAATCAATGTTTGTGCTTTCTTGCTTTTACGACATCCTTTTCTTTAACTTGCAATTGGCACGTCATCCTTCCATTAGCCATTGTTTAAACATTACATTTGATGTGAAACAAACGTTAGTTGCCCTCTCTCTTTTAAACATACAATCTCATGGAAAATTAGTCACTATTTTAGGATTGAAAGGTTAGCTATTTATGGGGGAACCACATTAATTTACATATATCAACATTTTAAAATAATGTTTTTTAAAAATTCTTTACAACTGAATTGGTAAGTAGCCAATCTCCTTTGCCAATCTCCTTTTCAAATCTTTCATGGAGCGATTTTCTACGTTTTAAAAGGGGGCCATTCACTCCAAAGTTGAAGTGCAGCAAAGGGTGGAACTCTAGCACTGAAACCATTCTTTATATCATAAAAACTAAATGGTTGGATGAAAGTTTTACCTCTCTTCAAGGCAAAATTAAAAATTCTCTACCTTGGATCGGTAGGTAACCATTTTTTCTTTCAAGTTTTCAATACGTCAAACTTTATAGCACAAAAAGCATATCTTGTACCTTAAAAAATGAAAGGTTGGGTGAGAGTTTTGACTCTTCAGATAAAATTAAAATCTTTCTTTCAAATTTTTGACGCAAGGGGGTCAGTGACTCGAAGTGCGGAGGGCCAAACTCCAAGGCATTAAAAGCATGCCCTTACCGTAATAAGAAATGAAGAGTTGACTCAAAGTTTTATTTCTCCTCAACAGTAAATGAAATACTCCTCCTACTACTCACCCAGCATATCAATTGGAGAGGTAATATTTTATTAGTTTAAGAAAAACTTAAATAAAGTGGTTCATGAAATTTCACTGGGTTGTGCCGTCGACGTCATATATCGTTCTCAATTGATAGAATGCATGACTATAAATTGTGGTTGTATTCACTTGTTCTAAGTACGTCACTTATCAAAATATTACCAAGGTAGAAGGAAGAAGACTACGTACACACATATGTGAACACGCTCATAGTCAAATTTTATCGGAAACAACTTTTTGCGTCACACTTATGGTGAACTCAGCGTGATGTTGGGGACATTTTTCTTTGTTATTTTTCCTTTTTACAAAGTGTATTTAGCCTTTTCATAAAAATGACATGTAGACTGATAATGATTAAATGAATCGCCCCAGTGCACAATTTTGGAGATTACTTTTGTTCAGTAAAAAGAATGCCTATATGACACAAAAAAAAATGCATTTCTTGTTGAAAATCTCAAAGCACCTCAACACATTTTTAGTATATACCTATTGTGTGCACAACTCACTCTTATATATATATATATATATATATATATATATATATATATATATATATATATATATATATATATATATATATATATATATATATATATATATAATTGCAATTGTCATGCGGTTCAAAACTTGTTATTATTAACTATCTAAACTATAAAAATTACTTTGTTAATCTGATCACTTAATCATATACACAATTTTGAAGGCAATAAACGATAGGGTTAGGCCGACCCATTTGATTGTGGCAACAATGACCCACCAACTTGAAGCTCTAGAGCGCGAGCAGGGGAAGATTTTTAAAAATTGTAAAATTTATAAGTCAATTATAAAAATTTTAGTTCAACGTATATATACAAAATTTCAGAAGTTCTATTTTGGCTCCTACTAAAAATTTGAAACTGTAGTTTAGTCCCTCCAACAAAAAATTCTTGACTCTACCCTTGATGAAGTTGAGCCGCATTCAGGCTCCCCACCATTGCAAGAGAGATTTATTGATCGCTCGCAGTCTCCTTGCAATTGGGAGCTCCAGCTTCTCACACCGAATCACAAGTCCCATGCAAAGAATCCAAAGGCCTGGATGTCTGGACCATTCATTCATGCTGCGTTTGATAACTTCATTCCATGCTGAAACATCATGTCCGATCCAGTCCAAAACCTCTTAAATTTGAGGACGGATTACGCCCTCTTATATGATCCAAATCAAACTTTCGAGAATGCAAAAACTGAAACTTCATACTCATCAGCGCTGACAAACATTAAACTTTGATTTTTTCCTTCTCCAGTAAAGCTAAGCTTGAATCTTTATATGGGTCTTACTCAGAGGCGAGCTTGCTGTTGAAACGGACCGGCCACGCATTGTCATATTGGTAGATTAAGAACGAGGTTGGTTCAAGAGGAGAAAAAAACCAAACCCGGCACCCTAAATGCTACCTGTTTGCACAATCAGACTGTCAGTACAGTTCAGTGAGATAACTCCATGGTTTTCTTTTCTCATTTTAAGCAGTCCAAATGTGTTAATTTTCACCGTAAACAAGCTAATCCAACACTGGGTTCAATTTTTAGTTTACTTTTTAAAATGGAAGATAACAAATTATGAAAAAAATGGTTAACTTTGTTTGTAATTTAACTTTTCCAATGAACACCTGATGAGTAAGCAAACGATAAATGACAGAAGTAGATGGAATGGTTGGTGCTAGTTAATAAGTTCAGTACCAATTAAAAAATGACATCTTGTTTGCGAGGAGCAGCTTTCTTCTAGAAGGGTCATTCAGGTTTTTTGTCACAAGAAAATATATATGAGTATAATACGGTGAGAGGATGAGAAAAAAAAAGAAAGTATAATAAGACAAAGTTATATATTTCGAGAATAAAACGAAAAAAAGACGGAAATTTTAAAAAAATAAATAAATAATCATATATCAATGAAATCACATTTCTTTCATTGTGTCCTCGTTGAGCTTGCACTGTGTCCTCGTTGTGCTTGCCCACGTTATCAAAAATTGAAAAAACATTTGCAGTTCACCTAAAACTATCAACTATTGCCTACTTCTTCAAGGGAACAGAAGCATTTATAGAGATGGACGGATTTTTCCAACCTTCATAAACACTATGAAATTACTGGCAACAAGGAAAATGCAGGGAAAACTAGTCCGCGTAAACGGATTAAAAAAACGAACATGGAATAAAAAAAAAAAGAAAATCCACTGACCAACAGGGAATGAAAAGCTCTGCTCGCTTGTCCGTCCGGCATCCCCTCTTTAGTCGAATGCCCTCTTCAAACGAGAAGGAGACGAAGGAAGACGATGAGAACGAGAAGGAGATGAACCGCTCACCAATCGTCTGTCCGGTGTCCCCTCTTCGTCACGAACCTCTCAAGCTCTCACCGGCGTCCCCTTTTCGTCACACGAAGGGTCGAATGCGTGTTAGATTTTAAGTTTTTAACCCTAAGCAATCTTTTTCTATGTAAAAATACACTTTTTACCAATAAAAGGAGACCAAGTTTAAACAAAAACCAACCTTTTAAACAATATTACACGTTGTGTCATTTTTCCATGCGCCTTCAAAAGTATCGCGAAAGACTAGTATAAATAGCGTTTTATAAAATTTGGCCTTTTTTTAAAAAAGACCCGTCTTATTCTCGTTTTATATGCCAAAATTTTTTTGGCGTATAATAAGCGTTTTTTCTAAAAAAACGCCGATGAAATATTATAAGGAATTTCTTTTTGGGGAACTTCAACCGGTAAGTTAACACCCCAATAAATGTGAATTAATTATTCTGCATGACGCAGCCTGATGAGATGGGCCACCATCTTGTTCATCGTCTACGGCATCCTTCTTCAAGACTCACCGATCAACAGGGCGGACAGGACAAGTTGGGTTTCATCTATACATCTCACTAACTCCATTGGCTTCTGAGTTGCAGAGGAGATGGCCGTGAACGAGAGCGAAGATCATCATCCCCACATTCTCATCTTCCCCTTCATGGCTCATGGCCACATGATCCCTCTCGTAGACTTAGCCATCTTGCTCTCCCAACGCGGCCTGACTGTGACAATCGTCAGCACGCCCTTCAATATCGCGCGAATCCGTCCTACCATCGACGGGCTCATTTGTTCCGGCTGCGACGTCCGAGTAATCGAGCTTCCCTTCCCCTGTAAAGAGTGCGGTTTGCCGGAAAACTGCGAGAACTTCGACATGATCACTAGCCATGACGTGGCTGCAAGGTTCATGCTCGCCACCAGGAGTCTGAAGGAGCAATTTGAAAAAGTCATGCCGCAGATTCTCCCCAACTGTGTCATATCTGACTTCCTGCTCAGCTGGACCTCAGAGGTGGCACACAACTTCAACATACCAAGGATCTGCTTCTCCGTCACCTGTAATTTCTCTTCTGTCCTGAGATTCTGCCTCAATATGCATAAGCCTCAAGATGGCGTGTCTACTGCTCATGAGCCATTCTTGGTTCCTGGTCTGCCTGATAAGGTTGAGTTAACCAAGTCCCAACTGCCGGATGCTTTTGCGTATAGAGAGTGTGAAGAAAAAGAACAGATGCTCCTCTTCTCGAAAGAGGTTGCAAATGCTGAAGAGGAGAGTGACGGCATAATTGTGAACAGCTTCTATGAACTAGAGCCATCTTACGTTGATTGCTACAAGAACACCACAGGGAAGCCAGTTTTTTCTGTTGGTCCACTTTTCTTGTGTCATGAAAAAAGAGGAGAGAGAGGTAAGAAGTCTTCGATTCGTGAAGAAGAGTGCCTGGACTGGCTTGGCCCAAAGAAAGAGAGATCTGTTCTTTACATATCTTTCGGTAGCATCAGTTTCCTTTCTCGAAAACAAATGGAGGAGATCAAGATGGGCCTTAAGAAGTTGGGGTGTTTTTTCATTTGGGCAGTCAAGGAACTTGATGATTTGCAGTTTATTGATAGTCTGGAGGAGGAAACTAGGGACAAGGGAATGATAATAAGGGGATGGGCGCCACAGGCTGTGATACTCTCACACCCTTCAATAGGAGCCTTCTTGACTCACTGCGGATGGAACTCCACCATTGAAGCCATCAGCTTTGGGGTGCCCATGCTCACTTGGCCACTGTTTGCAGAGCAGCACTTGAATGAGAAGCTAGTGGTGCAGATCTTGGGCATTGGAGTGAAGGTTGGCAGTGATGTGATCTCAATGGCTCTTGGGGAGGAAGATGCGGTGCAGGTGGTGAAGCGGGAAGCGATAGTGGAGGCGGTGCAGAGGGTTATGGGGCCTGGTGGGGAGGGAGAAAGGCTGAGAGAGAGGGCTAGGAAAGTAGGAGATACGGCAAGGAAGGCAGTGGAAGAACAGGGTGGTTCCTCTTCTCTGAATGTTGATTACTTCATTGATTTCGTCAACGGCAGAAGATTAACGGTGCCGGCCTCAATACCATAATATCGGTGATATGAGTACTTTCTTGCTTCTTGATTTCTGAAGGGTGTGCTCGTTACGTTGCAACAGTTTTTGCACGTCATACCACGTGGATGACGTGCGATGCACGTTACTCTCAAAGTCTGAATGCAGTTTGATATTATAGTATGTATTTCAGCAAAGTTAGTCGTAAGTGCTTCTATGGTAAAAAAATAAATGTCCGTTGGTTGTGATAATCTGTTGTAGTTTTGCTAGCTGCTCAATATCTTAGTAACATCGCTGTGAAATTCTAGTTACATGTTGCACTCCCAGCTATAACCAATGGCTGTTCTTTTTAATTTACATATTTACAGATCTTTAATATAATATATATCGTTGCAGTGGCGCCAGTTGTGAAACATAATCTTTGCATCAAAATAGATCATTAATTTAAAGCTAGTTAGTGGCGATACCAAAATCAAGTTTCATCGTCATCCTACCCTGACCGATCAGTAGCTGGCTTCTGTACAACTTGGTCTGACGACCAAACTACCATATAAGAGGGAAGACCTTACGCTGTAGCCGCTCCCTTCGGCGTGGACAACAGCACTTAATGCAGAGTCAGAACGCCCGGACCGACCAATTCGAGAAATTAATTCCGGCCACGCGTTTTCATGCGGCCACTTAGTTAATTTTGTTACAATTCATTGATTTGTTTAGTTAATGCATGGAAAATGCTTCCCTGAATGGACAGATTTGCTCATGAGGGAATACAAAAGGAATAAGTAGAATGTTTCTTTCTTGGGATTTGTTTTTTGTTGGTTTGCTTATGCTTATTATCCGAGAGATGGTAAATTCATAGGAAACACCTTTTTGGCTTCTGCCAAGGGACAGTCTGATAGCAGAAGGACGTGTGGCTAAAAGTGTTACAATGTAAGTGCTTTGAGTTGACATTTTATCGCCTTTTTATGTTAATATCTGAGTTCCAGACATGTTCATGAAGTGGACTCTGTGTAAGAGTTGATCGAGGATTCTTGTTGTTCATCCAAGTTTTAGAGAAAGTTAGAAGGCGTCGTATATTGCATTCTCATGTAATTAGCTCCGGGTCTTCTGTGCAAACTCGTTCTTTCTTGGCTATTGTAGATTTTATGTGCGCTTATGTTATCAGAACGAACTCTTTTGTAAGACTGCATCTAGCACTGAGGGACGGTCGTAGCTTGTATAGTTGGATTTTGCAAACCTGTCATGGTACAGTCCAGTTGTTGTCAATTTAATTCCAGTGTATTACTTTCCACCAAGGCTGCAACACCCTCCCCCGCTCCAAGACCACCCACCGCAATTAATGATTTGCCTCCCGCTAATTATTGGTTTTCCTGTTGGTGGATTTCGGGGCATATTTTGTGAAACTTGACCTTTCGTTGTTGCTAATTCAAGTCTGCCTTCTGTTGTGTCCTTCATTTTGGGTTTCCAAATAGACTCAATTTTTGGCATTATTTTAACAATCAACATATTTCTTTTCTCGTTTTTGCAACATGCTATTCTTTAACTTTCTGTTGGCACGTCATCCTTTCATTAGTCGTTGTTTAAACATTACATTCGATGTGAAACAAATGTTGGTTACCCCCTCTCTCCAGACATATATTTTCATGGAAAATTAGCCACTACTATAAGAATGAAAGATTAGTTATTTATGGGGAAACCACATTAATTTACTTATATCATATTTTAAAATAACGTTTTTTAATAAAACACAACTATACTTTGCTCAGATGAGGTTTAAATTGTCTGTTATCCTAAGATCCGCTGGTCATACTCTATTAATTCTTCCGGAGCACATAAAGTGAATGAGGAATTTGTCACGTCTTAGAAAAAGTGCTGGATTATATTTAAATAAATAAGAATCTGGGAGGATGAATTTGAAAACTGTTTAGAGAAATAGCCTAAGAAACCGAAGTCCTTCT
Source organism: Nymphaea colorata (assembly GCF_008831285.2). Classification (NCBI taxonomy): domain Eukaryota; kingdom Viridiplantae; phylum Streptophyta; class Magnoliopsida; order Nymphaeales; family Nymphaeaceae; genus Nymphaea; species Nymphaea colorata. The sequence continues at coordinate 16,180,741 of NC_045146.1, read as the reverse complement.
TCATTTTTTTAATCCGATGGTTCAAAACCACTTCAAGACCTAGATAAAAAGCAAATGGTCCGTCAATAAAACCCCCAAAAAAAGTTGAATATAATCACATAGTATTAATGGTGACCTCCTGTCATCACAAGTGTTACAATGATTCAATTGTTGGAAGGTAGAAAAGTAATTCGTACCGCATGAAACGGACGTTTTCTTTATTTTCTTATTAGTGTGGGGAAGATAAAGTGGATGGTTTTGGCTTAATTTGTCGACGTGAGTGGACAGGTGTAACTTAACCATATTACTGCTTTCCCATCACTAACTCTGCTCTTAATGCTAATGCTGACACAAATACTTTCAAATTTCAATAATATATGTGTTTAATAATTAAACAGCTAATGACAATTTTCAACAACAATAAAAGAGTCCAAACCAACTAGTTTGATAGTGGAGCATGCACAAAATTGCTAAAAATCTAAATCACAAGACTGCTTTCAGAACAAAATCTCCCTCTTGCTTTGGCCCAACTGTGGAATTCTTGATCGGTCGGTTGGACTGAGAAATTCAAAGTACCACCTTTTTTTCACTCTACGCTCGCTTTTCATCGCTCTGTGAAACAATCCGTCAGGTAAGCTATTACCTCACCAACTAACTAATCAGATGGAGGTTCATCCTTTTGCTCTTCAGCCTATAGGGTATTAGCTGTCGTTTTCAGCTGTTGTCCTCCTCTCAAGACAGGTTCTGACACATTACTCACCCGTCTAGCATAAGATCGAGTTTTGTTCAGCAATATATATATCAAAATATATGTTAAATAATACAGAAAATCAAATACATCAATTTACTTAAAAAAAACCTCTAAAAACCACAAGCAAAAAAAACTTTATATACATTTAAGAAAACAATACAAACACATCAATTCAATAGAAAATGGATGCACAAAAAACTAACTGAAAAGAAATCACCATATATTTTTTTTGTTATTTTTTTTACTTTCTCTCTCCACACTTACACCCACGACTACCGCTTTTATTTCTCCATGCTAGGTGTGAGTCACGAGAAAGCCTCCTTTTTTTTTCCTAAGGGCCCGTTTGATTGTCGGGTGAAATTTAACGTGGTAAATTTACTATGGTAAATTTTTCTAGAAAAATTTACAGGATGAAATTTTTCTAGAAAAATTTACAGGATGAAATTTTTCCTTCTTCCAACCTGAGGCTCTGTTTGATGCACAACAAGAATTTAACCTGTTAAATTTAACCATGTTTGATACACAGGAAGAATTTAACCAAAGAAGAATTTAACGTGGTAGATGTTTTTTTTTCTTCTCGTCCCAAATGATTTTACTGCAACCACTAGCGAAGATTCTTAATCCATAAATTAGGATTACCAAGGAAAAATACAAGCAATACAAAATTCATTGAGTAAAAGGACAATCCCAAGCTGACTCGGGCAATTTTTGAGTCGACTCACGGAATATGCCAACAATGATTATATTGCAACTTCTAGCATTTTCTTTGATTTATACAAAGGTTTTCTACTTGAGTTGTGCTTGTGGACTTTATGTTTCGTTCCATACATCTGTCTGGCTCCAGCTTGAAGAACATTCCATTTACAAGTTTCTCCAGGCTATTGTCGAAAGTTAGAAAAGTCTCCTACCCAATTGACTGGGCAGATTTCATCTCTTTGCAGTAATTACAACATACTAATGAATGCTTCGCAACTTGGTTTTATGGATGCTACCATGGTATGCATTTTACGAATTTTCTCAAAGCAACGCAAATTTCAGCAACTTGAATGCTTTTGGTACAGATAATTAACGTTTGCTTACCAATAAATCCTCTTTCTCATCCTTCAAGTAATTCAGTGCAACAAAACAAATCAAAAAGTTCATATAACATAACAGCATGAAGAGCAGCACACATGCTTCAACTAGCTCCTACTCTCATGCTTGTCCCTTGAACAGTGTCACGGACTTAGTTAACATATGTATTGAACCATTCAATCGTGTGAGTATGTGCTTCTTCTGCTCTCTTCACAGCAGCTTCATCATCAGTTTTGTATCTCACTGTCGAGCTATGTGCAGCGCCGAGGAATATCTTCATAAAACTATAGGAATACTCAAGCAGGTGATGAAGAGCAACCATTCATATCAATTCTACCGGTGCCTCCAAAAACCAAGCAAGAGAGGCAAAAGCATGTCAAATATAGAATCAGCTCAATACCAGCTACATTAACTAGAACAACGTAAATGCAACAGAAAAAGAGCTCCCATGAAGAGCTGAACTGACAGCTTCCCACCAAATTCATACTAAAGCGGCCTTCAAAATACAGTCCAAGACATCCTAACAAGATAGTATATGAAAGAAGCCTGCCTGAATATAATTTTGCTGAGGAGAAGACTTGCTGCTGCTGGCGGGCAATGGGATTTGATGGCAAAGAGCGATGATCTGCTCTTGGTGAAAGAGGGGGCAAAATGCAACTTGAGTGAAAAAAAAAATCCGCGCGGTGAATAGGAATACTCAAGCAGGTAATCTTTGAACTATCCAGTTATTTCAAGTAACTATTGCCGCAGATCATGACAATCAAATAAGAGGAAAAGGCACTAGTAAAATGAAAATCCTATGCCTCCAACAAGTGCAACAAATTCTGCAATATACCAAAATTAACATTGGCATAGCAGAACTTTGGTGGAATCTCTAGAAACTCTCGAAAGTGGCTCTGTTAGGTATCCAAAGGGGCTCTGTTTTTTCCATCCCTCCATTACGCAATATAGCAAAAAATAAAATTGAAACAACAAGATAAACTCAAGGTATAAGAGATGACTACAGAAATCAATGAGCAGAAGCACCAAGAAACGAAGGAATTCCAAACTATGATGAATTAGAAAAATTAAAAACAAAGAGGAATGCCCTAATCGGTGGTTCAGACGTTTGCCCTGACGCGAGAGAGAGAGGAATTTAACTCGCAGATGTCCCTCCTGCTCGTCCCTGGCAATGAAGGAAGGTTAGAAAGATGGCTAGCTTGCTCGATCGTGAGAAGATAAAAGGCTGCAGAACGGTGGCGAAGGCATCAGCAAGAGGGAAATGGAGAAAGTGAATGCATCAACAAGAGCAAGAGAGAAAGGGAAAAAGCAAACCGGTGGAGGAGCAGAGCGGCGACGGTGAGAGGGGCGACGCCTCTGGTGCGATGGTGAGAAGGTACAAGGCCGAACGAAGAAGAAGCTGTGGAGGTGAGGAGGTTTGGAGAGAAATGAGGTAAAACGAAGCATTGTCGAGCGGGTGAAAGTTCACCGGCTCTCTTTTACATTAAACGGGTGAGATTTCACCCTGTTTGATGGGTGAAATTTCATCCGCCCGTACATTTTTCACCCTGACAATAAAAAAAAACATGGTTAAGGCACCATCGCCTCCTTTTTGTTTTTTGTTTTTTTGTTTTTCACACGGGTCGGGTCCTCTCTTGAGGCTGGACCCGACCCATCAACTTTTCGTTATGGGGAATGAAAGACATGCACATATTTTTAGGGTTTGGTATTCTTGAAATATGTAGAACTCAATCAGAATCCCGCCTCCCAAGACTGGACGCTTTTCAGTATATCTTAACTTGTAACAGCCGTCGACTTGGGAACCACCACCGCCATCACCAAAACCGTTAAATTTAAAGCAAGTTGGCATCATACATACTGCCAAACAATTAAGAGACTCTGAACACATTAAATTGAAATACAAGTGGACTAGAACTACACAGTCTCTCAGTTAACCTAATCATTCATATCAAAATTACGAAATAGTAATAAGTTGTAGCTTAATATGCGTAATAACAATAGTATTTTTCCTATTATTACTCCACAATCTTGTTCGTGACAAACTGGATGAAGTCATCAACGTTCCTACAAGAGGAACCATTCTGATCTTCCACTGCCCTCCTTGCCAAATCTCCTGCTTTCCAAGCCTTCTCTCTCAGCCTTTTTCCCTCCTCTCCAGGCCACATAACTCTCTGCACCGCCTCCACTATCGCCTCACTCTTCACCACCTCCCCAAGAGCCTCCGAGATCATATGACTGCCAACCTTCACTCCAATGCCCAGGATCTGCACCACCAGCTTCTCATTCAAGTGCTGCTCTGCAAACAGTGGCCAAGTGACCATGGGCACCCCAAAACTAA